>NW_022991154.1:6116017-6209848 GCF_902827175.1 Gymnodraco acuticeps | reverse complement strand
AACATATATTGCATAATTTTATGCTGTAAACAGTGACATCAACGACATGTTTGGTCTGTAAAACGCCCGAAAAGTAAAAGAATGGGAGATAAACATCCCAAAGTCTCCACATTTTATTATATTTGTAATGTGTTTCTGGTCCTCTTTCAGTTGAGACAGTGTAGATGAAGGATGTGTCAGGATGTAGAACTCTTGTGTGAACATTGGATAAAGCCAGGTTCATATTCTTGTTTCATGTTGTTGACATATTAGAGTCAAAGGTTTGCACAGAGCGAAATATCTTTGTTGTGCCATAAATCAGAAAATACTGCATTAAAAAAGTCATTTCCTGCATGTTTCTACTGATAAAGTGTGATATAATGTACAGGCTTTCAGATTGCTGTAGTTCACTAAACAGAGACATTAATGACATGTTTGGTGTTGAAAATGTCAGAAAAAGTGAAAGAATGGGAGATAAAAATCTCAAAATGGTATTATATCTTTTGTGTGTTTGTGGTCCTCTTTCAGTTGAGACACTGTAGGTGAAGGATGCTTCAGGAAAAGACCAAACACTGGATGTCTTTCAGTCGCCAACATGTGTTTTCGAGACACTGATATTAACGGGGAAACCCTGCAGGACTCAAATGCCTCGTCTCTGTTCTCATTTGGGAGTGATTACCCATCAGGACTGTTTATATGATGGGATCACAGACACGCTGCAAACGGTGTCCGCCAAAAGTCGAGTCCAGTGTCATTTTTATTTGTCATAGTTTAGGAAGATTGAAAATCGGTAGAGAAAGTCAGCTAAGTCGGTAGGCGGTAGAAACATGTCAAAGCGGTAGACTACCGCCCTAATCGGTAGGGTTGGCAGGTATGCCTTTATATGATCATTATAGTTATCAAAGAATAAGAGAATAAATGAAAAACGGGTATGAAATACTATAGGACAGTAACACAAGAATACAGTTTAAAAGGGGAGTGATTAGTCAAATATCCATAAAGAAAAAGTAAATATGTGTACAGTTCGGTGTCATATGGATGCTGAGAGTTGTAGGCTATCCATAGATCTCTTCATTTAGCTCTCAAAGTGCACCAGATTGATGCATTTAACTTCAATATTGTAAAAATAATCTTCCCGGGGGAGCATGCCCCCAGACCCCCCTAGAGGAGGTTAGGTCCACCCCCACCTAAAACAGGTTCACATAGATAGGATACTAAATACATTTGCACACTTTTTGTACTGTATGGTGGCCTATGTCCATATTTTTCTGTTTTGGTGGTCGTGCCACAACCGTGCATGTATGCACAAGTCATAGGCATACTTGCCTACTTGCCTGTACATTATATGCCAACTCCGGAGCTGTATTAGATTAACATTAACATGCTTATTGTAGTTCTAAGTGCACTGCCTTGCTGCCTGTAGCACCATCCTTGATGGAGCATATGTGTGGGCTGGACCTGTATTTTACAGGAACGGAGTGAGCAGTGGGTCGAGTTGTCGATTCTTGTTCTGTTTTCTGTGACTATCTTCCTCACCCTCTCAGACTTTCAGTTGCGCGTGCTACCATGGAAAACAAACAATGGTGTAGCTGTATTAAAGTCAGAGTGGAAACAGTCCTGAGTAAATGTAAATCTGATTTTGTCAGAAATCGGGAGAAATGCGGGAGAAATATGACCCCGGGAGGAAACCGGGAGAGGGCAATGAAATCGGCAGTCTCCCGCGAAAATCGGGAGGGTTGGCAAGTATGGTCATAGGTGCACTATACAATAGCACTACACCCCTGCAATATTTGTGAAAAGCAATAGACTTTATAGCATGTTTTTTGAAGTTGCGTTGGTGTTTGTGTGTTGGTTGTTGACGGCAGTGTGGGCCCCGCCTTGGTAAATGATTGCCCCCCTCATTTGATTTCTTCTAGAGCCGACCCTGCGGACAGGGTACCCCTTAAGAGTCAGTTTTCAACGGGCAGGGCGTAACATGGACCTTCATAGACCTCCCATAGCGTTGATAATAGACGCCATGTGAACGCTCCCCGACGGTCGGTTGTTATTGTCAATATTAATATAATAATTATTTATTTTTTAATAGTCACACTCGATTTCGCTGATTTTCTTGTTGCCCCAGCTGGTCGACACCTCTTTTAGCAGAAACAAAGACTACATTAATGTATTAAATTATTGCGTTGGCAACGCAATAATTTACAAACTCTTTAACTACAACCCTAATTATATTTAAAAACATTTTAGAAGGCCTCACGAAATACTTTAATGTAAATTTAAATGTGAAGGGATGTGTGTAATGTGGTGATTGACATTATTCATCCACGGATCTATGGATCTATTGTTCCACATGGACATTTTAGTTAACCGGACTTCCTGTTGATGTGAAATCCGAAAACATTTTTTAAAAATAAAATAATACTTTATTCCAAGTTTGCTTGCTTTTCTCTTTGGAGGTCATCACATAACGGCATTGTAATACACGGTTCGGCTGCATTAAATATTACAAATCTGCCATAGTTCGCTATTTATAGAGCCCTGATGAGAAGACTTCTAGACAAATAGGAAGAACTGCCAGCCGAAACTGAATATGTGACGTGGATCATAAATATATCAGCAATCAAACAAAATCTTCAATTTCTCTTCACACAATACGTCTCCTTGCAGTATCAACACTAATTCGGCTGACTTTTATATTTGATCCAATCGGTATATTAGTATATTTACACCATAACGGTGCACAGCTGATAGAAAGGGACACCTGGTGGTTAAAGCACGTTATTGAAATGTATTATTTTTATTATTAGATATTAATAGGAGACACAGACAGACAAACTAATAAGGCTTTATTTAAAAATTAAAGAATACTTTAGGTTAAGGTCTTATTTTGAATAAGAAAAAAGCTTTGGGGGTATAAATATTAAGCCTGACAAATTACTAATATATTGCTTTTCTGCAATGTTAACTACTGTATGTTTAAGCACTTATTTTTACTGATATTATACATATGTATTATACTCTTATAAGATGTATGTAGATAGTATAAGAAATGTGCAGAATACGACAGTTTAATGGTGGAGGTATATACACATATTGATAGATGTATTGTAATGCACTGTTGAGGAACCTGCGACCCAAGTTTTTCATCTCCGACCTTGTCAGGTATTGAACATTCAATAAATAAAGAACACAGAATTGTTAAATATAAAACACAGAATTTGTGTGATTATACTAAATGATTTACAAATAAACACCACTGCATATTTACAACTGTTACACATGCTGATGTAACGCAAATGTTTCCAACTTGGGATCAATAAAGTATATCTTATCTTAAGATGATCGATGGCTACTGCCATATTTGCAAAATTTGCCTCTGAACCTTGACAAGTGCATGTTTCAGGCTTATCAATTAACAACAGGAGGGGTCACAGACATACGACCAGCTGTTAAATAAAGCTCTTCTGACCTTAGCTGTCATGTGAATACTGCCCATTATGGGCGCAAGCAATTTTCACCCATTTATTAATCATATGTTTTAAATTTGAGTGTTTCCTATCCCCTAAACCTCCAGGGATGTACACAGATTAATACTGGCAACTTCTTATTATGGGAAATACGAAAACGTCTTTTAAAACTACAATTCCCAGTAGAGACGTGCCATAGAACCATAGTAGAACATATTGCGAAACACACAATAGCCAGCATGTGTAGTTCTGGGGACGGGGTGGGGGAGGGGGGGACGGGGTGGACCCGTTCAAATCCAGTTTTGGACAGTCTGCCGTGGTTCTATCCCATTTCAAAGTGCTGTTCGACGCTCGGCGTAACCCTCGGTGCACACTCAAACATCCAATCACAGAGCTTGAGGACTATCACGGGGTTTGCCAAGCGAAGCGGAGAGAATACTTACTTCTGGATGTAAAATTCTCTAAAGCAAATAGAGCTCCCTGAACCTTGGTAATAGACGAGTTGGGATCGCGGTGAAATGCTCTCCGCAGATCCATTCTCACAGCGTTTATCAACCTTTTTCTTACTCAACATCAAGCCACACTTATTGTTTTTACTTCTTTATTTTAATTGAATAATGTAGGACTTTTGTTGCCGTCAGTTATGGGGAGAGGGCTCAGAATACTGAAATCTGTATTGTTTCATCGTTTTTTCCTTCTAATTTTGTATTATTTTCTAAACCACACACTGTTATTTACTCAACAATAACACATAATTATCCTTGTGTTTATGTATTTGTTTGATTAACACAAGTTGGAGTCCGTCAGGACCGAGGGTCGGAGCAGCTCATAGCAAGTCAATGGGAAGCCCTGCCGTTGAAAACTGACTCTGAAGGGGTACCCTGTCCGTAATAGATTGACGGGGAGGGGCCCTGACCGACCGTCAACATGTGACGGGTTGGGAGTGAGAACGTGTTGTTTGAACACCACAATTATCTGGTTGGTGTTTGTTGTGAATGCTTCATTTATGAATATTCATAAGCAATGCTTTGAAGAGTCCAAGAAAACTAGAAGAGTGTGAACATTGGTCTATAGGAGTCTAAAATTAAATGATGAATAAAAACAGTGGTATCATGAGCAGCAGAAACTCAGATTAGCGTATACATAAAGACATACATTCAAACATGTGTTTATGCAAGTGGAAAATCCATCCAACCACTCTTTGTTTGATCTCTTCACAGCAGCAGCGGCTTGCTAATCTCACCCCTCTTTGTTTAGCCCTCCTCTCCTTCCTTCCCTCTCTCCTCTTTGTCTTTCCTCAGTCAGCTGAGCTAGTTGGTCGTTTAAGTCCAGCCCCTCTCTTTCTTTCGTCACCTTTCAAATTACATCACATACATCAAATCATTTAAAGCCTTTTCCATTCACAAGAGCAGCAATTATGGTTCCTTTACCAATCTTTTCCTTTCTGTATGATATATTAATCTGATCCTTCATGTATAGATTCAACACAGAAATCTCTACATTAAAAATGCATGGAGTTGAATAAAGTTGTCAGGATGTCTGTGTCATCATCCCTTACATCTGGTCTTTATTCATGGCGAAGGACAGCTGACTTTAGCCTGTTTGACTAATGAGGCATAGTGAATAAAAAATGTTTAATTGTTTATTTATTATACGGTTATATATTTAGAAAATATATATTTAATAATATAAAAATAATGATTGGAAAGGTTTTAAAATATTTTTTAAATAACTGATGAAAAAAAAAGATATATAATAAAAAATTCTGGAAATAATGTTGAAATATAAAATAATTACATGTTATGAATTATCTATTTAAAAAAACTAAACGTACCTGACCTATTGCAGCTGAGGGTGTCGAGCTTTATCCAGGCATGTAATCTACATGAAGACACAGTAAGGCTTGAGTGAGTAACGCATATGCATCAATGCACACATATGCAGTAAGAGTACTACATCCCCCATGTGAATTTAAAAAGTAGCGAGCACTGTATATCCACTTGGGGGTTAATTCATGTAGGCATGATGGGTTCATTTGGTTGAAAGAAGTGCAAGGACACATAAACCCCTGCTGCTGGTCTTTAGAGGAGGAAAGTGTTTTACATAACCAACAACGCTAGCAGTGAGTGCACTGTTTCCCAATTTAATCATGAGCTTTCCCAGCTTAGAAACCATTAGAAACAGCAGCCGCCTTGATGGTTATTCTTGGCTTTTCTGCGTCAAATATCATAACCGAGTTACTGAGACATTTTATTCATCACTCAACTCACACTGCAGAAATCAGCCAAACCATAAGTAAAAAAACACATACATTCAGGGCCAGCTTCTACAAATGGGATGCCATATTTAATCTTGAACTAACTGATTTACTATAACGAGGGGGAAATGTTTTATATTCAGTTTTATTCCATCTTTATATTGGATATTCAACAATCATGTACACCACTCACAATTTTTCTAAACTACAGTAGGTGTTTTCAGGACACATTTGCCTTTTACGACACACCAACAGCCCTAAAATACACTTCAGTTGTTAAAACATTCATATTGTGTAGGATGCATTGTTGGGAAGTGCAGACCAACACTAAGTTCAAGGCTTCTTACAGTCCTTTAAAAGCTTCCTGCAACCACATAATAGATTTCTAGAGTTCTGACAGTTTAGTTTCCTAATGGCTTTTGTCCTTCTTCAAAAGGGGTTCTTATATCCCATCGTACAATTCCATCTGTGCTCATATGAGGCTTTGTTCAAGGCTTTTCCAAACATTGTTAAGGCTCCCAGCCATCACACTGTGGCTTTCTGTCCTTCTGTTGTTTTTATGAAGCTTTTTGTACAGCCAAAATCTCGATTTCTGGTGTCTTCACAACACTTTTTCTCTGCTGCCATTGCCTTTTGATTCTGTTGTGGAAATGTTCTGTCGATACAAGTTTAACAAACCTTTAATGGCTCTCACCTGTTTCCATGTACTATTCCAGGCTCACTTTGTGCGTTTTTGCTGTCGTCTAATGTGTATTTATTTACATAGCAAACAGTGTTATGCCTATAGTGGAGCCTTCCGATATACATGTTTAACATGCAGTGAAAAGCCTTTTCATTCCATCACCATCCATCTGTCAGGTGTGCACCACCAGTTAAATTACCTTAGCAGACTGTCAGTTTGAAGGGTCCTAATGTACCCATTGTGATGCTGTGTACCTCACATACACACCACCACTAGTTCACCTTTGCAGCTCATAAAGCTGCCTTCCACAGCTGTGGGCCATCACAGGAAACAATAAAAAGACTCTCAAATTGCTCTGACCTTTTTAGAAAATGTTATTTGCTCCACACCAAATGGCCTGCTTGGTTAACTTAGCCCCACAAATGCACCTGGGGCATGAGGATCTGTGTGTTTGTGTGTGTAGGGTAAGCAGATGCCACCTTCAGCTCAGCCCCTCTATTTTAGGGGATTAATAGACCATAACAATAAAAGAGGCATATTGAACCAGCCCTGGGGAAATTGGTTCTACTGTACTGCAGCGTCAGACACGCACATGAAAGAGGGAAGCAAAGAAAATAGTAGCGACCTAATTTGAAGTCTGACTCTGCACTCTTCCCTACTGTATCGCCCTTCCTCGTTTTCAATCGCACAATATAAAGTTCTTTCTCTCGATCAAAGTGAGTTATGGCTTTCTGTTAGTAAAGCTCAATCCTCCAAACAAAGACAGTGAGGAGGGAATACATGTTCTGTATGTGCACTCATTTGAAGTGATGTGTGTAGGTGTGTTTACATATGCAGGAGGCCCATATGTTGCATTATGCAGAGGGACTTGTTAACATCTGTGTCAGTTATGACAGTGGTGGCTCTCCTCATGTCCGTCCCTCTGTGTCTCCCTTCGTTTCACCCCCACAAACTTCCATTTCATCTGCCGACAGTCGTGTTTCACCCTTCCTACTCCTCTGTGCTTTGTTCAGTTATTGTTTCATGTTTTTTTGTCACAGCTGGCTCCTCTGCACTTCATTCTTTATGAAAGAAAGCCACCAGATATCTCAGTATTGAAATAGTTATTTCATTGAAGATAATGTGGTTACTAATAATAACATTTCAAATACCTAGAGGGCCTTATTATATATATTTGGGAATGGCTTAAAGAAAAAAAAAGGTATCCTCGTGCAAAGAGTAGAAACACCCTTTCTGTGACTGCAGAACTCTGGGTTGGATTATACAAAGCAAGTGAAACGAGCAGGAAATCATATAAAGACAGTAGCTAATCATAAAGAGAGAGTAGAGCGTCCAATGAAAACAGAAGTGCCACCAGGGGACACTAGAAAAGCTTGTGAGTAAATTAAGCACATTACAATCCCTATGAGGACAGAATAAATAATTAGTAGCCAGTGAAACGGTATGATGGGACATGGGAAAATATTATCTGGGCTACAGAAAACCATTATCAGACCACGGATAGCCTTGTATCTGCATTTGTCCTGTACGGTTCAGTACATGATGTTTTTTTTCGGAGTGACATCCTTTGTTTGGTACCAAATGACCCAAACAATGATAGTAAAAATAGTCTATTTATGTCTAATATTTGCAGACACCAAATAGAAAACAAGCCGCATGCTAGTTGGGTTAGCCCAGACATGATTTCCTTTATCAAACTGTATGCTGACATTGTTCAGCTTAAACCGGGTATATCTGAATACCAAACATTTAATTTACAACGGCATCATTTGAAGAAAACAAAAAAAGACTTAAAAGCAATTATTTCTCTCCACGGCATTCGGGCAGATTCCCAATGCAGATTTTGCCTGAAATGCTAATACTATTTTCCCCTACAGTAGTAATTCTGGCCAATGAGCCACTCTTGACCGAAAACTGAGAGCCATGAATTTTGAGTAGAAAGAAGCATGAAGATTGGAAAAAGCCTTGGTGTGACAATAATCTTTGACTCATTTGAGGACAGGTGAGCCATCAAGAGACAGTTGGACAGTAAAATGCCAAGTACACTAAAAGCCTATTTGGGGCAGTAGAAATCCATGATAGGCTTTAGAAACCTTTGGGGGAAAGCAGAAATGTTGTTGTAAGGCACGACTAGATGGTAAAAATCTTTGTGAGTGTATTAGAACACCACAATGAGGTATGGAAAAGCTAGACGGGCCATTAGACACTGAGAACAGTCCGAAACCTTGGTCAATACATTTTTTCAGAAGAAAGCCATGTGAGTCAAGAAAAACATAGCGTAGCGTGATGATTTTGTATCCAAAGGTGTGTTTGTGTGTGTGTGTGTGATGTCTGTGTAATGAGCCTTCGGCCTTCCCTAAACAGGTTTCTGACCCATAGACTCTGATGTCTTTAGTGTGTGTGAGTGTGTGTGTGTGTGTGTTAGGATGATACATGTGATTCATCAGACCAGTGTTGCAGGATTGCACACGTCTGTCTATGACATGCCTGTGTGGAGCTTCACACCATCTATCACACTGCAAACACGTAAAGGAACCCATGGGACAATTTTACACCCGGCATCCCATCTGTGTTTCCAAAGTACATTATTTGCCAGTGTCAGGGTGTTTGTCAGCCGACCTGTTGGCCTCTCGTTTGTCCCTTTTTTTAGGGTTGCTTTGAACCCTCTATTTTGCTCCTGTCAATCAAATGCACTCTTGATTGACAGCTGGGCACACATAGTGGACAGTGAGTAGATTGAGTCGGCTTCATGCTAGGCTCATTTCCCCTACAATGTGCGATTAAGACCTGAAGATATAAAAAAATTGTGAATGTACATCTTCAGATGGACAAAAAGTGACAAAAATGTCCTTTAAGCCGGTCAATATTTAAAAACATTTATATTTGTGGAGTTTTATATTCCAAATGGTTCCTGCTTTGGAACCCCTTCTACTTCTCGAAGTATTGTATTTGTTGGGGACTATGTCTAGCAGCGGATTTATCCACATTTCGTGCACAAGTTAGCAGTGCCATCCGGCAGGTTTAGGTGGAACACCTAGGCCACACAGGCAATAATCCAAAGCCTGAAAAATCGTATTCCTCTATGCCATAGATGAGCAGAGACAATTAAATCCGTTGCTAGGCCACACACCCTTTGCATTTGTGTATGTTGGTTTATAGAAAAGCAGGTTGCAGTTCAGCTACACGTAAGTTTCAGTGTGTACTTGTGTGCGTCCTTGACCACAATAAAGTAATGGGTTTGTTATTTAAATGGTAGTCAGTAATTGTATACAGTTAAGTTATAGTTTAACAGCTGTGTATAAGTAACCATACATTTAAGGGTGGAGAATTGAAGTTTTTAAGTAATTTAATGCTGATGTTTGTTTCTTTCCTTTCGAATTGCACACACATTTTAACATTACTGTATTACCCGAGGGCCTGAGCATCTATCCATATCGAGTTAATTAATTAACTGTAAGGAGAACCCTGCACAGCGTGTCCTGACTACACACCCCATATTGTTATCCACAGTACGTTTGCTAATCAACAAGAGCTTCATTACACACACTGTATTTTATTCTGGCTCAATTACACAAACACCGTTGTAGAACCACAAATACTTACTGGAGCATCACATGTGGATTCATCCGCCAGAGAAAATAGTCCTCTACAAATGTGCTTTGTCCTTCTATTTGAAAAACGTTAAATTAAAGATACATCGTCCAGTTTATTTTATGAAACTACAGAGCCTATTGTAAAACTGAAACAATTTCTAAAGTATATGCCGAAATCCATAGATTAATTAAATTGGATCCACTCTAAAATCTAATAAATTCATCCATGGCAGATTATACAACCTAATCCACCAATAAAATGTATGCCAGTAGTTTTCCGCAATTTAGCAAACAAACAGCCAAAACAACCAAGCAACCAAACCAACTCAACTGTTGGAGGTAATAACACTAGCCCATACACTTAATTCTTAACAAGCCCGTCACATCTTTAGTTAGTCCTGAAATCATGCACAAGAGTAAACCGCAACACCCATCTCACACTCCCATTGCAGCAGCATTTCCACCAGTAATCGCTTGAACCAAGCTTCATCCTGTGTTCTTTTGAAACTGATGAAGGCAGTTTCATGAGATGTAACTCCTAGATATGGCTTTTATATGAATCATACGGCCCATACAAGAGTGATATACAGTAGTAAAAAAGGATAGTACAAAGCAGGGTCACACACATTCAGAGGCTCACATTCACATTAAGCCGCTCAGGTGGGCATTATTTTCGGAGCATTAGGTTGTGCAGGATGCAGCGCAGACAGTGAGATTACTCCATATTCAAGGCCACGGCTCGCTATGAACCTGTGGCTGTGAATCCTTTGTGAATTTGCTATTAAGCCTTGAATAGGGCCGTGGGGAATGAGCTGCAGGCGACGTGTGTGCTGCGCCGCGGCTGATGGAGAGCTGACCCTCTGCATCTTTTACAGCATCCTCACCGAATGGAACGGTCCAGAGGTTGCAAATTGAGACCCGGCTTTGTTCGGCTGCTGATGGGATTCACCGTGATTCATAGACCTGTTATCACGCTCTTATAGGTGTAGGTGTGTGTGTGTGTGTGTGTGTGTGTGTGTGTGTGTGTGTGTGTGTGTGTGTGTGTGTGTGTGTGTGTGTGTGTGTGTGTGTGTGTGTGTGTGTGTGTGTGTGTGTGTGTGTGTGTGTGTGTGTGTGTGTGTGTGTGTGTGTGTGTGTGTGAGAGAGAGAGAGAGAGAGAGAGAGAGCTATGTCCACGCTAAATCCCACACAGACATGTAGTGTATTATTGCTGAGGTGATGATAGGATTCACATGCACATTATGATAGCTCTTGTGAGATGGAAATGTGTGAAGGTGTGAGAAAGAGGTTTTATGGGATCCCTTCATATATCACTTTTTTCCTCACTCTTCTGATGACGTGTGTTTGTTAGCGCGGCGCGGTTTGGTTCACCCTTGGGTCGTCCCTCTGTAACCCCCATTACATATCATTTTACAGTGTGGTTAGTGAGGGGAGGGATCTGATTGTATTATAACTAATCCAATCCCAGCCAGGATTGTAAAGGTGACTGCCGCTACACTGTGTGTGTTTGTGTCTCCATCCTCTGTGGATTCATTGAGTTGTTGCTCATGTATGTTCTCACCGGGAGACCTAATATCAAGCTCTGTAGTTTCATTGGGCTGTTTCTGGTGGCTGTGTGTGATCACACCTCTTGGACGCCTGTAAAGATTTTCCATGACATGGATTAGATGGCAGCTTCAGCCCCTGAGGATAGACAAATAGCAGCGGACAAGCATAAAAGATTTGTTCAATTTAACGGGAAAAATCTAACCAAATTATGTCATCATTGCATTATCTTGTTTTTCTACATGTAGGACAAATGTTGGACTTTCACCAAGATGAGAGCCGTTCTGCTCTGATTTAAAGAATGTGACAGCAATGACAGCCTTCTGCCAAAGACTTTTCTGTGTCCCCAATCAAGCGTTAATAGAGGAAGCAGAACAAATCATGTGACAGTGTGGATTTTGCTGGCAGATTGAAGGTCAAAGGCCTGTTAGGAAACTCAGAATCATTACGTTGGTGATAATTATTACTGACCTTGCCCTCTGGGGAAGCAGTGGACAAGAACTATGCTATATACAAATAGACTCAAACCATTAAGAACCAACACACACCGTAGCCACACAGAGAAAACCCACAGGAGAAATGTCACGATCTGTCTTTATGGTGTTTTGTCTTGTCTATATCTGTTTTTGGTTTTCTGTCTGCATTGTGTCTTGTCTAGATCTGTCTTTGGTTTTCTGTCTGCGTTGTGTTTTGTCTTGTTTAGATCTGTCTGTGGTTCCCTGTCGTTAGTTTCCCTGGTGTGTCTGATTACCCGATTGTGTTCACCTGTGGCCCCTGTGTTTTCTCCTCCCTCCTCACCTGTGTCTTGTTTGTGTGATTAGTCTTGTGTAATGACTTGGTCAGCGGTGAGTGTTCTGTTCTGTCTCTGATTATTGTCTAGCCTTGAAATAAAGGAGTTATTTTTGTCACTTAATCTGCATTTGGGTCCTGCTTCCTACACACACCGTAACATTACGAACCAACCAACGATATGGGCCCAGCAGATTCGTTTGAGCAGGAACTAGTGGATTATACCGTTTCTTTGTCTGACTACGCTCATCGATGGATAGGAGCGGTCAGGGTTCAGCAGCGAGATGCTGCTCTGGCAGATGCAGTCCACCTTACGCTGAGGAATCAAGATTTGGTCAAATTCTTACCGGTCTGGCTTTTGGATTACCTCACGGTTTGTTTTCCCGATCCTGATAGACCCAGGTCTCCAGATTCCCTTTTTGATACCACACGCATCGGTGTGGTCCGTCTGGCGTAGAAAGTTAACATTGTATTTCCACCTCATAGACAGCTGAGAGTGAAATAAAACTAATGTGCAATTTGTCACAATGATGGCCCTAAAGAAAAAGAAAAAGGCAATCAAGATAATTTTATGGGGTCAATGAATTGTGGATATTCATGAATCCCAGACACACGAAACAAATTTGAAACTAAGCAGACACATTAATTCAACTAAGCATTGATCAGACGAAATTGTAATAATGACATCACCAGGTAACACTCGCACTTCAATTGGCTAGTTCTCCACCTTGAGGGCTATCATGGTGTTTGACAGAAAGCCTTATCCCTCCACTATACCATCCTTGAAAAACACAATTTCTTGAGTTTTGACAATTTTAAGTCTTTTAAAAGTATATGCTTTTTTTAAATAAATGTTAACATGGACTGCCCCCCCCCCCCCTTAGGGGAATTCATCAACAAAAAACACACTGGACGCTGCACTAGGTCAGAAACCAGAGGAGACTGTGAGGTCCACCGTAGACGGACCACTTTTGGACAAAATGTCCTCTCCATTAAAGGCAGCTCTTTCTGAAATAGCCTCCCAACTGACATACAGGATTGTCCCACTCTGAATAATTTTAAAGATCAACTCAAAGAATGGATGAGAAACAAACAGACGTGCGATCACCGCTAAATGCACTTTAATACAGGGGTATCTCCTCTTGCACTTTAGGTTAGCTCTTGTATCTCATCTTGCACTTTACATGTCGTTGCTGCTAGATTGTACTGCCATGTGGTAAATACTTGTGTGTGCTGCTCTTGCTCTTTTTGCATATCATGTATTTGTTTTTGTCATGTTCTTAAATGTTTTATGGGAGGGACTGTGGATGGAAATTAGCTCCAAGCAAAAATTCGGCATATTTACACTAATTGCATTTTGTTTTAAGTGTTCATTAATGTGCATTGTCCCTACTAAATAAACGAGTAAACGATTAGTTCTCCAATGATTTGTACGTGATAGCCTAAGGGGCGGGACATCTCTAAGCGGTTGACCAATCACAACATAGATGGCCAGCTAACCAATCAGAGCAGACCGGGCTCTGGTTTCAGACAGAGGGTGAAAAGAGGTGCTGCAGCACAGGCAGTATGAGAAAAATAAAGAGCTTTTTGAACATTAAAGCATTTAAACAAGTCACAGTAGAGGCACAACATACAAATATGAAACTGAACATTTGCATAATAGGTCCCCTTTAAAATAAGTAAAAAGGTTGGCCCCTCTTGGATCTGTCTCCATGGTGTTGTTTTGTATACTTATATATTGTCTACTATTGGGGCAACTCAAACAAACTATATATACAGTATTTATATATGCATATATTTTTTTATTATCTTCTTTTTAACTTCGCACCATACAAAAAAAACTCAATTTCTTTGTAACTGTGATTGTAATCATGAGAAATAAAGTTTTTTAAAAAAAACTACAAATGTGTGTATGTGACCGAGAGGAAGTCCCCCCGTCTTGCATCACAACGACAGCTGATTATATCCCCAGTTTCTCATCCCTGCTGTCCTCATGCAATCACCATCACACATACCAAAAGATTGTTTGGGCAAATAGTGCTGCTGAGGCAATGTCTGGTGTGTTGTATTTCATCAAGTCTTCTCCTGACACACACACACACACACACACACGCACACACACACACGACCAAGCATATTACACCAAACAGACTAAAGCAGAGCATGCTGGGATATCCCTCTGATGACACAGTGACAGGACGGGCCACTGAGACAAATGGACAACATTGCGAGCAACATCGTGTGTGTGTGTGTGTGTGTGTGTGTGTGTGTGTGTGTGTGTGTGTGTGTGTGTGTGTGTGTGTGTGTGTGTGTGTGTGTGTGTGTGTGTGTGTGTGTGTGTGTGTTGTGTTGTGTGTTGTGTGTGTGTGTGTGTGTGTGTGTGTGTGATATTGGAGTGTTGGAGGAAAGAGAGGTGTGTGTGAAACCTTTATTTGACTTCATCCTTCTTTCATCTTCATCCACGACACACAATTTGTCTTTTGCTGTGAAATCTCACTCTCAGTCTAAACGATATTTTTGCTCCAAAGTCATTATACTCTTTGTTCATTTGCCCTCCAGCTGCACTCACACAACCTTAAACAGCTTCAGTGTTTTTAAAGTAGTGTTTACTGTCCATAGTGGAGTATGGAAGCTGTCACTAGGGGAACAAATCTTAATTTGTGTGGATTCATGACTAACTAATGCTTTCTTAACTAATAAATGATGCAAACAATTAATTTAGTAGTGTACTGTAGTTGCGTTTGTTTTATGTCAAATGTAACTGTACACAAAATGCTAGAATATTTTTCAATTGTTGCTATTTTATTAACGTGACAAACCAAAAATAAAACTGAAAAAAACTAAATTATGAAATGTTTCGGTTGCCTTGTCTAACCATAAACTACACAGCAATTGGTATATACTGTATGTGTGGATAATGCAAGTATGAACACTTCCATCTTCATTCATAATTGTTCATCCAATATAAATGTTTTTATGTCTTTCAACAATATGTTTGCCAATAATGACTTATTTAAATGAGAAACCGCCACAGTGATACAAATTAAGTTAATTACCAGACAATAAAAGAACCACCAGAGCTGCCATCGCTAAAGCTGAAAGTCGCTCTTAATGTTAGCTAACGTTAGCGCTTACAAAGGGTTAGGCCTACATGTGGTCAGTGGCGGCGCCAGAATATTTTTGTTGGGTAATCTATGGTAGGGCTAACCCATACAGTGGTGGGGCTCAAGTCAGTATTTGCAATGTAATTACATACACGCTATATCGCCCCCCTTGACAGTGAAACGCCACGTGTGAGGTTTAGATTATTTCCCTGTCTCAATCAAAATGGAACTGTATGAAATAAAACGGCACATTTGTCTTGTAGTAAATAAAAAGGGATCACTGTGAACGTGACGTATGATAGTACACGTTGAAGATCCAATGGGGATACTGAATGACGGTTTCGATTGATCTCAATCAATAAGTCATGACGCAGACCCAACGTTGCGTTGCTCTGATTGGCTGTAGGTTTATTTAAATTGCATTCAGAGGCATTTTGATCTGACCGCGGCCGCGCTGATATTATAACACCAGAGAATTTCCACACACAACTTAGTGTATAAAACTCCCCCACTACTTAGACTATTCCTTGCACCCCTCTTCTAGCATAACCCCGAATGGTCTCAACCATATTGCATCAGTAACGTGCACTTGTTGTTACAGCAGGATCAGTTTGTGTGTTGTGGACACGATCCGTATATTTTCGCAATCCGTGTTCTCAACATTTAGCATTTTGCTTATTATTTAATTTAATGTGCTTACTTTAACATCATTTTTCATGGTGGGGCTAAGGTGGGGCTAAGCCATTTATTGGTATGGCTGTAGCCTGCTGTAGCCTACCCCAGCCATACCCTGGCGCCGCCACTGCATGTGGTTATACAAAGAGTGAAGACAATGTAGTAGAAAAATGGTTCCATTTAGCTCAAAGAACAAACCTTTTACAATCGTATTATTCATGGTGATGTAAAGATAAAGCGTCTATTTCCGTTTTCTTCATAACCTAGCAGTAACTACCAATAACACAGGAAGCTAATTCCGTAGGTAATCAACACATTTTCGAACATTACCACTAAAAGTAACTGTAAGCAATTAAGGTCAATATTTATTTTGGCTACGCAATGATCTACGCACTTCTTTGAGCACTAAATTGAGATGCCATAATTAATTTTTTAAAATCACACTATGGCAGACACAATTGCAGTCGAAACAACACAAATGAAACAGAGACAGTTAGTCTTACATATATTATAACTGAGAGAACAAACTGGTACAAAGAACAAAACATAAGTGGCAAACATATTGCTGGATTAGGCACATATCCATGTGTGACGTTTGTGTGTGATCAGTATTAGTTTCAGTACTCTCTTGACATGAATTGGCATTAGCGACCGTGTTGCCAGGAAACCTCTAATCAAACAATTCCAGGAAGTAGAAGGCAATAATGTCAGTGATGGATTCTGGGTCTGCGCCTTCTGGGTTCCTAACGGACACTTTTATCAGCATGAAGGACACATAATTAAGTACACAGAACATGGTGTATATCAGAGTGTGTGTATGTGTGTTAGAGAGAGAAAAACACTGCCATTAACTGATTATTTCATGTCCGCTCTCTCCAGAGGCAAGATAGCAATTCAAAGTCTGCTTATCTCCATTCAGAGCCTATAGATACTACATACTTCACTCTGTTTTCCTGCGACAATTTGTCTCAGAGAGTGTGTGTGTGTGTGTGTGTGTGTGTGTGTGTGTGTGTGTGTGTGTGTGTGTGTGTGTGCGTGTGTGTGTGTGTGTGTGTGTGTGTACACGTGTGGTCACAGGTCTGTTCGACTAATCGTATTGATTTTTCACATGGAGTTCTGGAGCTGAGCTAAAAACTTTAAAGTGAGCGGAGGGATGGCAGAGGGAGGAGAGATATGTGGTGATGAGGGATTATCTGTGTTTGCCTTCTAGAGCTTCAATAAAATACCAATCCAGGTTGATGTTTTTTTCTCTACAAAGACCTCACAGTTTATTTGCTCATATCAAAGTGATGGTGTAGGGGGAAAAGTTCGTTTTTAATAGACTGGGGGATGCAGCAGGAATGTGGTCTCAAAGGTAAAACACATACTGCAAATGGTATCTCAATTAAAGATACTACTTAATTTTCCAATTAATTCTGAAAGGTGAAAATCTAACCTCTTGAAAATACCTTAATTTAAAGAAAAGCACATTATTAACAAATTAGGTACCTTTTATTAATTTAAGTAAATTAAGTATTTGCAGAGATAGGATACATGACTTTAATTGCCTGTGTAATATGTTATGGGATTAAGAGGGTCATCATTAATCCTTAATTTACCCTTGAGGTGTTTGATATGGTTACCAGAGATACCATAAATAGTCAATAAAGGCAATTTAAAGCATATGAGTTGAGTGGTTTTGAAAATAAAAGGATTTAGTTAGAGTCTAGGCTTGTTACCTCCATGTTTGTTTAATTGTCTGTCCTTCAGCAGGATTACAGTAAAATAACTGGCTCAATTTTCATGAAACTCTGTATAAGTACGTGTATTGGGTCAATAAAGAACCTCTTCCAATTTGGAGCAGATTGGCATCACAGGGCGGATACAGTAATTATTTCACATTTTTGTTTTTGGTTGGATAGGGCAGTCTTTCCCCTTTGTTACGATAGTAATTGTGATGGTATATTTGTGGTCTCTTTTTCTAGATGATATTGTCAATAAAATAGCCTCTGTTGGGGAGATACATTTTTAATCTGAACTGTTTTTCAAGGAGTATTTTTCAGTTAACAATAAAAAAGACTTCAAGGTTACTTCAAGGTTAAGGACACACTGCTTGGTTTAGCGGATGCAGGCTGATTCATTTGCCATCTTCTCATAGAGAAACACGCGCAGTAGACGATCCCATTGCATATATAAGGAAACATGGATGTTATAGATTTATTAGTCTAAAGAGTGAATAAATATGTTAAAACATGTGTTATCGTTGCTATAGATTGCACAATGTTATTCTGAAGTTTGGCCTTCTGTTCTGTTGTGCTGCATGTTGTGGTCAATGGTGGAAGCACTGTGGATCGTTTGTCTTTAATCAGCAGTGAGGAAGGTGGTTGATGGTATCATAGTGAATGGGAGACAAATTGGGCATTATGGTGCTGAAGATGCCCTTCACTTATCCTCCTCCTCCTCTGTCAGCTCTCACAATCATGCCTCTTGCTGAACACAATCAATAAACACACCTGCTTTTTCAGCCACTTTACAGACTCTCTTCTCCCTCTCATTCCCTCAAGTTGATGTAATCTTTTTCCATTCGCTCATTTACTCTAATTCTATCCCAGCTTCCCCAGCAATCGTAGGGGTTTTGAAAAATGTTTCAAATTTACTTCAATTGATCTGATTAAACAAAGCAAATAATAAGTTATCGTATTATGTACCATTATTAAGGGAGTAGAGATTTGCCCATTTACAGGTTTTTACTACATTCTTGCAATGGATGCCAATCGATTAAACTCTTGTGACCTACATTTGTGTTGCAAGGGCCAACTTGCTGTGCTCCTACAGTATTGAACCTCACTGTAAAGCATGTCAAATAATTTGTATAGGTCAAAGAAGGCAAAGTATTGATTCCAATCTATGTTAGCTTTTGCTTTGAGTATCAATACTTGATTCAAAAGGATCAAAGATCATGTTCTGGGCCCATGAACACCCTTCTTAGGGCATACAGTGTTTAAAGTGTAGTCTTACTCTGCGCCGTGAAAGATGGCCGCATTGTCTTTTGGCTCCTCTCCAACTTTGCCCTCTTTCGTATCTTTTCAGTGTTTATATTTACTTTTTGCCGTCTGCTTTTAACATGGTTCGCAACATGCAAGCCGACCGCACCCACTCTGCTATACAATATAGCAGAGAAGAACTTCTTCACATCAGAAACTTTGTGGACAATAGCCCACCGACAAACAATGGAGATTCGCCATGGCTACCTGTTGTCTTACCTGAGGAGGAAGACCAAGCGGGGGTCCCGCGCCGGGCTGCTGGTCAGACTGAAGACTGAGTATTCTTCTGGCTAATGTTCAATCGATTGAAAATAAGCTAGATTTGGCTCAACCCCGCTATCCCGGACTCCGCCATTGTTCCTGACGGATTCACTATTTTTCGACAGGAATGGACTGTTAACTCAGGGAAAAGTAAGGGAGGCGGTGTGTGTCTCTTGATAAATAAGAACTGGTGTACAGATGTGAGGATTATTTCTTTGGACTGTTCCGCTCATTTAGGCTGCAGCCACACGGAGACGATACGTGTCATATCTACTACTGTTCTCTATCATATAGACGATTCGGCCAAACGAGGCCGACAGGGAAACGCAGAAATTATAACGATAACGGGTCCCAAGGTGGGTAGATCTGCGGACGCAACGCTCTGGGGGGCCTAACGGCTCCGTGTCTACGCCCTATACGATCATTTCCTGAAATACTGACGGGCTGTCAGGAGAGGGGGAGGAAAAGAGACACTCCGTGTATTATTCTTATATTATTATATAGCAGAGGTGGGGACTCGAGTCACATGACTTGACTCGAGTCAGACTCGAGTCGCATATTTTTTTATTTGAGACTTGCTTGACTAACATTGATAAAAGACTTGACTTCACTTTGACTTGGTATTCATGACTTGAGACTTGACTTAAGCTTGAGACAGATGACTTGAAAGGACTTGACTGTTTAAAATTAAATATTGGCGTTTGTTTTTGTAGTGCCTTGCTTATCTTTCTTACAGTGCAGACGCTTTTCTGCTTGCTCTTGCCTCTGCTTACTTTTTATGCTGATTTTCCTATTCTTATTCTCTGAAAACTTCGAGCAGCGGCTCCTGGACATTAACTTATCACTGGGACAGTTCATCTTCGTAAATAGACGGAGGGTTTCAGCCATATTTCAACATTTTTACGACGACGTCAGTCTTACAATAGCGTGGCCTAGCAACAGCTAAAGCCTGGTAGGCTACTGCTATTTAGCTTAAGCTAGTTGGTAGCAAAATGCCTCCGTTCTCTACAGATGACTTCCAGAAACGTATACAGAAGATGGCTGTGTTGGAAATGAAAATGCAACGGTTGGAAGTTAACGTGGAAGTGAATGGACTATGTCGTGGGAATGACACGACTTTACCAGTGTTGCAAAGTAATGGAGAAGGGTATGCTAACTCACAGCTAGTTAGCAGCTACAAGGATTCCAAGGAACAGGAGGGCTGTGTACCGGGTAATAAATCTACAAGTGGTAGTCCTCCCTGGAACTCTCTGGGTGCAAAGCCTAAGAGTAAATCACTTCCATGGGATTTGGGAGGACGGATAACAGGCAGAGCCCAGAGCTCCGAAATCTGTGATGCGACCGGCTGGCCTGCATTGTTATCACCCAGGAAGAGCGCCTCTTCAACCCCTATTCATACTAGGAAACAGCAGTGGACAGCTGCTAAAGGGAGAATTACAAACAATCCTCCTAAACCACCAAGTGTGCCAATCCAGAACAGATACGCTCCGCTGACCGAGAACCGGAGATCTGATAACCTGGATAACCTGTCCTCTTCACGCAGCAGGGTAAGGACCAATAGCTACTCTAAAAGTAAAAGGCTAGAGGGAAAGCTAACGACTGGGCCTGAAACTCTGATTGTGGGTGACTCTGCTGTAAGAGATGTAAAAGGTCTGTGTAATAAGAACAACACCAAAGTACTCTGTTTTCCCAAGGATGTGGTCTCTGACTTGGCTGAGAAGATCCTGCATATTGGGGCTGAACATCCGATTGTGAAGAATGTGGTACTGCACATTGGAACAAATGATGTTGTGAAACAACAGTCAGAAGTGCTGAAAGAAGACTTTAAATGTTTGTTGGAAACTGCCAGCTCTCTAAATGCAGAGGTGTTCATCAGTGGCCCTCTACCGCCAGTCAGAAGAGGAGTGGAGAGATTCAGCAGATTGTTTGCACTGAACACCTGGCTTTCAACGGCCTGTACTGACCATTCTGTTCATTTTATTGACAATTTTAACTTTTTCTGGGATCGCAGACATCTTTTCAAGGCAAATGGAGTTTGCCTGAACAAGTCAGGAGTGAAATTGTTTATCTCTAACATATTCAACTGCCTGCGTCATCAATCTGTTCCCTCTGCCAAGGACAAGCGGCAAGAGGAATCAAAACACGAGAAAGACACAACACATCACGCAGAAAACCCTGAAGAATTATCACTGCACCCGCCTGAGGAATGTTCTGATTATGGGAGACATATGAGACACATGGAGGAGTCTCCACTGCCCCCCCCCCTGTCAACGCCTTTGAGGATACTCCGTTCACCCTTTCACCCTCGCCCACCCTCCTGGAGATCGATGAACACACAAAGGAGATACAGAGGGTTGGCACCGATTCCTTCCTGGAGTTCAAAGACCAAACGAAGGCGATACGCAGGGCTGGCACCATGTCCTTTACCCCCGCTCCTCAACGACGCCCACCAAAATCACCGCGGAGACGCGCACCATCTCCCCCGTCCTCAGTGCTGGAATTGGGCCGGTACTCACCGGTACGCAGTACCGGCACTTCTGGTTCTGACCCATGGAGTACCGGCACTTCTTGCTCAGTACCGGCATGCTGGCGGTACTCCGGTACTCATGCACCGTGCCAGTACTCAACACTCTCCCGCCGTTCTTATTATACATCCATATATATATATACAGCCGCCCGGTACTCAGTAGATGCGTCATGAGGTGCCGAACGGACATTCTCATCGCTCTAACCGCTGGAGTTTCACAGCGGCTGTCAGCTGTTTACTCCTGTCATTCAAACAGAACGTGCTGGAGAGGGGGCGGGGCTTATCTTCTCCATGTAAATACTGTGGTGGAAACGACTATGTCAAAATTAACCTATTTGACCGTGATTTAATAGTAATACACGTTTCAAAATAATAATAATAATAATAATGCCGAAGTAACAACATACTGAAAACTGTTAGTAAAACCATGTTTTAATGCTTTACAATTTACATACCTAGATGCACGTGTGTTGTGTTTATGCAGTGCAACTCCCACCCAGTGGGTGGCTATGTAGAGTGATAGAACAGAGCAGGCACGCCCCCGAGAGAAGGAAAGCAAGTCACGTCACAAATTAGCATTTCTAAAATGTTAGCGTGGATTAATAAAAGTGCAAAAAGACAGCGGTTGTCGCCGGAAGAAATTTCAAATACAAAGAATGCTGTGCCTGTGTTGGAAATTGTGTCTGATGGGGAGCTTTCTTTGGTTGATCCTCCTGCTCCAAGTTCTAGTGCATTAGCATTAGCACTAGCTCCGCCGCCTCCTCCAGAGCCTCTAAAGTTAGCTGCTGCTGGCGCAACTGCCACCACCAACACCGGGCAAAGCGATGCACCTGACTGCTGGACAACGGACCAGGTGCAATATTTTTGCAAGACCAATGCATGGCTCCTTCTTAAAGATAAGAAGCTAGGATGTCGGATATGTCAAGATGTCAAATCTTTGGGAATACACACTGGACAAGGACTGAAACTGTCAACTGAATGGGGTGAGTGTGCAGTGTCTCATTTCGGTGTTGACAAGGGCAAACAACAAGCTAGCCTGAGAAGAAAAATCAAAGAACATAAAGAATCACAAGCCCATGTAAAAGCTGCTGACATCCTTACATCTGCTTCACGTGAAACTATTCAACATCAAGTGCAGTCTATGCATAAATCTGAATTAGACACCACTATCAGAGTTTTTCGAACGGCATATAAAATTGGCAAACATAGCCGGCCATTCACAGACATGCCAATTGATTTGAATGTACAGAAACTGAATGGGCTGAACGTGGGCAGGGTTTTGCACTCCAATAAAACCTGTGGCGAAATCATCGACCACATAGCTCATGAGCTGAAGAAAAAAAATGGCAAAAGACATTACAGAAAACCAAAGAAAACTCTGTGTTTTGGTCGATGAATCTACCACTATTAGTGGTAAAACGGTGCTTGTTGTGTGTCTACGCTCAGCATTAGCTGATGCTGAGCCCGAAACGTTTTTTTGGGAGCTGATCGAGTTGGATGGAACAACGGCTGATGACATCACAAAGGCGTTAATGGAGTGTCTTGGAAGAGATTTTAACGAGGACTTTTTAGGTCAGTGTTTCGTTTCTTTTGCATGTGATGGGGCTTCAGTCATGCTAGGGAAGAGAACAGGCGTTGCTACCCAGTTGTGTAGTAAATTCCCAAGCCTGTTTGTGTGGCACTGCTCCAATCATCGTCTAGAGCTGGCAGTTGGGGATGTGGTCAAGGAGGTCTCAGGGCTCAATCATTTCCAGATCTTTTTTGACAAACTCTATTCCTTGTTCCATGCCTCCCCCAAAAATCAGAGGCAGTTAGCGCAGTGTGCGCAAGCAGTCGGACAGCGTCTCCTGGTGATAGGGCGTGTTTTGTCCATCCGCTGGGTGGCTTCAAGTGAAAGGAGCGTCAGAGCAGTCTGGGAAAACTACCGAGTGCTTCATGATCACTTCACAAATGCTGCAAACGACACGAGCAGGGATTCCAGAGACAGAGCAAAGTACAAGGGCCTGGATGATGTGCTCACATCTGCAACGTTTGTCAGCAATCTGGGACTGATGTACGATGCGCTCACAGAGCTCAGCGACCCTCTCTCGGCAACTCCAAAAAAGAGAGATGACACTGCCTACAGCAGATAGGCTCTTAACTCGAGAAATACGAGTTTTTGAATCCATGGTCACCATGCCTGGCCCACACATGACTACAGTTCATACAGCTCTAGCTGAGAAGTCCTTCAAGGGTGTTGCCCTGCGTGAGAATGGCAGGCTTGTACAGATTCATGCAGGTCAGTTTTTCCGCAGTATGGTAGAGAATCTGAGACACAG
Organism: Gymnodraco acuticeps; assembly: GCF_902827175.1. Taxonomy (NCBI): domain Eukaryota; kingdom Metazoa; phylum Chordata; class Actinopteri; order Perciformes; family Bathydraconidae; genus Gymnodraco; species Gymnodraco acuticeps. The sequence goes on along the minus strand of NW_022991154.1, from coordinate 6,185,631 downwards.
AATGACTTCCACAACCTCCTCTCATGTCAGCACAAGAGAAATCCCATTACATGGCCGGGAGGCCCGGGACAATCAGCTAATCCAGGACATGAAAGTTATCCATCCTGGAAGTTGGCCTGAAGAGGAGTTAGACGTATAGTATGGGGACGTAGAGGTGCTACGTTTGTGCGAAGTGCTGAAAGTGGACAGAAGAGAGACTGTTCAGGGCTTTCGCGAATACAAGGAAACCAGGGCATCCCGTACACCTGCTGCCATGGAGCCTCTACTGAAAGCAGTCCGAACCATCGCTGTCTCCACTAGTGAGTGTGAGCGGGCATTCAGCTGCATGAACGATATCCTTACTGCAAAAAGGAATGCTCTCTCTGTCAGCCGACTGTCCAGCCTGGTTTTCATTAAATGTAATGGACCATCACTAGGACTGTTCAATCCGGAACAGTATGTGAGGTCCTGGCTGGCAAAGGGAAGGAGAAGTGCTGATGAAAGAGCCTGTCCAGCTCCAGCCCCTGATACTGATGTCCCCAAGGCCTTCTGGAGCCTTTTCTAACAATGTGAAGTATATTGCAAAGCAGCTCACCCAGTGAGAAGACTTTTGGCATAATGTGCCGATTTGTACAGATCCTGGAGATAGAAGGACTTCAGACCAACCAGGGAGTTATCTGATCAGCTTGGTGTTCAATGTAACTCTTTACCATGGCTCAGACTTTGTTACTTGCAGTTACAGTTTCTCATTTTAGATTGTGCAAATTTTGCATTTGTTTTTACATGTTCTTTGTTCATGCTCTTTATCATTTTTCTGAGTTGGAAAGTTAGATTGCATCATAGTTTACTTTATACATATTTGTATTCTTCAGTGGTGAAGTATATTGCAAAGCAGCTCAGCCATGTGAGAAGACTTTTGGCACTTTTTCGTTTTTCGTTTTCTGAGTTGGAAAGTTAGATTGCATTCAAAATGTACAGAAATACTTAATTTTGTTAAAGCTTTTTATAAAAAATGCTTCTGACCAGAGCTTTGTTTCCTTGTCATTAATGTTGAACACCACCAGAGGGGCTCTCACCTGAAAGGTCTCTGCTTCATGTGTCTTCAGCAGAAGATCTAGACTTTGATTGCTATATTTTCAGTTAATATTGACCTTACTGAGCTTTAGCCATATCCACTGCCTATCATAAAAAATGTTAAGTACAGTGAACCTTTCTAAAATATACAGTAGTAAAGAGACAAACCCACCAGCATTATAGTAGCCAAATTCTTGTTTGTGGGCTGCATATATAAAATTGACTTGAAAAAGTTGCTGATTTTAGAGTACTGGCACCTTTTTCATTCCAATTCAAGCACTGCCCGTCCTCATCACCGCGCCTACGTCAACCACCTCCCCCCCCTGGCAGCATGTCCTCTACCCCCCGCACCATCTAGCCCGTCTCCATCACCGTGCCTACGTCGACCACCTCCCCTCCCTTCGAGGGGGCTTCTGCAGTCTCCGAAGCCTGATAAGGATGTGTGTGTACAAAACACAACAAACTCTTACTGATATGTGATGGGTCCAGGCTCAAGGGCGTATGGCACTCTCAACTCTTTCCAGGACATGTCGGGGCCCTGCCTGCCAGTAGCTTTGCCGATATCTGTGTTGATAGGTAATAGATTAAGAGCGGTGAATCATAGAAACAGGAAGCGCTCAAACGTTTGTGTGAGTGTATCTAATTTAGCAGTGATTCCATGTCAGCCACAGCTTGTTACAAAAAACATGACTGATAGTGTGTTTAACAAACTTAAACTAGCTTTATTAAATGTCAGGTCTTTGGCAGGAAAAACATTTTTAATCAATGATTTTATCACTGAGCACAATCTCGATTTTATGTTTTTAACAGAAACTTGGATTGAACAAAATAACAGTGCAGCTGTTCTTATCGAATCAACTCCTCCCAACTTTAGTTTTATGAGTCAGGAAATAATGCATAAGAAAGGGGGTGGAGTTGCTATTCTGTTCAATGATTCCCTTCAATGCAGGAAGACATCGTATGGAAACTTTGATTCTTTTGAATATGTGGCCCTCCGGCTGAAATGCTCCTCTCGAGCTCTGTTCCTAAATATCTATAGACCACCCAAATACTGTGCAAGCTTTTTTGATGACTTTACTGAACTGCTGTCTATAGTGTGTATTGACTTTGACCGTCTAGTCATTGTTGGTGATTTTAACATCCATGTTGACAACCCCCAGGACAGAGGGGCTAAAGAACTGTTTTGTGTTCTTGATAGCTATGGACTGACTCAGCATGTGACGGAGCCCACGCACAATAAGGGGCACACTCTGGACTTAATTATCTCAAAGGGTCTGAATATCTCTAAGGTTGTGGTGACTGATGTTGCACTCTCTGACCATTCCCGTGTTTTCTTTGAGAGCACTATTTCTGTTCACAAAAATGTTCAAAAAGAGGTAACCACAAAGCGATATTTAACTGAAAATACTAGGGAAATGTTTACTCAGAATTTCTCTTCCACACTTGCCCCTGCCAACATCTCAGTAAATGAGCTAGTAGATCATTTTAATTCAAAAATTAAAAATGTTATAGATGCCATTTCTCCAACTAAGGTAAAGGAAGTGTCTGGCAAGAAAATATCTCCATGGAGAAAGGCCATGACCGTGAAAACAGAAAAAAGAGAATGTCGAAAAGCTGAACGCAGGTGGCGAAAAACAAATCTCCAGGTTCACTTTGAAATCTATAAAGAGAGACTTGGCCTTTATAATTTGGAATTGAAAAACGCACGACAATCGTTCTTCTCTGACATCATTACCAAAAACAAAAACAACGCACGTGCCTTGTTTGCTACCGTCGACAGACTAACTAACCCCCCAGTGTCAGTAGCCTCTGAATTTCTATCCACCAGGGCGTGCAATGATTTTGCCTCCTTTTTCACTGACAAAATTCAGAAAATCAGACAAGCAGTCAGTGCCTCTGCATCAGGAACAGCAAATGTGTTGTCCCTATCTCCACTTAACATCAATTCAGACATCATGACACAATTCCATCAGATTAATGATAAAAACCTAGAGGACATTATTCAACTTCTGAAATCCTCCTCCTGCTGCCTTGATATTATTCCAACAGGATTTTTCAAAGATGTTTTGCCTTGCATGGCCTCAGATCTACTTCATATAGTAAACAAATCTCTTCACTCAGGTATTTTTCCACAGGCCCTGAAAACTGCAGTCATTAAACCGCTCTTAAAAAAGAATAATCTAGATGCTTCAGTAATGAACAATTACAGGCCCATATCAAACCTCCCATTTCTAGGTAAAATCATTGAAAAAGTTGTTTTTCAACAGTTGAGTAATTTCTTGCATTTAAATGACTGTTTTGATGTGTTCCAGTCAGGCTTTCGTCCAAACCACAGCACTGAGACTGCTCTTGTAAAGGTCTTTAATGACATCCACTTAAACACAGACAGTGGCAGAACTTCAGTGTTAGTATTATTAGATCTCAGTGCTGCGTTTGACACTGTTGACCACAGCATATTACTAGACCGACTGGAGAACTGGGTGGGACTTTCGGAAACAGTTCTGAATTGGTTTGAATCCTACTTAAAGGACAGAAACAACTTTGTTTCTATAGGTAAATACACATCTGAGTTGACAAATATGACATGTGGGGTTCCTCAAGGCTCCATCTTGGGGCCTCTTCTCTTTATTCTCAGATAATGAAGAACAACAAAATAAGTTACCATAGCTATGCAGATGACACACAAATTTACGTAACAATTTCACCAGGAGACTATGCTCCAATTCAAACACTGAGTAAGTGCATTGAACAAATCAATGACTGGATGTGTCAGAACTTTCTCCAATTAAACAAAGATAAAACTGAGGTAATGGTTTTTGGAGCCAAGGCAGAACGTATAAAAGTTAGCGCTGAGCTTCAGTGTGCAATGTTCAAAACAACAGATAAAGCCAGAAATCTAGGTGTAGTCATGGACTCTGACCTGAGTTTCAACAGTCACATTAAAACTGTTACTAAATCAGCCTACTATCAACTAAAGAATATATCTAGGATTAAAAGACTAATGTCACAGCAGGATTTGGAAAAACTTGTCCATGCTTTTATCTTCAGTAGACTCGACTACTGCAATGGTGTCTTCACAGGTCTCACTAAAAAATCTATTAGGAAGCTGCAGCTAATTCAGAACGCTGCTGCTCGAGTCCTCACTAACACTAAGAAAGTGGATCACATCACTCCAGTTCTGAAGTCTTTACACTGGCTTCCTGTGTGTCAAAGAATAGATTTCAAAATACTGCTGCTGGTTTATAAAGCACTGAATGGTTTAGGCCCAAAATACATTTCTGACCTCCTGCTAAATTATGAACCATCCAGATCTCTCAGGTCTTCAGGGACTGGTCAGCTTTCTGTCCCCAGAGTCAGAACTAAACATGGTAAAGCAGCGTTCAGTTATTATGCTCCAAATATCTGGAACAAACTCCCAGAAACCTGCAGGTCCGCTGCAACTCTGACTACTTTTAAATCCAGGCTGAAGACTTTTCTTTGTGTCGCTGCTTTTAATTGAACTATTCATATCTTAGACTGCACTGTAACTTTTATCCATGTACTTTTTTCTTTTAATGTTTAATTGACAGCACTGTAACTTTTATCCATGTATTTTTTCTTTTAATGTTTATTTTATTAGCTTTTCTTTTTAATGACTGATTTTAAATGCCATTTTCTTAATCTCTTTCATTTTTTGTAAAGCACTTTGAATTGCCTTGTGTTGAAAAGTGCTATATAAATAAACTTGCCTTGCCTTGCCTTGCCTTGCCTAGTGAGATATTACGTTTCGTTTTTTCGAAAAACGTGATTATAGCGCGATACGCGCAAACCTGGCAACCCACTAGAAGGCAGGAGTCTCAGTTAACATGGCAGCAGCTAGCTTTACTCCAAAAATAGTGAAGTTTGGATTCAAGGATTATGTTGTCGATGACGGTAATAAGAAAAGAACAGCGGTATGCAGGGTCTGCAGCATAAAGATCAGTGACACGACCACCACAACATCCAACTTCATTCGTCACTACAAAAAAACCACAGAGAAAGGTGCGTGCATGTGTTGTGTTAGCTAGAATGTTAACGTTAAGTTTAAGCTACGTTAGACTTGGTTTCAAATCGATTAAGCATTGCAAAGAGAAGACAGTGGTAAATGAACACTAGAACCTCCAAGGGATTCATTTTTGACTAACCCTGATAGTGACGGGCTGTCAGGAGAGAGAGAGAGAGGAAAAAAGATGCCTCGTTTATTTCCCCTGTGTTATTATCAGAAGTTACTGTAAACTTTTGAATAATGTAGTTAATCTACTTTTAGTAGTTTGTTTAAATGTTTTAATTATGTTGTTTTTGTTTGTAGAAGTGCATCATTCCTTGATTTATTGTAAAATGAATCTGAACTTTTTGATCTGTTATGATGATCCACACTCTGCAGCTTTGGGGACTGAGCCTTCTCAGTGGCAGCTCCTAGGCTCTGGAATTCCCTCCCCCAAGATCTTCGTGACTCTGAGTCCCTCACAGTCTTTCAGTCCTGCCTCAAAACACATATTTTCAACTCTGTCTACCCATAAGCCCCCCCCCCCCTCTCAATCAACTTCCTCTTGACTGCCTTTTTATTTATTTTTTATTTATTTTACTATACTTACTTGTTTGCAGGGGCGGATCTACGGGGGGGGGGTGGGGGTGGGGGGGGGGGCTTGCCCCCCCAGCTGCCCCCCTAACTTTTGTTTCCCTAAAACTGTACTAAAACAAACCTACACTAATTCCACAAGCTTCTCAAGCAACGAAACAAGCATTACATTAGTTAAAAGTGAATCATTTTAAATATCATTTTAGGCCCGTTAAAAACGCAGCTACGGCCCTGCATTAAACTGCGCAGCGGCGTTCACACAGACCGCGGCTCCCAGAGCTACAGAGAGGGAGCGAGCTGTCCCAGCACCTATGGATCAGCTTCCCCTGGGAGCATTTCCCCTTCCACTAGTTTTGTTTTTACTAAGGACGAGAGCTTGAAACTAAATATTAATAAAACGCTGCCGTTTGAATCGATAGCGTTTAACAGATGGGCGCTGTTTGGGGCGTTACGTTACAAAATACTACGCAGACAGCGTTAGCTGGGAGATCGATCACTTTGCTAAACTATGCGGTAGCCTACTATTAAATCCACGTAAACTACACATCAGATCAATGAAACCAGGATACATCCTTTACCGTAAAAACTGGATCTAAACACAGCTGCCTGTGTGCGTTTGATAAATACTTTCTGACGATATGCTACATATTAGCTAGGCTACATGGCCCTAACGTGTAAAGTTATACAAGCATTTGTAGGCCTACCAGTGCTTTTCACAAGTAGACTCTTGCAGGCCAGAATAGAGGAGTGATTCAACAACAACAACAAAAAGACATATCTGAGAAGAGATCAGGACGAACAGAAAGAGGAAAAGGAAAAGAGAGTTCACTGAAGAGACCAGGCGGGTCAGAGCAGGAGGAAGAGGAGGAGATGAAGACATTAGTGAAGAAGAAGAAATATATGTGAGGAATAAAGATGAAGTGTCAGAAAGAGGGACAGAGGCAGGGATTAGGAGGCAGATGAAACTCCAGCTGGACCACATGGTATGTTCTTATTCTCCTTACATATTCCATTACAGCAGCACAATCTAGCAGCTCTTAGTATTGACAATTATTGATTGAAATGTGTTGCTGCACAGGTCACCTTTAGCTCTCTGAAGAGATGGGTGATGTCATTTGTGTACTTAATTATAACTAAGTACTTACAGTATGCAAAATTAGAGTATTCTCTGAATCGGGTGCCTTTTGGGTCTTTATATCTTTGAAAAATGAAACAAAATGTTTGGTCATAACATCTGGTAGTGGACTACTTACATTTTCCCACCTCAGGCACAAAATATAAATAATTACTAGGAATTTACTTGAAAAAATGTAACATGGTTGAAGTTTTTGACAAAAAGTAGCCATGATACCTTGTTTAGCTAAGATATGGCACCACATGGAAGTCAAGGACATTAACATGTTTTAATATTTTGCAAAACTATTGTTTATTTTGTAATAAACAATTATTTACTATTATTAATTCATATAACAGAGTTGAAATGTTGAGCATGTCAATCTTAATCTGAAAATACAAAAACTGAAATAAGAGAAGAAACTGACACTTGCCTTTCTTTGCCATCTTTTCTTCAGAAGACTTTTGTGATGTAATTCCCTCAATGCAGATCACACATGGACTGATCCATTATTTTAATAGGAGGGTAAATGGTATGGCGTAACATGGTTGAAACAAACTGAGGGACGTGTGTCAATATTGCAATTTCATAGATAATTCAAGTATTTTTTCAGAATTTATTTTTGATCAGTTAAAGTTGACAAGCATATGATTATATTAGCAGCAACATTTTGGAATAATTGGCCATTTTAATTTGTTTAATATGAAATTAATATGTAATAATGCTTAGTGAGCACATGCAAATATGTCTGTCTAATACTAAGACAAGACATTTTTTGTAATGCAAAACAACCTGTTCCATTAATTAATTTCTTTAAAATACATTTTGTAGTTTACTTTCATTTAAAATTCTTGAAGTAAGCTTGGGGGACTCAAAGGGCACCCGATTGTTTGTCTGAACACTAGTGCTGTAGCGACGCGTCGACGACGTCGACGCGTCGACTTCAAAATATCGTCGACGACATATTTCCGCGTCGACGCGTCGCCACCATAGACTGTATATATGGTCGCCACACACACGTGGGTCACCCAAAGCAACAAGCAGTTCGCAATCGCACTTCTAACACAATGGAGACTGAAACGGCTACCACCTCCTCCTCACAGGATTGCGCACGAAGCCCTCAAAGGAAAACATCTCGCCCTAGGTCTTCAAAAGCATGGGAATATTTTAAAGTTAGTCCAAAACGCAAAGATATTTATATATTTATATCTCACTGAGACTGCTGCTGGACCGGAAGCAGCAGCTAGCTGTGGTGGCAACCATTAGCAGCTAGCATTTGCTCTCCGATTTTTACATTAAAATGGAATTATGGATTATAAATTGAATAATTTTTTTATACATGGACGTTAAAAACCTATGGATTAACCGATTCAGCCACGTTTTTTCTCATTTTAATGCCATTGAACACGTATTTTGATCAGATTGACAGCTACGGCGGTGAGACGATCTCCCTAGAAGCTCTGTGAAGGTACGTGTTGTGATGACTGTATTTGCTTCCCCTGTCGCGAGTCCGGATCACTCAGTGATGATACTATGTACCTACATAATCTGTGGAGTCTCAGCTTTAATCGGATATCTTGTATGTGCAGCTACGATAAGTAATAAGGGTACTTTTATCTTGAGTTCTGTGCCAATGTCCGTTAACATTTTTCGCTCAGGGGTCATTTAGATAGCATTTTAGTTTGCTTCTTATGAGACTTGTGTTTTGTTTTGTGTTGGTAAACATGGTTTGTATCGTCAGTTAGCTGAGATTATTTCCGTTAATCTGGTATAACACATTAATAGGTTCTTAAATATTAAGATCCCCTGAGACACAGTATCGTGAACAATTTCTTTTTTACATTACGTTTTTTTTACATTACGTTTTTTATGAATTGAACAACAGAAAAATAATCGTTCGATTAGTCGACTAATCGATCAAATAATCGCACGATTAATCGTTTTCAAAATAATCGTTTCCCCCCAGCACTACTGAACACCTTGTTTCTCTTGTGCATTAAGAACACTTGTGTTAGGGCATGAATTAACAATAAATAGCTTATATACAGTGTAAAATACCACGTACTGTCCGCCCTCCCATGCCACCCTGGCATGACCTCTTGCCCCCCCTTTGCCACCCCATGTAAAATGTTCTAGAACCGCCACTGCTTGTTTGCCTGTCCTTGTTTGCCTGTCCTTGTTTGTCTACCCTCCCTCATACTGTAAAGCGTCTTTGAGTTGTGAAAAGCGCTATATAAATAAAATGCATTATTATTATTATTATTATTATGATGATAAACTGAAGCAATTTCTAAATTAACCCAATTAAGTGAGTTTTAAATATCGTCCTACTTAGTTTATAAGGAAATTATGAAGAGGAACAAATTAAATGATTTGAAAATGATATCTATGTAGGTGCTGACGCTGTTGGCGGTTCTAGTGTTAACAGAAATTTAAATTAAATATGTGTAATGGCAAATGCCATATATGATTTTCTTACCTGGAATTCTGCCTTTTTGAACAGACTTTTTGATTGAGTCCTAGCTATATTGTCTGCAGTTCTAGGGTTAATATGAATCTAATATGATTGTCATCGGTCTAAATTAGATTTCAAATGATTAACTGTGTATGTAATGAAGATCATAGTGTGGGTTCAATCCATTTTCACTGTCTTTTAACTGATTTAAATGCGGAAACTGGGCTTTTTCATCAGAATTTCGTATGACTTGACTTGCTTGACCTGAGCAATGACTTGACTTGACTTGCTTGACTCTCATCACAGTGACTTGGGACTTGCTTGATACTTGTAGGTCAAGACTTGAGACTTGCTCATGACTTGCACATGTAGGACTTACTCCCACCTCTGTTATATAGACTCGTTATTCATTTCTTTTAAAGGTCCCATGTCATGCTTTTCCGGTTATTACCCATCCCCTTGTGTGTTATGAAGGTTTGTATGCACGTAAACGGTCTGCAGAGTCAAAAACCCTCAAAGTACACCCTGTAGCGAGTAAAACTCTAACACAGAAAATACCTCCCCAAAATGCCTCGTTGGAGATTTCTCATTTTCTTCCTGGGTATCGCTACGTAGGGATACCCAGTAGCCACTCCCAGAGTTTTGGCCGCACCCTCTGCCAGCCTTTCACAAAACAAAGCTTCCCAAAACCTTTCAGCGATTCATGCCGGATATGTACAGCGTAGGGCACTGAAGAACGATGCTGTTCCGACTTTGTTTGGACCAGCGGGAGATTCGGGTACACAACCTGTAAGTATTCATTGTTGTGTGTGTATTTATGATGTTTAAAACAAACAACCACGACTGTTTAAATGGGCAAACGTTTTTCGGACTACGTTGGGATCCCGTAGAAATGCTCTCCGCAGACCCATGCTCACAGAGTTATAAACCTTTTTCTTACTCAATATCAAGCCACACTTATTGTTTTTACTTCGGCTGTGAGTGTTTGTGTGTGCTCAGGATGAGTTTCGCTTGTTCTAGCTGTATCGCCAAGCCTGTCTGCTCCTGCAGCAGTGTGTGTGTCCGTGGCCGTTTCTCAATCTCGAGGATTCTGGCTTCCAAGCTAATATTTCAAGGATGCTACGTCATCGAGTGCCGCCAAAGGACTGTTCTCCAATCTCCAGCATACATGGAATTCCACCGAGGCCGCGTCCTTGGTTTGGGGGAAATTTCGAGGCTGCACATGGGTAGACTTCGCGTCCTTAAAATCCCCACAATGCTTTGCGCACGGACCAATTTCAAAAACCCTTACGGAGAATTGCTGAACCGACGCAGCACACATTTAAATGTAAGTATAGTGGCGTAGAACATGTGTTGGTAAATAGGTTACTTTGTTACATTTGTTTGTTATCACCAAAAATGTGAAAGTAAAGCAAGTTCATAATTAGATAGACATCGTGAGGTATTTATTTTCGGTACAGTTTATGTTGAAACCGTTAGAGAGAGTGGCACACTTGTTAGCCTGTTCCATTCTTCTTCTTTTTTTCCGAAGCCGTGGCTTGGAAGCATACTTGCTTAGTTTCTGAAGGAAGTGACTTGGAAGTACGCGACTACCAAGCCAGCATCCTCGCGATTGAGAAACGGCCTTTGTGTATGCGAGCAGCAACGAGCCTGTCAGCTTCTCGACCAATCAGAGCTCACAGGGAGGCGGGGTAGGAGCTCCAACAAGCCGTTTAGGACAGAGAGTGAATACCGGTGAATACACATACTTTACATAGATGCTGTATGAGAAACCAATGTGAGTTTGGAAAATTGCACAGTATAAATCTATTTTAGTATACCTCAACAATGGAATTATGATCAGAAGAAATGGCCATGACATGGGACCTTTAAAGCTCAATAAATAACAAAGAAGACCTTTGACCGGCACTTTTATAATTTTGTCCGGAAGATTTCAACTTTAACGGACATGTTGAAAAATTATAACGGAAACTCTGCCCATGGTTCCCTCGTCCCTTGGAAGAGGCGGAGAGGTGGGTGTTTTTCATCTGCTGGTGGACTAACGGGGAGAATTACAGCAGGAGCACACGCTTGCCTCTGAGAGGGAGAAAAAGAGCCAGAGCCCTGGCCCCTGCCTCTCCCCACCTCTGCTGCTAAATCCACCACGGAGAATAAGCAGAAGGGCAACCATGCAGTGGCGGTTCTAGAACATTTTACATGGGGGGCAAAGGGGAGGCAAGAGGTCATGCCAGGGTGGCATAGGAGGGCGGACAGTACGTGGTATTTTATACTGTATATAACCTATTTATTGTTAATTCATGCCCTAACACACGTGTTCTTAATGCACAAGAGAAACAAGGTGTTCAGACAAACAATCGGGTGCCCTTTGAGTCCCCCAAGCTTACCTCAACCATTTTAAATGAAAGGAAACTACAAAATGTATTTTAAAGCAATGAATTAATGGAACAGGTTGTTTTGCATTACAATGTCAATTTAAATATATATTTTGTTTTAAAAAAAATTGGTTGTCTTAGACAGACATATTTGCATGTCCTCACTAAGCATTATTACATATTAATTTAATATTAAACAAATCAAAATGGCCAATTATCCCAAAATGTTGCTGCTAATATAATCATATGCTTGTCAACTTTAACTGATCAAAAATCAATTCTGAAAAAATACTTGAATTATCTATGAAATTGCAATATTGTCCCTCAGTTTGTTTCAACCCCGTCACGCCATATCATTTACCCCCCTATTAAAATAATGCATCAGTCCATGTGTGATCTGCATTGAGGGAATTACATCACAAAAGTGTCAGTTTCTTCTCTTACCTATATTTCAGTTTTTGTATTTTCAGATTAAGATTGACAAGCTCAACATTTCAACTCTGTTGTATGAATTAATAATAGTAAATAATTGTTTATTACAAAAATAAACAATAGTTTTGCAAAATATTACAATTTTGTAATGTCCTTGACTTCCATGTGGTGCCATATCTTAGCTAAACAAGGTCTCATGCCTACTTTTTGTCAAAAACTTCAACCCTGTTAAATTTTTTCAAGGAAATTCCTAGTAATTATTTATATTTTGTGCCTGAGGTGGGAAAATGTAAGTAGTCCACTACCAGATGTTATGACCAAACATTTTGGTTTCATTTTTCAAAGATATAAAGACCCAAAAGGCACCCGATTCAGAGAATACTCAGAATTCTGCATACTGTAAGTACTTAATTATAATTAAGTACACAAATTACATCACCCATCTCTTCAGAGAGCTAAAGGTGACCTGTGCAGCAACACATTTCAATACATATTTGTCAATACTAAGAGCTGCTAGATTGTGCTGCTGTAATGGAATATGTAAGGAGAATAAGAACACACCATGTGGTCCAGCTGGAGTCTCCTCTGCCTCCTGATCCCTGCCTCTGGCCCTCTTTCTGATACTTCATCTTTATTCCTCACATATATTTCTTCTTCTTCACTAATGTCTTTATCTCCTCCTCTTCCTCCTGCTCTGACCCTCCTGGTCTCTTCATCTCTCTTTTCCTTTTCCTCTTTCTGTTCGTCCTGATCACTTCTCATATGTATTTTTGTTGTTGTTGAATCACTCCAATACTCTGGCCTGCAAGAGTCTACTTGTGAAAAGCACTGGTACAAATGCTTGTATAACTTTACATGTTAGGGCCATGTAGCCTAGCTAATATGTAGCATATCATAAATATAACATCAGAAAGTATTGATCAAACGCACACAGGCAGCTGTGTTTGGATCCAGTTTTTACGGTAAAGGATGTATCCTGGTTTCATTGATCTGGCCTCATGGCTGTGATGTGTAGTTTACATGGATTTAATAGTAGGCTACCGCGTAGTTTAGCAAAGTGATCGATCTCCCAGCTAACGCTGTCTGCGTAGTATTTTGTAACGTAACGCCCCAAACAGCACCCGTCTGATAAACGCTATCGATTCAAACGGCAGCGTTTTATTAATATTTAGTTTCAAGCTCTCGTCCTTAGTAAAAACAAAACTAGTGGAAAGGGAAATGCTCCCAGGGGAAGCTGATCCATAGGTGCTGGGACAGCTCGCTCCCTCTCTGCAGCGGTGTGAGCCGCGGTCTGTGTGAACGCCGCTCCGCAGTTTAATGCAGGGCCGTAGCTGCGTTTTTAACGGGCCTAAAATGATATTTAAAATGATTCAATTTTAACTAATGTAATGCTTGTTTTGTTGCTTGAGAAGCTTGTGGAAATAGTGTAGGTTTGTTTTAGTACAGTTTTAGGGAAACAAAAGTTAGAGGGGCAGCTGGGGGGGCAAGGCTCTACAGTGGGGGGGCAGCTGCCCCCCCGTAGATCCACCCCTGCAACCATGGCAACCATGCATGCTTGTGAAGTCTTCTTCGCTGCTTTTGGTGTATGTTGTGGCGGAAGTACAGCGCCACGTACAGGCCCGGCATATGTACTACAGCGTCTCCAGCGGGTCGAGCGGTCTCTTTGGCGCTCCAAATTTCAGAGAAAACAAGTTGTTTCTCAGAATTGAAGGGGAAAAACACAAAAGCATTGTACACAATTTAAACCTATCAATGTCGTTTAATTAACAAAGGTAATCTGGTGTTTTTGAGTTGATGAGTAGTGGAGATATCACTGTCAAATCAATCGACAGTAAGGAGAATACTAATGGGAATGGACACTCACATTGCCTTTAAGAGCTGCCAACATAAATGGATGCGGTGCTTCCCTAAGCGTCAAATACCGCCGCCGATGGGAATACATTGCAATCAGTTGAAAGCTCTTTGCGTCCGTTTATGAAGCTGAAGGAGCCTCGGCACGTCACAACTGGATGCCACGGGACCCTGACCAAGCATCACTCCTGGACGCTTAGGGAGTGAGAGTGTGTTGGGATATAAGGCTCTCCCTCTATGAGGTGTGACTTGTGCCAAAGAACGAACTCACTGAGCTCACTAACGTGTCGATCGCCGTGATTATGCCGCGAGAGAAGTAACGTGACACTCTCGTCGCCACCCCTCTCGTCTGAGAAACTACGTGACGTCTGCGTCTGAAGTTACTTTACTTTGACCAAATAACCCAGTAATGTTACAGCTACGCAGTTGCTGTTCAAGCGATACTCTATTTCCATATAGTTTTGGTATTAGAATAATGTTACACCCCTTGTATGCCCTGAACGCAAAAACAACCACAGACAAGAATATATATTTAAATATGTATTGTTTTATGTTCTGAAGACAAGAGTTGTGTCCGCCTTTGGCCACAAGGGGGAGTATATATATATATATATATATATATATATATATATATATATATATATATATATAAATATATATTGTATATTTATATTTTGTATAGATGTTGCAACTATACAGAGCTTTGGCAATACTATATGTAACTGAGGTCATTCTAATTGAAGTGAGTATACCTTTAAGTGAGCTGTCAGGAGGAAACAAAGGTTCACCAACACATTGCACTCTACTGCTGAGAAAGGCTGTACAAAGACGTGACACGATGTGCTGCAATGTCTGTGTATTTTTGAAGAATGCAAAGTAAAGGAAGAAAGTAATAACTCGCACTGAGTATTGATACATAACGTTATTTCCTTATTTTCATTTGAGAAACACTATCCAATGATGTATTATTTCTGTGTTACACACACCATTACTGAATTACCTACAAGGACGGACAACACTAGGACACCACACATGATTCTTTTCCAATTACAGTATATTTATTTAAGTAACTAAATTGTGATATCAGTTTAATCAGTAATGTGTGTAGTGTATCAAATCAAGTTTTATTTGTATTATTATTTATTTTTTTACATTTATATAGCACATTTATAAACGATTTTTGGTCGGGCCAAAGTGCTGTACATATAATAAAAATAGCCTACAGTAGAGACACTTTACAGCAAATACAACAGCACAGATTGTTCAGAATATCAGTATGAAGAAAAAACGACACCCTCTATCCTTAGACCCTCACATCGTACAAGGAAAAACTTCCGGAGAAAATCCACAGTTTAAGGGGAAAAAATGGGAGAAACCTCAGGGAGAGCAACAGAGGAGGGATCCCTCTCCCAGGACGGACAGACGTGCAATAGATGCCGTGTGTAAATCGAATAGATAATACATTTTACAGCATATAGACCGAATGTTAGGAAATGCATGTGTCTGTAATAAGAAGATGAATCCACGAGGATGTCAGCTACAATCCTGTGGAAGCCATCAGGGAAGCAGCATGACGAGACCTTAGGCAGGACCGCAGAGACAGGTTCAGCCACGACCCGAAGTCCACGACTTAATCCAGAACTCAGGATAGAGGATCCAAGACACAGGACTACAGCAAGAGGATCAGCCTCGACTCCGGATCCCGGCGTAGATATAGATACAAAACAAGAAAAAAGATTTGGCTGGGTTAATCGGAACAAGAGAATACACAGACACAGACAGAGAGGGAAAAGGTAATTGGATAAAAGTTA
The DNA here is from genome assembly GCF_902827175.1 of Gymnodraco acuticeps. Classification (NCBI taxonomy): domain Eukaryota; kingdom Metazoa; phylum Chordata; class Actinopteri; order Perciformes; family Bathydraconidae; genus Gymnodraco; species Gymnodraco acuticeps. Next base: position 6,169,946 of record NW_022991154.1, on the reverse strand, counting down.
TTCTTGATAACCCTCTAGAAAGATCTCATGAACTTCCCCACTCAATCTATCAAGACCCGAGCAGTTCTATTAGATATAGGATAAGAAACAGAGATAGGGAGTACAACAACCTATCTCTTCGTCAGATGCACTCCCCCGCTTATCTAAGCGACTCTGTACCCCGTTACCCTCTACAAGGCCATAGACCAGCAGAGGGAAAATGGGGGGTGGGTAAGGGTTTTTAAGAATAAACCGCAAGGGTCTAAAGGGAAAAAAGATGAAATATAAGGTACTATATTTTAAGTAATCCTATCTACTATTCCTATATTCGAATAATGTATAAACTATTTTAAAAATACTTTATGAAATCCTATGTTATGTTATAAATATTAAAATAAAGAACTAAATGAATAAATAAATAACTAACTAAATAAATAAATGAATAAATAGATAATTAAACAAAAGCCTGAGAGAAAAAGTGAGTTTTAAGTGATGATTTAAAAACCCCCAGGGTCTGGGCCGACCTCATATGGAGGGGCAAAGTATTCCAGAGCCTAGGGCCAGCCGCTGCGAAAGCTCGATGCCCTCGGGTTTTAAGCCTGGTCTTAGGCACTATCAACAGCAGCTGATCAGCAGACCTTAAGGCTCTGCCTGGGGTGTAGCGATGGAGGAGTTCGGCTATATAGGCAGGAGCCAGCCCATTTAGGGCTTTAAAAACAAATAAAAGGAGTTTAAAATCTATTCTGAACCGAACTGGAAGCCAGTGCAATGAAGCCAGAATTGGGGTGATATGGTCACGCTTTTTATGGCCAGTGAGAAGACGTGCAGCTGCATTCTGAACTAGCTGGAGCCGTCTAATTGAGGCCTGGTCCATACCCACATATTGCAGTAATCCCGTCTCGAGGTAACAAAGGCGTTAATAACCCTTTCTAGGTCTTTAAAAGATGGTCGTATTTTGAAAAAGCAGGTCTTGACTACAGTACTAACCTGCTTATCAAATGTAAAGGCGCTGATGAAGGTCACTCCAAGGTTCATAACAGAGGGGAGGATATTTGTATTGAGGGAGCCCAGAATATCAACCGGGGAGACTGTTGGTTGGGGTCCAAATAAAAATTACCTCGGTCTTGCTCTCATTGAGGGTGAGGAAGTTTTGGCTCAGCCAGGATTTAATCTCTGTTAAGCAGTCCTTCAACTGCTGTAGTGAGTTGGCATTTTGATTGAGAGGCAGATAGATCCGTACATCATCAGCGTAACAATGGAAGGGGATATTATGTTTTGTGAGAATTGAACCTAGGGGCAGTATGTACAATAGAAAAAGGATGGGGCCCAGAATCGAGCCTTGGGGAACCCCACAGGTAAGAGGGGCTTTGGCAGAGGAGAAAACACCTAACTGCACTGAGAAGCTACGGTCCGTCAAATAAGACCTGAACCATGCAAGGGCAGAGCCTGTAATGCCTGCGGACTGTTCAAGCCGTGACAACAGGATACTATGATCCACAGTGTCAAAGGCAGAAGTTAAATCTAACAGCACCAAAACAGCTGGACTGCCTGAATCGGCGGCTAAGAGCAGATCATTAAAAACTCTTAAAAGGGCTGTTTCAGTACTATGCATAGGTTTAAAGCCAGACTGACATTTTTCATGGATACCATGCGTGGTTAAAAATCACTGCAGCTGGGCGTAGACTACTCGCTCCAGGGCTTTAGATAAAAAGGGTAGCTGGGAGATGGGCCTGAAAATTTGCGAGAATGGAGGGATCGAGATTTTTCTTTTTAAGTAGTGGCTTAACCACGGCATGTTTGAAGGCAGCTGGGACACATCCTGAGCTAAGAGAGGTGTTTACAAGCAATAAAACACTTGCTCCAACTGATTCAAAAACATCTCTAAGGAAGCGAGAAGGAATGCTGTCTAAGGTGCAGTTTGTCGGCCGCAGGTGCTTGACTACATCCGAGAGAGAAGAGAGGGATACAGGCTCAAAATGGTCGAGGACAGCAGGGCACAGAAAGGGAGCAGGATCTGGGGTAGCACTAGTATAGGCTAGCCTAAGAGCAGATACTTTTTCGATAAAACATTTAAGAAATGTATCGCAGAGAGTAGTTGATGGCACAATTGGAGAAGCATCACAAGGATTAATGATCGAATTGAGGACATTAAAAATAACTTGAGGTTTATGGCTGTTTTTGGAGATTAACAGAGAAATATACTCTGTTTTGGCTGCTTTGACTGCCGTCTGATAATCTGAAAGGCAAGCACGAAGAATTTCTAAGGAGACATGAAGTTTATCCTTTTTCCATTTTCTCTCTGCACGCCTGCAAGCGCGTCTAAAAGCGCGAGTACAATCATTGACGGCTCACAGAGAACTTTGTTGCGTCTAAGCGTAAAAGGAGCAACGGAATCCAGTATTAGTGTGCATGTCGAATCAAACAAAGAGATAAGCTCATCCACACTAAAAGCACAGTTCACCTCTAATTTACAAATCGGATAAGTATTAAAAGCATCTGAAAACTGTGAGGCAGTCAAGGGGTTAATTGAACGCAGACCACGCGCAGGAGCACGTGATTCGACTCCAATAGAAGGGATCGAGGTTGTAAACAGAACCGGTAAATGGTCTGAGATACGCGTTCCTGCACAGATTTTATCCACAGAGATAGACAATCCAAACGATAATACTAAATCTAAGGTGTGTCCCTTATCGTGTGTTGGGCCAGCCACAGACTGAATAAGACCGAAAGAGTCGAGGAGGTTTAAAAAATCCCAAACCAAAGGTTTAGACTCGCAGCACACATGGACATTAAAGTCTCCGCAGATCAAAACACGATCATATTTCACCATGATCCCGGACAAAAAGTCAGAAAAGTCAGTTATGAAATCATTATTGTACTTTGGCGGACGATACACGACTGCGCAGAATATAGGCGAGGCTGGGTTCAATTCAAAAAGCTGCAACTCGAAGCTAGCATAGCTAGTTACTGGGTGAAGCAAACGGCATTGGAGATTAGCTCTAAACACTGAAGCTATACCCCCACCACGGCCGGTGGTACGGGGGGAGCTGAAGAAAGTACAGTCGGGAGGAAGAAGTTCAGAAAACGGTACATACTCGCCGGTGTGGACCCAGGTCTCCGTCAGGAGAGTTATGTGTCAGTATATCAAGCAAAGAGAGATAGAGAACATCTTGCATTTTATGCAATAAAAATAACTTTATATATTATAACAGATAATAACAAAATGTAAAAAAAACTATTTACAACATTCGAAATAGGAACCAAAAGCCAACAGGCTCAGTGACCAGAAACCGGCAAAACATGCCACAATCTTAATAAATATTGCCTGATTTGCAAGTGTATGAAATATACAGAAATGCAAAGAAAGGGGAAGCGTGAAACTTGTGTGAATATTGAAGTAACTTGAAAGTTTGAAGTGAAAGTTTGATACAGCGTATTTTTGGTATATTCATCTTAATGTCCCCTGATATATAAGAAGTGTGTTTTTATATATTCATGTGTGTACTTAATTACTTTGTATTTAATAGTAGCAGTTTATATGAACAAAAAGCTGGAGATATGAGGAGTGAAAACCATTATTTGGAGTAAGATGTGAGCAAGGGAATATTCTTTAGACACAACTCAAGTCTCTGGAATGTTGCAGAAAGGGTGTGTGAAAGTCTATGCAAGAATGTGTGATAACGGACACCAGATGGGTTTTGCTACAAACTAAGAGACTCTTGTTTCCAGGTCCTCTGCTGGCTCGCGCTGATTCGCTACGACACGCCAGCTCCTCCTGTTTTGTTTTAGTATGCAAGCCTGTTCTGTCTTTGGTTCGCTCTCTCTTCCTCCTGCTGACAAGACAAAGTAAGTAAGATTTCCCAGCGGGAGGAACCAGAGCCGGGGTAATCCGGATTACTTCGTGATGTTGTGTTATTGTATCTTTTGCCATTAAATCAGCATATTTGTTATAACTTTACCAATGGTTGCTGTGAATTCTTCCTCTGTTAATCTGACCCATTCACAAAAGGACGCGCAGAGGCAGAGGGGGGGGGGGCCTCAGAGCCCCTGCCAAAGAATGACGTCTGCCTCAATAAGTGGTGACACCAACGTGGGTGAGTAGCCAGCGGACGGAGGGAGATGCCTGGAATAATCTCTGACAACTAAAACCAGGATCCTACAACTGAAAGGTAAAACGGACGCCTGTTTCTATCGAAGTTTATATGAACAAAAAGCTGGAGATATGAGGAGTGAAAACCATTATTTGGAGTAAGATGTGAGCAAGGGAATATTCTTTAGACACAACTCAAGTCTCTGGAATGTTGCAGAAAGGGTGTGTGAAAGTATATGCAAAAATGTGTGATAACGGACACCAGATGGGTTTTGCTACAAACTAAGAGTGGTGGAATCTGACTTCAAAGGCTGTAACACCCGGAACATGTGGGTGGGCAACACACTCTCACTCCCTAAGCGTCCAGGAGCGACGTTTGGTCAGTGTCCGTGGCGTCCAGTTGTGACGCTCCTAGGCTCCTTCAGCGTCATAAAGGGACGCAAATAGCTTTCAACTGATTGCAATGTATTCCCATCTGCGGCGGGATTTGACGCTCATGGAAGCACGGCATTCGTTTGTGTCGGCTGCCCTTAAAGGCAATGTGAGCGTCCATTCCCATTGGATAATGGAGAATTGTACACCCGGAAGTAAGTATTCCTCTTACTGTCGATTGATTTTACAGTGATATCTGCACTACTCATCGACTAAAAAACACCAGATTATCCTTGTTAATTACACAACAGAGAGAGTGACAAGAGCTATATTCAGAGCTCTGCTGCCTTGGCTACACTATTTCATCGTTGCTGTTGTATGATTGGTGTTTAGCTACGGTATTTAGCGTCTACAGCACCTTCGCTTTTAGGGTTGACGTAGACCATAGACTGTATATATAAATGGACGTAGGGTCCGTGACGTCACCCATAGGATTCTGCAGAGTTGCCGTGAAGCCCTTAGTAGGCGGAGTCGGCCACTAACGGCTCAACAGTGACGCCAGAGTTCAACTCCCGCCTTCTCCAGCCTGCTCCAAATAAGGGCAAAGAGGCGGAGCCGAGGCGGGACCTCCTGCCACCGAGTTGGAAGTTCCAGAGCTAGCTGAAGCTACCAAGCTAAGCTAACATGCTCCCCATCTGCACACTGCCGTGGCATTTTACGTTTCTAAGGTAAGCGGACATGAAACTATTCAGCAACTATAAATAATAATCTAAGTTATTGAGTTTTTAGCATAATACTTCAGAATCTTAAAACCCCTTAAAGGTCAAATGCAAAGCTTTCAAATATGCTACATTTTTATAGAAATGTTGTTTTTAAGACTGCCTGTATTTTTTATTTTATTTAAATCGAGATAATACACCCAAAAAAAAGCTTTTTATTGATCCAAAACTCGACCCAAAGCCGTCTGAATTTCTGACATGTAATTCCCAGCAGCCTCCGCGCGCGTGACGTAATAGTGGCCAAACAGTCTCTGGACCAAATATCCCGACTCGGCAGTCTCGGTCACATGTTTTTCGAAAAGAAAACTGAATTAACATGGGTTATTGTTGAGCTTTTTGTTGTACGAACGGTGCGGGATCTGGGAGAGTTTTACATGCAATTCCCAAAGACCAAATCATCCGCAAAACATGGATTTTTTTAGTGAATCGTGTTGGATGGCAACCGACAAAATGGAGCAAGTTGTGTTCTGACCACGTGTGATGACCACGTGTGATGCATACGACGTTGATCCTGCTATCATGAAGTCTGTTGGTGGAGAAGCATTAATAGCACGTCGGAGGCTGAAACCCGGAGCCGTCCCCTCCACATTTCAGCACAAGAAACCACTGAAAAAACGAAAGAGCCGGGCGATGCAGAAACGCCAAAGAATTGAGGTAAACAACTTTTGATTAGATTTCAAAGCGCACGGAGCACAGCAGATAACGCAGATAACGGAATTGCAGTTTTATTGCTTATAGAGGTGGGCACCGTTAGATTCTGTGTCTTTACGATCATAAACAATGTGTTGGATGTGGAGCTAGGATAAGTAATAAGGGCGCTAGGAGTGATAGGTTAGCATTTTTCGCTCGGGGCTAATTCACTGTTAGCATTGTAGTTTATCTGCAGCTCATTCATCGCTCCTCCACTCATAACGGAAAATGTCGAACGTCCTACAGTCGGTGATGCAGACTTCTTCTCCCATCTCTTCCTTCACTTTCCCATAGTTGTGGCAGCACTTGTTTTCTCGGCTTGTAGGCATGGTCTGGCAGTTTCCACATCTACACCAATTCTCAGCACCCTCGGCCTCTTCCTCAGATGGCGAACTTGAATCATCACCATCAGCACTTTCATCGGTGATATCAGGTTGTATTTCCTTGTATTTCCTCTTCGACATCAGAGGCTCGTAGAGATAGGGTTGGATGTCGACAACATACTCCAGATATTGGGTGGCCTCCGACTCAGAATCAGACATGATAAGCCGGGTGGAAATATGTTAGGCATTGAACAAATTCCCATCCACCTCGTCCTTGTGAGGTGAGTCCGCCTGGAATTTATTTTTCTAAACCTCTCTAAAAAGGTCACATTTCACTTGTTTTGCATCAATCTTGATACAGGGTACTTATTATATGTTATAGTTTGGATTCCTAAAGCTTTTAGTCTATAGTCTACTCAGAATCAGACATGATAGACGAAACTAGTTGGAAGCCGCTGTGATTGATAAGCCAGGTGGAAATATGTTTGGCACATCTGACGTCACGCGCCGCCATCTTGCGGAGGAGCGGCGGAGAAAATAAATCGTCGCACTTGGTGTTGGGGGTTGAACAAAATTAATATTGCGCATTGCCAGACTCATATTATCTCCGATTTTAATACTGCAATATCTTAGATAGTGTTGTAGCTATATGATTTCGATTGTACTGGCAATTATACAAAAAGCTTTGCATTTGATCTTTAACGTTTGTATGCAATTGTGCTAAATTCAACACTGGAATCAAGCAAATATTAATATGTTTGCATGACATTAGTTATTTATATTTTGATATCACTTAACTATACGTTTAATACATTTAAGTCAAGCTAAGGTACATGTGATGGTAGCTAGTTAGTGCTCTTAGCTGTGAGGCCTCCTCCAAACAGCATAATAACCAGACTGTATAATTCAAACTAAGTACCAGTTCTAGATCCTTGACTTTAGACAAACAATTCAAAAGACAACATGTATTTAAAGACCAATCTTTATTTGAAGGTGCCTCTTAACCTGAGATATTAGTTATACAGTAATAGTATTGACAATCTAAAAAAACTGAGCAACTCAACAGTCAACTTTATGTTTCTTATTGTCTAAAGCATTTATTATTTTCATTTTCCCCCTCTCATATTCAGTGTGGATGGATTGAGACAGCGTGGTGTCCAGAGAGCTGCAGAGACTTCAGGGAGAAACCTCCGTGTGATGGACGTCCAGTCTGTTGGTTTGGAGAGGACTGAGGGTCTTTCCTCTGCGAGGAGAACCAGGGCTGATGAAGGAGCCCATGCTGGGCAAAGCTGATACCAACTGCACAGGCCTAGTCTGTCACTTTATTTGACTAAATGTGTTTACTTATACATTTAATAGGTTTACACCTTCTGTCAATATGTGCTTTTTATTTAAAACATTTGATTAACTTTTGGTTCACATTTCAATAAATTGTATTTGCACTCCTTTTGTCCATTATTCTTACTGAAAATGTTAGATTACACATTCACATCTGACTGAAGATTGGCCCCATTTATTTGTGACGTTGCAAACTCTGCGGTACAAGGCAAAAGTGATGTGAAGCTCATAAAGTGAGGCAAATAGAAATAATCAGCTGATGGAGTGTAGATGTTGAAATGGCTGCATTCGATCAGCTGACTGTTTTTACAATTTAAGTAGTTTCTTAGTGAATGTCCTGTACTGGTCTTAAAATCTCATAACATCAGCTTTTAATGTTCCTCTTGGATGTTCTTCTTGACCCTCAGAGAAGGAGAACATGTCGTGTCTTTCAGGCATGTCCTTTCCTAACAAAAATGACAGGAAACATAAAACATATTATTGCAGAACAAGTGTGTTATTTATGAAAGCGGTGTGTTTGTGTGTTTAGGGGCTGTAGATATAATTATTTTGTAATTGTAATGTTTTTTAGTTTTGTTTAACAGTGAGCTACAAAGACAATCAGATTATGAATGAACAGTATGAAGTTCATCAACATTGAAATATATGTTATTATCAAAATAATATTGAACTGTTACAAAACGTAGTGCAACTGTAGAAGCTTGCTCTGTTGTCTCACTGAAAGAATAACTTTTACCACGTTTTTTACAGACAATATTGAGAGATAAATAATAGCAGTTCTCACTATGTGTTAAATATCTTTGCCTTCAATACATTAAATTAGAAAGCTGACAAAGTCATATTGCTTGTTAATATCTAAATGTAACCTTTTGCATGGAAAAAACCCTCAACTTAACTGATGTGTAGGTGATCTAGTATTTAGTATTGTTTAATGGAATACATATCAGTGTATTCAAGTCAATACTTCGTTCATGTAAACCAATATCTTTCTTGATTCTTTGTACAGTATGAAAAAAAGAGTCTTTGTACCTGTGCTGAAGTTCACTGCTGTGAGGAGTCCAGTTCTGTCTCTCACTCTCTGGTCCAGTCTGTCTGCATCACCTGGACACCTTAAACAAACAGATATATATGTAAAGTACCATGTGTACAAACAATATAACTTATTATCTTCTGTTGAACATGTTGGATTGTGTATTGTCCAAGTCAGGGTCCTTTTTATTTTACTGTAACTTTGGAAGTTGTGTTACCAATGCTTACTGTTTATTTGATACCCATTTGGTAATGCAATTAATAAAAACAATAAGGTTTGGGTTCGTTCTTCAGATGACTGTGACGTTAACGTGTAAGCTCAATAATGAACTCCAGCTCAACCAACCATATTGTAATATCTAAGTAATCATCTTGAAATATGACATTAATAATTGTAATATACACACATCTTATTGTGAGGTTGATTTCACATACACTACTTCGACATTAGCTTGTCTACATACTTGAGCATAGCCAATTTAAATTAACCTTAGATGCATACAGTTCTACCTACATAATAAAATATCTCTAAGAATGTAACCTTATTTTATCAACCTCAAACAGAAGCCGTTTGTTCAACAGTATTATCCCACTTAACGCTTAACTTGTCTATTTCGTTTTAACCTTTATATATACAGTCTATGATTTTAACTTGGAGGCAACGATTAGCATCGTTAGCACCGATGTAGCTACCACTAGCTTACATGCTAACCCAAGCCTTACCATTAATTACGTAGCTGATTAAAAAGCATTAACACATAAATAAAGCACTCGAATTTCACTTACCGCATTCATGCACCGTCTGTTTTAACCGCAAAGCGAGTCACAATAGTCCGATATATAAGCATGGAGAACAAACAACCACGGCCGGCTACAAGTTGTGTTTCCTGGATGAGCTGAGCAGGCAGAGTCCCTGTAGCTAGCTTCACGGAGCAGGTAGCAGAGAGACAAGAAGCTAACAGCGGCAGGCACTTGACAGAGCCGTCACTCAATGTGACCACGCCCTAATTTATGCACAAACTTTAAGACCTAATATAAATAAAAGGGTCGCGTTAGAAAACAATTCACTCACAGATCCATAATCATGAAGGTGGAATCTAACTATATCGATAATAAAATGTATGGAGCCAGGGGTAGAAACATGTTTTTTTCTGCTGTAAAATTGGGCATTTTAACATGGGGGTCTATGGAAATTGCTCCTTTCTGCAGCCATCGCCTATCGGCCAATATATGAACTGCAGTGTGTGGCACTTCCGTATTGGCTTCCCGGCTCTACCCCACAGTTTGCCGCTTGACGTAGACCCAAACTTCGCCCGGAGGTCCCCCGGTGTTGTTGCGGGAGCTGCTGCACTAGCTAACGCTACATTAGCTGCTGCTGCACTAGCTAACGCTACATTAGCAAAACAAACGCTAATTTATTTTGCAAAAGGTGCAGCGGGCTTCAAACACGTTCCCTCCACTGGTTTCAACCAAGCACTAAATTAGATGTTTTCCAACCAAATACGGTTGAACTTACACTTCCCCATATTTATTTGTAAGTAGATTCGAAGATAGGCTACATGAGCTGAAGCTTGGTTGCTAGGTTACTAGCTGGGTATTCTCCAATAAGGGGCCGGGGAAACAAAGTTAGTGATTACTGGTTCCATGTTGATTTAATTCAATACAAATTGTTGGGGGGAACTGAAAGGCTGTTACCGCACTGGTTACTTTGCAGCCCGGACATTTCCCCCAAAACACATTTATACGCTATTGCAACACAGAAGTACCTTTCAAATCCGATAATTTTTAAGACCTTCTAAATCATATTTAAGACCTTTTTACGGCCTTAAATTCAGATTAACAAATGTAATACTTTTTAAGACTTGTTAAGACCCCACGGGAACCCTGATTGTAACTTTTTTTAAATTGTCTGAACTTCTCCCACCTCTGACAATAAATCCTGAGTGCTTACCAAAAAAAAACCCTGCTCTGAAGGTTATTTTCATTTTACAAATCCTGCACTCAGCTTTCTCCAATATCATTGAAAAGCAGCCAGATGGTGCTTCTTTTTTCGGTTTTTGCTCATTTCTTGACTTTTTCCGACGCGCTTGCATTTAAATCCGGCTCTGTGCAGCTGGCCTGTACCACTACACATGCTGTGCCCCCCACCCTTCTTTCACATAATGGTATGATCCTTGTGTGTCCTCGCATATGATTGGCCGCATGGTGGCCCAGCTAAATAAAGACCCGCCCCTGCCTGCAAGGATTCTCAGCAAGAGTAGGAGCGGCTGCCGGCTGAAGATTCTGCTCTCCCCAACGGGAGTCTGCTCTTCTAACGGCAGCTCGCGATCGGCGTGTTGGAGACCTCTGAATTAAAGTATCAAGTCACCTCAAGTCAGAAGGCTCAAGTCCAAGTCAAGTCCCGAGTCATTGGTGTCCAAGTCGAGTCGCAAGCAGTGGTGTAGTGGGGATTTTTTTACTGGGGGGACGCTATTTTAATTAGGTCATCCCAAACAATGCCACACAAGTGCGCATGCGCGCAGTGCACTCACAAAACGGGCAGACAGGTCCACAGAAACTACCGGTATGCTTAAGTCCTACTTTAGTTACTGTACTGCAAAAAGCAGACGGCGCTGCGCTCAACACACACACAGACTCAAAACCATGGACACACTGGCACATAAGTTACATAAACAATGTATAGGCCTAAATTGCATAAGCTACAGTATTGCAACTAAGCAGACAGTGCTGCTTCTCTTTAAAAATATTTAAAACTCATAACAAACAAACACAATGTCCAAAGTTGTCCTGAAATTAACTTATTAAATAAACAAAACGAAAAATATAGCCATTCTTATGCAAACAACATTGAATCTGGACTTGACATTATTCTGATTAGGCCTAGCCTACATTGCAAATAAGCAGACAGCGCTGCTTTTCACACACACACACACACCTTGGATTTTGAAGACTGATAAATCCGAAATGGATGAACAAACTTTGCAGCCCAGTTTCCCAGCTTTGTAGTCTATCCCAGTGCTGGAATTGGGCCGGTACTCACCGGTACGCAGTACCGGCACTTCTGGTTCTGACCCATGGAGTACCGGCACTTCTTGCTCAGTACCGGCATGCTGGCGGTACTCCGGTACTCATGCACCGTGCCAGTACTCAACACTCTCCCGCCGTTCTTATTATACATCCATATATATACAGCCGCCCGGTACTCAGTAGATGCGTCATGAGGTGCCGAACGGACATTCTCATCGCTCTAACCGCTGGAGTTTCACAGCGGCTGTCAGCTGTTTACTCCTGTCATTCAAACAGAACGTGCTGGAGAGGGGGCGGGGCTTATCTTCTCCATGTAAATACTGTGGTGGAAACGACTATGTCAAAATTAACCTATTTGACCGTGATTTAATAGTAATACACGTTTCAAAATAATAATAATAATAATGCCGAAGTAACAACATACTGAAAACTGTTAGTAAAACCATGTTTTAATGCTTTACAATTTACATACCTAGATGCACGTGTGTTGTGTTTATGCAGTGCAACTCCCACCCAGTGGGTGGCTATGTAGAGTGATAGAACAGAGCAGGCACGCCCCCGAGAGAAGGAAAGCAAGTCACGTCACAAATTAGCATTTCTAAAATGTTAGCGTGGATTAATAAAAGTGCAAAAAGACAGCGGTTGTCGCCGGAAGAAGAAACTTCAAATACAGAGAATGCTGTGCCTGTGTTGGAAATTGTGTCTGATGGGGAGCTTTCTTTGGTTGATCCTCCTGCTCCAAGTTCTAGTGCATTAGCATTAGCACTAGCTCCGCCGCCTCCTCCAGAGCCTCTAACGTTAGCTGCTGCTGGCGCAACTGCCACCACCAACACCGGGCAAAGCGATGCACCTGACTGCTGGACAACGGACCAGGTGCAATATGTTTGCAAGACCAATGCATGGCTCCTTCTTAAAGATAAGAAGCTAGGATGTCGGATATGCAGAGATGTCAAATATTTGGGAATACACACTGGACAAGGACTGAAACTGTCAACTGAATGGGGTGAGTGTGCAGTGTCTCATTTCGGTGTTGACAAGGGCAAACAACAAGCTAGCCTGAGAAAAAAAATCAAAGAACATAAAGAATCACAAGCCCATGTAAAAGCTGCTGACATCCTTACATCTGCTTCACGTGAAACTATTCAACATCAAGTGCAGTCTATGCATAAATCTGAATTAGACACCACTATCAGAGTTTTTCGAACGGCATATAAAATTGGCAAACATAGCCGGCCATTCACAGACATGCCAATTGATTTGAATGTGAAACTGAATGGGCTGAACGTGGGCAGGGTTTTGCACTCCAATAAAACCTGTGGCGAAATCATCGACCACATAGCTCATGAGCTGAAGAAAAAAATGACAAAAGACATTACAGAAAACCAAAGAAAACTCTGTGTTTTGGTCGATGAATCTACCACTATTAGTGGTAAAACGGTGCTTGTTGTGTGTCTACGCTCAGCATTAGCTGATGCTGAGCCCGAAACGTTTTTTTGGGAGCTGATCGAGTTGGATGGAACAACGGCTGATGACATCACAAAGGCGTTAATGGAGTGTCTTGGAAGAGATTTTAACGAGGACTTTTTAGGTCAGTGTTTCGTTTCTTTTGCATGTGATGGGGCTTCAGTCATGCTAGGGAAGAGAACAGGCGTTGCTACCCAGTTGTGTAGTAAATTCCCAAGCCTGTTTGTGTGGCACTGCTCCAATCATCGTCTAGAGCTGGCAGTTGGGGATGTGGTCAAGGAGGCCCGGGACAATCAGCTAATCCAGGACATGAAAGTTATCCATCCTGGAAGTTGGCCTGAAGAGGAGTTAGACGTACAGTATGGGGACGTAGAGGTGCTACGTTTGTGCGAAGTGCTGAAAGTGGACAGAAGAGAGACTGTTCAGGGCTTTCGCGAATACAAGGAAACCAGGGCATACCGTACACCTGCTGCCATGGAGCCTCTACTGAAAGCAGTCCGAACCATCGCTGTCTCCACTAGTGAGTGTGAGCGGGCATTCAGCTGCATGAACGATATCCTTACTGCAAAAAGGAATGCTCTCTCTGTCAGCCGACTGTCCAGCCTGGTTTTCATTAAATGTAATGGACCATCACTAGGACAGTTCAATCTGGAACAGTATGTGAGGTCCTGGCTGGCAAAGGGAAGGAGAAGTGCTGATGAAAGAGCCTGTCCAGCTCAAGCCCCTGATACTGATGTCCCCAAGGCCTTCTGGAGCCTTTTCTAACAATGTGAAGTATATTGCAAAGCAGCTCACCCAGTGAGAAGACTTTTGGCATAATGTGCCGATTTGTACAGATCCTGGAGATAGAAGGACTTCAGACCAACCAGGGAGTTATCTGATCAGCTTGGTGTTCAATGTAACTCTTTACCATGGCTCAGACTTTGTTACTTGCAGTTACAGTTTCTCATTTTAGATTGTGCAAATTTTGCATTTGTTTTGACATGTTCTTTGTTCATGCTCTTTATCATTTTTCTGAGTTGGAAAGTTAGATTGCATCATAGTTTACTTTATACATATTTGTATTCTTCAGTGGTGAAGTATATTGCAAAGCAGCTCAGCCATGTGAGAAGACTTTTGTCACTTTTTCGTTTTTCGTTTTCTGAGTTGGAAAGTTAGATTGCATTCAAAATGTACAGAAATACTTAATTTTGTTAAAGCTTTTTATAAAAATGCTTCTGACCAGAGCTTTGTTTCCTTGTCATTAATGTTGAACACCACCAGAGGGGCTCTCACCTGAAAGGTCTCTGCTTCATGTGTCTTCAGCAGAAGATCTAGACTTTGATTGCTATATTTTCAGTTAATATTGACCTTACTGAGCTTTAGCCATATCCGCTGCCTATCATAAAAAATGTTAAGTACAGTGAACCTTTCTAAAATATACAGTAGTAAAGAGACAAACCCACCAGCATTATAGTAGCCAAATTCTTGTTTGTGGGCTGTATATATAAAATTGACTTGAAAAAGTTGCTGATTTTAGAGTACTGGCACCTTTTTCATTCCAATTCAAGCACTGGTCTATCCACGGGTATGCCTCTTGTTTCCTCCGCCACATCTCCTCCGTCCATACCTCTGGGAGAAGGTGAGCTTGAGCTAGCCAGGGGAACGTTGCTAGCGCAGCTAACGTGCACGTTAGCTAGCATTATCCACGTCTTTAGGCGGCTCTTCTGATGATGTATTACTAGCAGCTTCACTTGTAGCTTCGGTGCTGCTAGCCTCTTTCTTCTTGTGAATTATATTCTTTTTAGAAAATAAGTCAAGTAAAACATGTTAGCCTGCCATTATAGAGCTTTTTCGTTAGTGTTCTTGAGGGAAAGAGCTGCCGCAAAATCGGCGGGCGCGGCGAGCTGGCTCACAGTGGGTGTGTCAGTGACTATGGTCAGTGACCGCGGGGTCAGTATGAATCATACTTTTTTAAGGAAATCGTTTTTATTTTTATTATAATGACTGTGAAATGTATTATGTTTTCGTCATTATTACAACAAATACACACTTGCAACTGATTACACTGGCAATGATTTAATATTTATTAGACGTAAAAAAAAGATCATGCTCCAAATAAGTGGGGGTACGGCGTACCCCCGCGTCCAACGCCCACTACACCACTGGTCGCAAGTGTTTTGTGATGTTGTCAAGTCGAGTCTCAAGTCATCAAATTTGTGACTCGAGTCTGACTCGAGTCCAAGTCATGTGACTCGAGTCCACACCTCTGGTGGCCACACACAGCTCTAACACCATCGTGAAGTTTGCTGACGACACAACCGTCATCGGCCAGATCACCGACGGCGACCAGACGGCGTAGAGAGAGGAGGTCGAAAACCTGACATCTTGGTGCCAGGATAACAACCTCCATCTCAACGTCAGCAAAACCAAGGAGCTGATTGTGTTACGCTCTCCGAGAGCTACAGGAGTGATCCCACAATACTGAACACTATGGAGAGGAGACAACATTTATGAGGCAAAAAGGTTTATTAACCAAAAACCGTTTTCAAGAGACGGAAGAGGGATTGGATAATCCACAAAGTCCAGGGCCAGGGTTTGTCACCAGAGGAGGAGCGGAGGTCCGAAGCCGGGGATCCCGAGTTAGCGAGAGAGAGCAGGCTGGAGCAGGTGTGCGGAGAAGCACGGCGGAACACAGACGAGGAGAGCCGGGGATCCAGAGCTGGCAAGAGTAAGCAGGCTGGGGCAGGTGTGCGTGGAAGCACGGAGGAACACAGACGAACACAGACGAGGGGTAGGTGGCTGGACGTGGCAGGCAGAGGAGTAGGCAGACGGATACAGCGTGGTGAAACGACGAACTGGTGAATACTGGATGAAGGAACCGGGTATATATGCAGGTGTAGGTGAGTAGTTGTAATCAGGATGACGAGTAGCAGCTGAGGAGGTGAGTTGGCGGGAATCAGAACTGAGGTTACCTACTGTAACCCAGCTTCTATGAGTATTGGCGCAGCCCTCTAAGGCTATCGCTATTGGGTTATCCCTCTGCGCCCCCGCGCAGCACTGAAACACTTGTAGTCCACGCTCACCCGCCAGGTGGGCCCCACCCTCGGGCCTCCTTCCGGTATAAATAGGAAGGGTGCCCGGCAATCTGCTCCCATACAAAATAACTTTTCTTCAGCTATTCGTAGAGCCAGTGGGGCCCAGCGCTTAGAGGGCTGCGCCAATACTCATAGAAGCTGGGTTACAGTAGGTAACCTCAGTTCTATTTTGTATATGGCTTCGCCCTCTAAGGCTATCGCTATTGGGTTAAGGGCGAAGCATGATGTAGTCTGCGCCCCACTGGGTCCGTCCGGCACTAGAAGCACAGACATACCTGCTTAATAACACCCCCCTGCCTGTTGTGCCATGCGTAATGGCGCATCACCGTACCTGGAACATAGCAAAACATGCCTATCTTCCTGACAGGGTGAAGGCTGGGAACAATACATACCGACTGCTGTGAGAAAGTAGAGACGAAGGTCCCACCTTGTCCTGCGATCATAGAGGGGGAACAGCCGCTCTCTCCGTGCCAGCCAGGTAGGAGAGCGCTCAGCTGGATCCCTGACGTCACTCACTCTGACAGGACACCCAGTACAGGGTGCGTCAGAGAGGAAAGGGAGACATCCCTCCAATACAATTTAATAAATGAACAAGGGGAAGACCAAGATGCAGCCGTGCAAATATCTTCCACTGACATTCCTCCGCGCAACGCCGTGGAGGAGGAAATTCCTCTGGTGGAGTGCGCTTTGATACTCTCCGGGGGCTCCACCCCAGAGGAGACATATGCCTGTGACACAGCCTCACACAGCCAGTGTGACAGCCGTTGTGTAGACAGAGGTTGCCCGATCGAGCACTCTCTGTAACGGCCCCTACACACGGCGGCGTGTGTTGCCGCTTCAACGCTTCTGCCCATTCACTTTGAATGGGGTGACGTCACGATTCGCCGAACTGCATTGTGGGAGCAAAGCGTAGCTTCTCTCGCGGTGCTCTCTGCAAAAGTAGAGCAATGTTCTACTTTTGACGCCTCGACGGAGGCGTCAGCCAATCGAATCATATGCCAGTACAAGCTCTAGCCAATCAAACCGCGTGCTTGGGTGTCTGGGGCGGGAGATTCATGTGATTGGTTGTTGGTCGAGTTTCAGACCCCCCCGCCGGCAAGCGATAACGCATGCCGCCGTGTGTAGGGGCCGTAACGGCCCGTCCACACAGCAGCTTTTGGCGATTTGTCCACCGCTTCCAGCGCGTCTCCGCCCATTGACTTTGAATGGGGATGACGTCACTTTCCCTCGCTTGTCGCCGAATTGCATTGTGGGGGGGGCGAGGCGAAGATTTCCAGGATTTCCAGGATGTTCACGATTCCAAAGTTGAACAATGTTCAACTTTTGAGGCTGAGCTGGAAGCGACAGCCAATCAGATCCGTTTATGCAAATCTGACAGTTCAAGCGCTAGCCAATCAAACCGCGTGCAAGCTGGGAGAACCAGACCCGCAGTTCATTTCTATATTCCACAAAAATGGAGGAGAACTTAGTTATTGCGGTAGCAAATCACCCGGTTCTTTATGACCAGTCCCTATTTACTTACCGGGATACAAACCGGAGGAACCAGGCATGGGGGGAGGTGGCAGAGGCAGTGGGTGAAACTGGTAGGTTTTCGCTTGTTTGGGGATTTTATATCCAGTTTACTTCGTTGCTAGTTTACTTCGTTGCTAGCAAGCATATACAGTATCATTAGCCAGCATGGAATGTAGCATAAAATAGCACCATAAACATTAATCTCATAAATGTTCAAAATGTTAAAAAAATAAATGTTCATCATAGCCCTTCCTATTTGACAATAGTGTAGAAGAACCGGGTTTTTTTGCTTTGTATGTCGGGGGCGGGATATTCATGTGATTGGTTGTTGGTCGCGAAATCCCCAAGCTGTCAGACACGCCCAGCTCCAGGATTTTCAAGATTTGGTCAAAGCTGCTGTGTGGACACACCGTAATGCACAAACAGGCGCTGAGAACGGCGCAATGCCGCCGTGCGCGCCACATAGCAGGACAGCGCGCGCACCGGACAGAGGAGATGAGATGTGGCTTCTTCCTTCGACCTGTAAGGAGGGGGGAAGAAGCCAGCCAGGGTGATCACTCTTGACCTAAAAGAGTTGTGATGACCTTAGGCATGAAGCCGGGTTAGGGCGTAAAACAGCTGAACTGCATCTCCTTGAATCTGGAGACATGACGGAGCCACAGAGAGAGCAGACAAATCACTCACCCTTTTCTCTGATAGAGCCAAAAGCAGTACTACTTTGGCTGAATACAGTTAAGGGGAACCTGATCAGGTTCAAATGGGGCTTTGCTTTAGTGCGCGTAACACCAAAGCCAAATCCCACTGAGTCGCCAGTGTGCGTGACACAGGTCTGAGTCTCCATACTCCTCGCATACAACGGCTGCTGCGTTCTGCGATCCCCTCGGTTAAATTCGCCGGGAATATACATTGCTCTGATGGAGAGCAACGTGTGTGCGCGCCCAGAACAGCAGCCGCCTGGCTGCGTTCAGATCCTGCGCAGATCGTACTCCTCCCTGGCGATTGAGGTAGGCTGCTTCCATAGCCGTGGCCTGTTGTACGTGCAAATCAACACATGTTTGATTGTACAGCAACGGGGCGACTCCCCCGTTCTTTTCCGAGATTTAGAAAAATAGCGGGAGTAAACCGCGCAAGACACTGTTCCTGGGATAACGGGAGTGTTTCTTGTATCCCATGGAACTGCTGGGGGGAGAGGCTTCTCTGTGATGTGCCGTAATGGTCGTCATGGTGACGTGCCACGCCATCGCCGCCGCTGCCCGTGAAGCAAAAGGGCTGCGAGGGAGTTTCCACACGCTGCATTCCACTCCGTCTCTCATCATGAGGCGCGTACACGCCCAGAGGATGAGAGGTGTGTGTATGCTATCCACACGAGGCGTTATAACGGTGCTCGTGGATTTATTATGACCGTGTGTAGGAGGCATATCTGGGACAGAGGAATGCTTCGAGCTCTGCAGTTTATAAACCAATAGGTTAAAACAGCAGGCTTCTGCAGTGAATGAAGCACCTCTGGAGTGTCCCCCAGTTGGAAGAGACCCAGGGGAATCCCCCCCCGTGACCAGCTGACGCCAATGCCGAGCAGCTGCGTCACGGAGAGTGCTGTGTGGGTTGTGACACGCCGGAGGAGAGCTGTCAGTTTCTCCACTCGCTGCCGCAAGAGCGCTCTCTTCTGCTGGCTGAGTTTTTAATTCCACTCCAGATAAACGTTTGTCTGAGAGGGAAGAGAACAGCTCTTCTTCCAATTTATTATGAAACCCAGGCTTTGACAGATGCGATACGAGATGTACCGTCTGTAAAGCGACTTCCTCCCTGGAGCGAGCTAGCAACTAGCAGGTCGTCCAGAGGAAACCACCCTCTCATCCCTCCTCTGTGTAGCGGCTCCAGCCTTATCTACACAAAAATGGGAGGAGCCAGGAAATATCCAAACGGCAGACGATTGTCTGGTCTGATATTCCCTGAAATGAGAAACCGCAGGAATTTCCTGTGTTTCGGGATGATGGGTACGTGGAAGTATGCATCCTTCAGGTGGAAGTGAACCAGTCGTCCTGGTGAACACATTCCAGCACCAGTTTGATCGTCAGCATGTGGAATACTGACAGATCGAGGATGTCTCATTGCCCCAGTCTTTTTCGGGATTAGAAAAATAACGGGAGTGAAAACCCCTGATTTTTCTCCCTTTGAGGAACCCTGGAAATATCCTCTTTCAACAGGAGTTCCAGCAGCTCGGATTGGAGCGCAAGACATAGCTTCTGGGAGGACAGGAGTGTTTCCTGTATCCCATTGAACTGTGGGGGGGGAGAGGCGAACTGCAGGGTGTCTCCTCTGCTGATCAGCCTGCTCATCCATCTGTCCATCAGACACACGCGCTGCCACGCCGAGAAACACTCTGAGAGCGGGCGCACATGCTCGAGATGTGTTGTGGTCGTCATGACGACGAGCCACGCCAGAGTCCTCGCCGCCGCTGCCCGTGAGGCAACCCAAGGTGGGCCTAGAGCGAAAGGGCTGTGAGGAGGCCTCCACACGCTGTATTTTACTCCGACTCTCATCATGAGACGCGTACACGCTCAGAGGATGAGTGGAGGTGTGTGCAGTGACATCCACATGAGGCGTTACCACGGCGCTCATGGGCTTATTGTGACCGTGTGTAGGTGGCGTATCTCGGACAGAGGAATGCCGCGAGGTCTGTGGTTTAATAACCGAAAAGTCATAACCACCAGGCCTCTGCAGCGAACCCTGCTGCCTACTAATCAACAGATTGGAGGCAGCTGGCCCTGATTTTCTTTCTCTTGGGGAACCCTGGAAATAGCCTCTTTCAACAGGAGTTCCCGTAGCTCTGCTTGGAGCGCAAGCCACTGTTCTCGGGATGACAAGCGTGTCTCCTGTATCCCGTTGAACTGTGGGGGGGGGGAGGCGAACTGCAGGGTGTACCCTCTGCTGATCAGCCTTTTCCTCCATCTGTCCATCAGACACACGCGCTGCCACTCCGAGAAACACTCTGAGAGCGGGCGCACATGCTCGAGATGTGTTGTGGTCGTCATGACGACGAGCCACGCCAGAGCCCTCGCCGCCGCTGCCCTTGAGGCAACCCAAGGTGGGCCTAGAGCGAAAGGGCTGCGCGGGGGGCCTCCACACGCTGCGTCTCACTCCGACTCTCATCATGAGGCGCGTACACGCTCAGGGGATGGATGGAGGTGTGTGCAGTGCTGCCCACATGAGGCGTTATAACGGCGCTCATGGGTTTATTAAGGCCGTGTGTACGAGGCGTATCTCGGACAGAGGAATGCTGCGAGCTCTGTAGGTTATTAACAGGGGTTAAAACCGGCAGGCTTCTGCAGCGAGCCCTGCTGTCTACTTAATCAACAGATTAGTGGCAGCCGGCTTAATTAGCGAGCTCTGCAGTTTATTAACCGATAGGTTCAAACCAGCAGAATTCTGCAGCGAGCCCTGACGCCGTGGCGCTGCGGGCGCTGCCGCTGGGGGCACTCAGCCTGGAATACTGCTCTTTCCCCCGTTCTGGCTTCTCTGTGATGTGCCGTAATGGTCGTCCTGGTGACGAGCCACGCCATTGCCCTCGCCGCCACTGCCCGTGAGGCGAAAGGGCTGCGAGGAAGCCTCCACACGCTGCGTCTCACTCCGACTCTCATCATGAGGCGCGTACACGCTCAGGGGATGGATGGAGGTGTGTGCAGTGCTGCCCACATGAGGCGTCCGTGTGTAGGAGGCATACCTCGGACAGAGGAATGCCGCGAGCTCTGCAGGTTATTAACCGAGGTTAAAACCGGCAGGCTTCTGCAGCGATCCCTGCTGTCTACTTAATCAACAGATTAGTGGCAGCCGCGAAAGGGCTGCGAGGAAGCCTCCACACGCTGCGTTTCACTCCGGCTGTCATCATGAGGCGTGTACACCCTCAGGGGATGAGTGGAGGTGTGTGCAGTGCTGTCCACATGAGGCGTTAAAACGGCGCTCATGGGTTATTATGACCGTGTGTAGGAGGCGTATCTCGGACAGAGGAATGCCGCGAGCTCTGCAGGTTATTAACCGATAGGTTAAAACCAGCAGGCTTCTGCAGGGAGCCCTGCTGTCTACTTAATCAACAGATTAGTGGCAGCCGGCTTAATTACCGGCTCTGCTTCCTCGGAGGCTCTCGCGGAGCAGACCAGGAGCGGGGGAGCCTCACTCCCCTTTGACTCGCCGCCGGGAGACCCTGTCTCTGGGGTGGCGGGGGAGTGGAGACGTGGGACGGAGCCCCTGCAGCCGCCGAAGGGCGAGTCTGACGCCGAGGCGGTTGCTGTGGGCGTCTCTCCGCTTGTGGCCTCCTGTGGCCGGTGTAGACGCCGCAGCTGCTGCGGGCGTTGATGCCGCTGTGGCAGCTCAGCCGGCTGGAGCCAGCTGTACATGCTGGCGAATGCCGTCCGCCTGTTCCGCAGCCGTCTTCATGGACTCCACCATGGCGTGGAACTGGGGTCCGAGCAGCCCGTCCGGGCTGATTGGAGCGTCCAGTAGCACTTTTCTGGCCGTCTCCGTAACAGACGCCTATACTTCAGCCCAAGGTGGCGCTGGATCTGTGTCACCCACGCGGAAATCCTCACCTGCCAGCGACGGACGCGCACAGAATGAGCGCCGTGCTGGCCGCCTTGCTGATTTCCTCTGCCTCTGTGGTGGACCGCTCTACCAGTGTCCCCACCGAGTTGGAGAGCCGCGCGATGTTATTTGCCGCCGCGCTGAGGGGGAAAGCATGTTCGGCCACCAGGCTGGCACCCTGCTCCGACTCTGTCTCCCCCGTCCGGGGGAGAGGAGGGAGGGGAGAACCGAACTGTGGAGGGAGACGGGGCAGGAGTTGCCTTTTTCCTCGGACTCCTGCCCGGCACTCGGCCCCAGGGACACGAGGCCCCGTCCGCGGGCTCGTAAGCCTGGACGGGCCAATCGTCCTCCTCGGCCACAGCAGCAAGAGCGTCTGCTCTCCGCTTCCTGTCGCCCGAGGGGAGACGAGCGCAGTGTGTGCATGCTACCTGCTGGTTTAGAGCCGCGTATGCGTGCTCTGACCCCAGGTAGGCTGTGCTTCAGTAACTGTGCTGGTTTGCTGAAGAAAAGAGGGAGCAGATTGCCGGGCACCCTTCCTATTTATACCGGAAGGAGGCCCGAGGGTGGGGCCCACCTGGCGGGTGGGCGTGGACTACAAGTGTTTCAGTTCTGCGCGGGGGCGCAGAGGGATAACCCAACAGCGATAGCCTTAGAGGGCGAAGCCATATACGAAATAGAAGTGGGAGAGCCACGCCCAGCCAGGCAGACACACAGACAATAACAAACACAAAGGGGAACAGAAGGAGGGAGAACTGCAAATCCTCACAGATTGTGGATTACAGGAAGCAGCAGAGAGAGGGACACGCCACCAAAAAAGCTAGACGGCGGCTCTTCTTCCTCCGCAGGCTGAGGAGGTTCAACATGGACTCCAGGATACTCTGCAATTTCTACAGGTGCACCATAGAGAGTATCCTGACTGGCTGCATCACGGCCTGGTACGGCAGCTGCACCGCCCTCAATCGTAAAGCTTTACAGAAGGTGGTGTGCCTGAAATTTTAAACCCGCAGCCGCATAGCCGAGCCTCCGAGTCCCTGACTCCTCTGGTGTGAGGGAGAGAAGGGTCCATCTTCGATCGCCGGGGTGTCGGCGTGGAGTAGACATGCTAGTAACAGGTACGTTACTGAGAAAAAAATCCAACCTTGCCGTTAGTCCGAAAGGAAAAAAGGCGACGGTGTAGATTTTATTCTTTAAAGAATATTAACTGGTGTGTTAATACCTTTTTTTTTATCTCTGTCTCCTCTGGTGTGAGAGAGAAAAGAGAACGTCCTCTTTACCGTGGTGTCGGTGTGGAGGGAAGAACAAACTAGCAACAGGTATGTTACTAGCTTGAAGAAAAAATCAAACCTTACCGTTATTTCGACAGAAAGAACGGCAAGGCAGATTACAATATTAACTGGTGTGTTAATATTGCTCAATCTTCTTGCAAAGCAAAAAAGTAACCGGCAAGCGCCCATCGACCGAATGTTAGCTTTGGGTTCAGTCTGTGGACTGTTAAGCTAGCCCGGTTACTGCTAAGTCGAGATGTGCTCTGAAGCGAGAAGAGGTGTTTGAATGACGCTGCGTCGTAGCGCAAGCTACTTAAAGGGTGGGTGGATTCCCTGACGTTGACGTCAAGATCACCAGCCAATCAGGATTGGCGTAATGAGATTGATGCTTCTGTTTGCATACGCGTTGAGGCGCATCCCATAGTGAGACATCGAATGGAGTGTTATGAATGAGAACTGCACAAAACATCAGTAGGACGGAGCTGCCATCCATGGAGGACATTTACTCCCAGCGCCTCAGGAAAAAATCCCTCCGGATTATCAAAGACCCCCATCACCTCAGTCACAAACTGTTCTGTCTGCTGCCGCCTGGCAGGCGTTACCGCAGCATCCGGACTAAAACCACCAGCATGCCAGGGACAGTTTCATCCCACAGGCAATAAGACTGTTAAACACCTGAACAGTTGAAACAACATCCCTAATATTCATCTGGCTGCTAAAAATTATTTACATATTCTATTTGAATAACTTGCATATAGACTCTTATTGCACTATTTCACTTTTTGTATTGCTATTTACTATTACATTACATGTCACTTGTTAGACGCTTTTATCCAAAGCGACTTACATACTCAATACTGTGGGCAATCCACAGGAGCAATTTGGGTTGAAGTGTCTTGCCCAGGGACACAACGACATGCTGACTGCAGTGGGATTCGAACTTGCTATCCTCTGATTCGAAGATCAGCGCACTAAACCACTGAGCCACAGCCTCCCTATTTACTTACACTATATGTTTTTTGTTTATCTGTGTTTTCTGTTGCTCTGTTGGAGAAGTGACACAAGATTTTCATCGGCATAACTACACTGTAGCTATGTTCGTATGACTAAATGAAGAACCTTGAAACCTTGAACCTTGAAAAACATAGAAAATGTATACGTTTTCTACCAAATTGTGCTCTAAAATGTGGTTTCCATCGGTTTTTTATTATTTGAAATACTTTCGTTAAAGATTGACAGATTTTTGTTTTCTTTTAAATCCAGCCTCATTACAACATAAACAGACGGTTAGGATTCAGGATTAACTGAGGAAGGCCATTGTCATGGCTCACGTTAGGATTCGACAGTGATCCCTGGAGGGCACGAAGCCACCCACTGATCAGCAGCCGAATTGATTTTTGTCGCCCAGACGTGAACGAAGAGCCACAAAGCTTGTTTATCTGTCCAGATACCCCAACCAGGGTTTCCGTTAGCCGGTAATTACCGGTTTTTAGCTGGTAAAATTTAATAAAAACCGGTAAATTCAAAACCTGCCGGTCAAAATGTCCGATGCTCCGATCGGCCGATATTCACTGTTAATAGTTTGATCGGTGCTCTCTATGAAGGCCGATCAGGAGAGCTGGATCTGATCGATATGGACATAAACGCGAGTGAAGTATAACCGGACACGCGAGAGAGAGATCAGATCAGCTGCTGAGTCAGACCGAGACACGCAGCTCTGCATGATCACCTGAAGCCCCGCCCTCTGTTTAGCTGCATGAGAAACTGACGGGCTGTCAGGAGAGAGAGGGAGGGAGAGGGGAAAAGAGAGGATCCGTTTCTCCCGTGTTATTATTCAAAGTTAATTTGAATAATGTACTTCATCTACTACAAGTAGTTTATTTGAATGTAATAATTATGTTGTTTGTTGTTTGCGGAATCATTTATTGAAAAATGAATCTGAATTTTTCCGATCTGTTACGATTATAAACTGAAGCAATATAAAAACGATCCCCATTAACTGAGTTTTAAACATCAGCATATCCGGTCCTAATCCGTAATTACCTGCTAACGGAAACTCTGCTACACAATTCTTATTATTATTATTGAAACATGACCGGTAAATTTCAAATTTGTCCGGTAAAATTAATTCTGTCCGGACATATGACCGGCGAGAAAAAATCCTGGCGGAAACCCTGACCCAAACGGAGAGGAAAGGACGAGATGTGAGGGGGAAGAAGAAGAGGACAGGCAAATCAAACAAGCTCGAAAATCAAAGTGTCACACAAAGAAGGACCATATATTTACTTGGTGTGTGTGTGTGTGTGTGTGTGTGTGTGTGTGTGTGTGTGTGTGTGTGTGTGTGTGTGTGTGTGTGTGTGTGTGTGTGTGTGTGTGTGTGTGTGTGTGTGTGTGTGTGTGTGTGTGTGTGTGTGTGTGTGTGTGTGTGTGTGTGTGTGTTGGGCATTTAAAGACCAAACTAAATCAGTTTGTATAAACAAGTCGAAATAACTAAATATAAAGCTTATAAAATGCAAGCTGCAAAATCGACAATAAACTGCATCAGTGGTTGCTTTTGGAGAGAAAACCTTTCTTAAAATTCCTGTTTTCCCTTTCTCATTGCAATTCCCTTGAGAAAAGAAAGCAGTAAGCTGTTGATAAATGCTGCATTGAGCTGAGATTGCAGGTGTGAATACAATATGGTTCTGAAAAACAAATCTGCTACTTGGAAAGAGATCAAATGAAAAGGGTTTATTTTCTTTCATACGAGACAAAAGGCTTCCTCTCTCAACAGTGGGCCGACTATCAGACACGCTTACAAAAGAGAGGTTAAGCTGTTGCATTAACATGTTTGTTGAGATCGAACCACGTGTGTGTCTGTTTATGTGTGTACATGGTTTGTCAATCCCTCTCCCACCTGCTTATGTGGAGATTTTGATCAGCGCACTGTTACAAGCTTGGATACACAAGGGAAAAAGGGACTCAAATGCACGACCCGGGAGCCAGAGATAAAGTACAAGTAATATACTTTATTTGCCAAAAAGGATATTCAAAAAAGATAACGGCACTCTTCACGAGGCGAACAAAAATAGGTTTCACAAAGGCACAACAAAAAATCACTCACAACGTGAGGAACAAATTTACAATAAGTTTCAGGAGCATCGGCATGTAACAAAAAGAGCAACCGTTGATGAGCAGAGTTCTGGCATGAGGACAGGACAAGACGAACTGACACTGAACACTGGGAGACTGGGGGATTTAAACACTCGACAACAAGACACAGGTGAACACAATCAGGGGCGGGGCTGACGCTGATGAGCGCGGGAGAACACATTAGGAAAGGGAGTCAAGGAAACGGAAATGAGACGTGACAAAACAAAACGAGAAGTGAAAAATAATACAAAAATAACAACATGAAACATGACTGACTAACACTTTTGGCGGTGCACAACACGCACCTGTTTATTAACTGCTCCAAAAAATAAAAAGGGGATGAATGGTTTACATCTTTGGGTCAGTGTATGTTTTGGTCATTGGATTTTCTTTTCACAAATGGATATTCAAAACAAAAAACGACTGAGTATTTAATTTTCGTTTTAAAATTGAAGAACCAAAATTGAAATACAAGCCGTTTTTCTTTATCATGGTCAAAAAGAGATTTACTAAACTTAAAAAAAGGGATGATTTTCATGTTCTACTTTTCAAAACAAAAAATAAAATCACTAGAAAACAGAAACAAAAAAACTACCTTTTTTTCATATTCTGCTACTGGAAGTTACATTACATTACATTACATTGCATTTAGCTGACGCTTTTATCCAAAGCGACTTACAATAAGTACATTCGACCAGGAAGACACAACCTTGAAGAAAACAGAATCATATAAGTACATCAGGTTTCATAGAGCCAAACATTTCAAGTGCTACTCAACTGGCTTTAGGTAAGCCAGTCCTTTATTAGTATAAAAGTGCTTCGTTAATAGTTCTAACGCTCGAAGTGGAGTCGAAAGAGATGAGTTTTCAGTTTGCGCCGGAAGATGTGCAAGCTATCTGCCGTCCTGATGTCAATGGGGAGCTCATTCCACCATCTTGGAGCCAGGACAGCAAACCCACGTGTTTTCGCCGATGGGAACTTGGGTCCCCCTCGCAGCGAGGGCGCAACGAGTCGTTTGGCTGATGCAGAGTGTAGTGCACGCGCTGGGGTGTACGGTTTAACCATGTCATGGATGTAGGAAGGGCCAGATCCATTCGCAGCATGGTAAGCAAGTACCAGTGTCTTGAAGTGGATTCTAGCAGTTACCGGAAGCCAGTGAAGGGAGCGGAGGAGCGGAGTGGTGTGGGAGAATTTAGGAAGGTTGAAGACCAGACGAGCCGCTGCATTCTGGATGAGCTGCAGAGGTCGGATGGCACATGCAGGTAGACCAGCCAGGAAGGAGTTGCAGTAGTCTAGGCGTGAGATGACGAGAGCCTGGACCAGAACCTGAGTCGCTTTCTGAGTCAGCTGGGGACGTATCTTCCTGATGTTGTAAAACGTGTATCTGCAGCAACGGGTTGTAGCAGCGATGTTTGCAGTGAAGGACAGGTTGTTATCTAGGGTCACACCCAGATTCCTTGCAGTCTGAGTCGGGGAAACAACTGAGGTGCCGATGTTGATTGTTAGGTCAAGAGTGGGACAATCTTTTCCCGGGAGGAAGAGCAGCTCAGTCTTGTCAAGGTTGAGCTTGAGGTGGTGAGCAGACATCCACTGAGAGATGTCAGCTAGACAAGCAGAGATGCATGCAACGACCTGGGTCTCTGAGCGGGGAAAGGACAGAATTAATTGGGTGTCATCAGCGTAGCAGTGGTAAGAAAAACCATGCGGGCTAATGACTGATCCGAGCGAGTTTGTGTACACAGAGAAGAGGAGGGGACCAAGAACAGAGCCCTGAGGGACCCCCGTAGTTAATTGACAAGGGTCGGACTCAGACCCTCTCCAAGTCACCCTGTAGGTACGGTCTTTCAGGTATGAGGTGAGGAGGGAAAGTGCAGAGCCTGAAACTCCAAGTTTTTGGAGAGTGCGAAGGAGGATCTGATGATTACCTTACAAAATAAGAGCACAGATGAGGACGGACATATTTAAGAATAATAATACATGTTTCTTTGCTATTTTGAATCAGCGTTAAAACACCTTTCTTCATGAGACTTATATTGTTGGACAGAGTATTTTAAGAGGATATGGTCGACATGATATCAGCAATACTTCAAGTCAGTACTCCAGCAGCAGCATTTTACACCTTGGAAAGTCTTTAGAGACTGGCCTGGATAGCTGGTCTATCCTTCAGCAAAGTGACAAACCCTTGTGACTCTTGTTGGCCTCTTATGACAATGCTGTCTTTTAAAGGACAATTTCTCTACTCCTACAGTAGTTCATTCCTCACAGATTCTTCCATCAGTCCCAGTCATTGCATGTCAGTCAATAGAGCTTTGAAAAATGTGTCCAATTCAACAAAATGTTTTTTT
This sequence comes from Gymnodraco acuticeps, assembly GCF_902827175.1. Classification (NCBI taxonomy): domain Eukaryota; kingdom Metazoa; phylum Chordata; class Actinopteri; order Perciformes; family Bathydraconidae; genus Gymnodraco; species Gymnodraco acuticeps. The sequence goes on along the minus strand of NW_022991154.1, from coordinate 6,140,949 downwards.
GTGAGTGACGGCCAGAGCTAAATTATAGAGTGTTTGATTGTGTAATTACAAGGTGAGAGAAAATAAATTCACATCCTCCTACTAAACTTATTTTATTTCCTTCTCCATGTTATACTTGTACTTACTTGTAATAGAACATTTGCATGCTGAACTGCTGGATATCTTCCCCAGCCTCAAGGAAACACAATCAAATAAATGGATTCAGAATTTTAAAAAATGATAAAAATGTATAAATGAATAATGTTGTGTGCCAACATTTCAAATGTAAATATAAAATGAAAAAAAAGTTTACTTTTGGAATGATTTCTCACAAAAACCTTTCTAAATTATAGTAAATTGTAAAAAAACGTTTTAGTCGATAAACGTTTTTCTGCCTAAAATAGGTGAAATTGAATGTAAACTATATCAAACACCACATCACATGCATGGCAATTAACCAATTTTTGCCCGCTATTTAAATTGACTTTGGTTAAAGTTAATAATATTGATATTATATAGATATATAGCATATCATTGATGCAGTCTTTCTGAACACTTTTAAAATAAAATACTGCAAATGAAGAATATTTGGAATGTTCTGCACAGATAGTGCCTTAACTTGAATTTGAAAACATATGGCAACTTTATTAATACAGCAGATGAAAAGATTTGTGGAAGGATAAACTCTTCATGGGCTTCAATGGCTCTCTAGATCAGTGGTTCTCAAATGGGGGTACGCGGACCCCTATGGGTACGTTGGAGTACTGCAGGGGGTACGTGAGATTTATTTTATGATAATGAAAAATACAACATTGTAATGCATTTAAACAAAATCTTCAATTTCTCTTCACAATATAAGTCTCCTTGCAGTATCAATACTAATTCATCTGACTTTTATATTTGATCCAATCGGTATATTGGTATATTTACACCATAAGGGTGCACAGCTGATAGAAAGGGACACCTGGTGGTTAAAGCACGTTATTGAAATGTATTATTTTTATTATTAGATATTAATAAGAGACACAGACAGACAAACTAATAAGGCTTTATTTAAAAATTAAAGAATACTTTAGGTTAAGGTCTTATTTTGAATAAGAAAAAAGCTTTGGGGGTATAAATATTAAGCCTGACAAATTATTAATATATTGCTTTTCTGCAATGTTAACTACTGTATGTTTAAGCACTTATTTTTACTGATATTATACATATGTATTATACTCTTATAAGATGTATGTAGATAGTATAAGAAATGTGCAGAATATGACAGTTTAATGGTGGAGGTAGATAGATGTCTTGTAATGCACTGTTGAGGAACCTGCAACCCAAGTTTTTCATCTCCGACCTTGTCAGGTATTGAATATTCAATAAATAAAGAACACAGAATTATTAAATATAAAACACAGAATTTGTGTGATTATACTAAATTATTTACAAATAAACACCACTGCATATTTACAACTGTTACACATGCTGAATGTTTCCAACTTGGGATCAATAAAGTATATCTTATCTTAAGATGATCGATGGCTACTGCCATATTTGCAAAATGTGCCTCTGAACCTTGACAAGTGCATGTTTCAGGCTTATCAATTAACAACAGAAGGAAACCGACATAAGACCAGCTGTTAAATAAAGCTCTTCTGACCTTAGCTGTCATGTGGGTATATATTAATGCTGCCCATTATGGGCACAAGCAATTTTCACCCATTTGTTAATTATATGTTTTAGATGTGAGTGTTTCCTATCCCCTAAACCTCCAGGGATGTACACAGTTTAATACTGGCAACTTCTTATTATGGGAAATACGAAAACGTCTTTTAAAACTACAATTCCCAGCAGAGACGTGCCATAGAACATGTTGCGAACATGGTTTGTGAAACACACAATAGCCAGCATGTGTAGTTCTGGGGACGGTGTGGGGTAGGGGGACGGACGGGGTGGACCCGTTCAAATCCAGTTTTGGACAGTCTGCCGTGGTTCCATCCCATTTCAAAGTGCTGTTCGACGCTTGGCGTAACCCTCGGCGCACACTAAAACATCCAATCACAGAGCTTGAGGACTATCACGGGGTTTGCCAAGCGAAGCGGAGAGAATACTTACTTCCGGGTGTAAAATTCTCTAAAGCAACTACTATGAGCTGCTCCGACCCTCGGTCCTGACGGACTCCAACTTGTGTTTATTAATCAAACAAATAAATAAACACAAGGATAATTATGTGTTATTGTTGAGTAAATAACAGTGTGTGGTTTGGAAAATAATACAAAATTAGAAGGAAAAAACGATGAAACAATACAGATTTCAGTATTCTGAGCCCCTACTCTCCCCATAACTGACGGCAACAAAAGTCCTACATTATTCAATTAAAATAAAAAAGTAAAAACAATAAGTGTGGCTAGATATTGAGTAAGAAAAAGGTTGATAAACGCTGTGAGAATGGATCTGCGGAGAGCATTTAGTCGCTGTTACGTCCCCACTAGGGATGAGGAAGTGCAACACATACCAGTTGGAATTGGTAGTGGTTATAAGTAGTTTTATTATAGAACAGGGTGAAACAAAATGGAAGGCACGCAGCCTGAACAAACAAAAGGGCCAAAAGGGCGCCGACTTAACTAAAGAACAAACGAAGGAAGGAATCTAACAAAAGGAGCCTGTGTACATACAAAGAAATAGATAATAACGAACTCAATAGAAACTAAAACCCTCACTGTCAAATTGATACAGTCTAAATTTAGTTTAGTTTATTTATTTATAGTGTCGTGGACAGTCCCCATCGATGAACTGTCACAAAAACAGTAAATGGTGCAGCTTTAGCCGACATGGCTAATTTCCAGCTGTTGTCCCCGGCCAGATGGTAATAGACACCCTTAAAATTACAATATATCAACAGCATTAGTTATAAGAAAATATATAAAATAAAATAAAAGGAGGAAAGAGGATAAAGAGAACAATAAACAACACACGTTACTATATACAGTACATGTCACATATAGTACATCACAATCACATCACAGAAACAAGGGGCAACATCCATGATCACAACATGTAATACAACATGTAACCAAAAGTACTCTTTCTGAATGGGACTGATAGGTCGCCACGTGTGGAGATTCTAGTGGTCAGTCTGGTGTTGTTACGTTGAGTAACCAATGAGCTAAGAGGTGGAGGGGCTGTATTGTGCAGGATTTTGTAAACCAGAACGATGTTCCTATACTTTATTAAATCTTCCCAACTCAGGATGTTATGCTTGTTGAGGATGGTACAGTGATGGGAGCGGTTAGGTTTCTGGTCCAGTACTTTGAGGGTTTGTTTGTACAGGGTTGCTAGTGGCTTCAGTGTGGAGCTGTTAGTTTGACCCCAGCTTGTGATAAAGGAAGCTGTAAGAAAACACAGCTGAGGCAAAGTACAACTATCACACAATACTAACCTAATCGAGGCACAACTACTAACCTATTTACACACATACATGGTAATCTCTTACCACACACAGAAGCACTGGGTTTAACACGCTGCTAAACAGTAGAGCTCTAACACATAACACAACAGCACTGAACGTCAACCAAACAAGTAAATGCACCAAGAGGCTAGAGGCGTCTGTCCCACATCACAGAGCCTCCAGAGTGATTGGAGTGCGTCGGGCCGGCGTGCTTCAATCACAATCCTCAGGGGGCGGACCAGCAGATGGCAGCCAATGACGTCAGGGCAATCGCACTGCTCATTTACATACAATATAGATTAACACAATAAAGACGACCCGGAAGGCAGCAGCCGTAAGAACCGCGATCCCAACTCGTCTATTACCAACGTTCAGGGAGCTCTATGCAAGTCAATGGGACGCCCTTCCCGTTGAAAACTGACTCTCAAGGGGTACCCTGTGCGTAATATGGTGACAGGGAGGGGCCCTGACCGCCTGTCAACATGTGACGGGTTGGGAGTGAGAACGCGTTGTCTCCTGACAGCCTGTCAGTCTCGTGCAGCTCGCTGAACCTGTAATAAGCCGACAGTAAAGAATAAATATATGTATAACTAGTTTAGCTAGTTCCAGAGTAGATCAACTAGCTAAGTGTGTTAGGTCTAACTCTTAGTGTATTTTGCTCCACTCAACGGTCCGTCACAGAGGCGGAGCTGTGATCCGGAAGAGCTGCGTGTTTTCCGTCAGCAGCAGCTGATCTGATCTCTGATCTCTCTCTCTCTCTCGTGTCCGGTTATACTTCACTCGCGTTTATGTCCAAATCTATCAGATCTAGCTAGTTGTAGTTAATTATATAAGACTGCCTGCTTATCAAAGGACCTAAACAATAAGCGTTGCTTGGCAACGGCGTGTGGCCGCAAAGTATAGCCCAGCATTATGCATATGTTTATATGAGGGGTCAAAATCCCATGCTCATAAAATGCTCATATTTTTTTCTCTTCATTCCCCACGCCCCAAAATAAATAAATATACACATTTTAGGAAAAGTAACGAAGTTTGAGCAGTGTGGGTTTTATACAAGCGGCAAACTCTGGGGAAGAGCTGGGACGCCAATACGGAAGTGCCACACACCAGAGATGTTCACAAGTCTTTTTTTGCAAGTCCAAGTCAAGTCTCAAGTCTTGGTCACGAGTCCAAGTCAAGTCTCAAGTCTTTGTGGGGTGAGACTTGATCAAGTCTCAAGTCTTTGGTCACGAGTCCAAGTCAAGTCTCAAGTCTCTAAAAAATAAAAGTCTCATGTCTCTTCTGGTTGTAATAAGCCTTCTATTGTCTGCTGCTATCCAGTCTGTTAAGAATACTGCACAGCTATATCTAAGAAATTCAAAGCATTTACTGTATCTGAAATATACTGAACTGGTGATATTAAAACATGACCTGTTCCAAAAGAGATATCTACCATTAACACCATTTACCAGCCAAATGCTGGTAAATCATGCAAGTGGCTGGTACTGTATGTTGCACGCACCAGCCAAAAATAACAATGGCAATCTATTGAGTGGCTGGTAACATTTCAACATTCACTAGAACTAAAAATGTTAAAATTTGACCTCTGCAACCGTATTGTTTAATTACACTGGGTCTCTAATTACATCTTTTAAGTCTACTATAAATAAACATATTCCTATATCCTCTCACTCAACCCAGTGTAATGGTAACCTGATAAACCTGTAACATTAACGTTACGTGGTCAACAATAAACCTGTAACCTGCCTATAAACCGACAGATGTATTTATGTATGCAACTATGTATTTTTCTACGTTTAACGTTAGCCAGTAGATGGTGGCAGCGGAACGTAATGATTAACGTTACCGACCTTTTTTATGTCATGTCAAGAGTTGGATGTCAACGCCACTAAACGCAAACAAGTGTGACAAGCAAACATTCACTCATCTTTTCAAATATTCAGTTACAAAGCTAGTAGCAAGCTAAGTTAACATTACATAGCTGATGCTGAGCTAAACATGTTTGCTAACCGTCCATATGCGTTAATGTGACTGACCTCTCAGGGTGAGTTTTCAAGTGCCTGATGAAATTTGACGTTGTTGCATCAGCATCCTTGATTTTAATATTGCAGACTTTGCAGTGTGCGCTCCTTTTGTTGGTGCCGCTGGCGTTTTGTTCGAAGTTTTTATAGTTGAACCTAATTACAAGCGGTACAGCTGCAGGTGTGCCGCCGGTCGCCATGGTGTTACCATGATGTTAATGTTAAAGGTGAGGTAGGTAAGTTTGAGAAACCGGCTCGAGATACACTTTGTTATATTCCATGGAACATCCCGATAGCCGGCCCGGCTAAAATAACTGGATGGCCTACCTGCCTGTCAGCCTCCCATCTGGGCACAAACTTATCTCGTGCCCTCATTGGTCATGTGCGCGTTCGTGTGTGTTGGAGGAGGGGCTCTGTGAGGAAGTGGCAGATTTTCTCCGGTTGTGTATTTTCAAATTCTAGCGATCTCGAGCCGGTTTCTCAAACTTACCTACCCCACCTTTAATATGCCAAAAAAAGAAAACACAATGATTGTTCACGAGTCCCAAAACACGAGTCCAAGTCGAGTCCGAAGTCTTTTGAGCAGGAGTCCAAGTCAAGTCTGAAGTCTCTGTGTGTGCGACTTAAGTGCGACTCGAGTCCGAGTCACAAACTCGAGTCCCCATCTCTGCCACACACTGCAGTTCATATATTGGCCGATAGGGACTGGCTGCAGAAAGGAGCAATTTCCATAGACCCCCATGTTAAAATGCCCAACTTTACAGCAGAAAAAAACATGTTTCTACCCATGGATGCAATAAATATTATTATGAATATACACTGAACCAAAATATAAACGCAACACTTTTGTTTTTGCTCCCATTTTTCATGAGATGAACTCAAAGATCTAAAATATTTTCTATATACACAAAATAACCATTTCTCTCAAATATTGTTCAAAAATCTGAAAAAATGTGTGATAGTGAGCACTTCTCCTTTGCCGAGATAATCCATCCCACCTCACAGGTGTGGCATATCAAGATGCTGATTAGACAGCATGATTATTGCACAGGTGTGCCTTAGAATGGCCACAATAAAAGGCCACTCTGAAACGTGCATTTTTGCTTTATTGGGGGGGTCTGGGGGGGTCCGAAAACCAGGCAGTATCCGGTGTGAGGGGTAGGGGTAGGGTTAGGGGTAGGGTTAGAGTTAGGGTAATGTTGTGAATCTAGTGGCCTGTGTTCGTTGTCCATTACATACGCCTGCCCATACCATAACCCCACCACCACCATGGGCCACTCGATTCACAACATTACCCTATATAATATGGTTGGTTGAGCTGGAGTTCATTATTGAGCTTACACGTTAACGTCACAGTCATCTGAAGAACGAACCCAAACCTTGTTGTTTTTATTAATTGCATTACCAAATGGGTATCAAATAAACAGTAAGCATTGGTAACACAACTTCCAAAGTTACAGTAAAATAAAAAGGACCCTGACTCGGACAATACACAATCCAACATGTTCAACAGAAGAGAATACGTTCTATTGTTTGTACACATGGTACTTTACATATATATATATGTTTGTTTAAGGTGTCCAGGTGATGCAGACAGGCTGGACCAGAGAGTGAGAGACAGAACTGGAATCCTCACAGCAGTGAACTTCAGCACAGGTACAAAGACTCTTTTTTTCATACTGTACAAAGAATCAAGAAAGATATTGGTTTAAATCAGGGGTTCTCAAAGTTTTGATGAGTGAGGGCCAATTTAGGTACCCAATGTTGGATTGAGGGCCGCCCAAGAAAAAACGGAACACAAAATAATTCCAAAACAAATCCTTTCTTTATTGTACTAACCAATTTCCGCAACTAGCGAGATGCCTAGTTGCCATGCAACCAGTAGTCTAGCAAACTTTCCACAAGCTGTCATTCATAATTTAGGAATGACAACCCAGGGGGCGGAGTTTTACCATTCTTAACCCTCTGGAGTCTAAGGGTATTTTCTCGATTTTTAGATGTTTTCTTAAATCACCTTTTAAATGTATTTCTTCTAACATGGCACCCCATGTGTTAAATATCAAAATGTTCAGGACAATCTCTGGTCTTGCTATATATGCAAATTACTCACCTTAGAGCACTGTTTGATGAGATAAGTAGCTCAAAAGTTTAAAATGTGAAATCCGATTTTTGGAAAATCTTCAAAACTTGTGAAAACACAAATGTACTCATGTGATCGAATTGTTTTGGTGTTTTAGATTTGGTTACCAAAGTCCTAGGATCACAAAAGCAGTGAAATATTTGAATTACACTGTATATAAATGTGTTATTCATGTCTAAAATGAAAAACATTAAATTCAAATGTTGAGTAAAACAGGTGTTTATCACTCTACTTTCACCACAGCAGGGACTGAGATACATCAGGACTGAATAAGGACTTCATATTACATACCAAGGTTCATGTGATGTGTACAAATACAAATTGAGCATTCAACCTTTTTTTTTCAACCAACAATTTATTATAAATATGTTTTTTTTCAACCAACTATTTATATAAATATAAGAAACTGGAAAATCTCACTATTTACAATATTGAACATCAGAACTTTCAACCAACTATTCCTTATAAATGTCAAGACAGTGTCACGGTCTTTGTCTGTCTTCCAAGACAGTGGGTCTGGCTGCTGTGTAGGTGGGGGTGATGGTGCATGGGCTGCTGTGTAGGTGGGGTGTACAAGTGCTATACGAGACCTCCACGAGACCTCCTTGCTGGCTGGGTTGAAGGTGATGGCTGTGGTGGAGCCTTTGTGCTGAGGTGTATCTTGACCTGCTGGCAGCCGCAGATGGAGGTGGAGGCAGCTGTAGTGATGCTGGTCTGCTGGTCCTTGGTGGTGATGGCTCTGGTGAAGGCCCTTGAGCCACAGTAGATCTTGACCTGGGGGCCGGCACAGATGGATGTTGTGGCTGCTGGATAAACGCCGCCTGTGTAGGACAATAATTACAACTAATTTCATTGAAATAAAGTTCAAGTAAAATGTTGCTCAAGCACAAATAACAATGCACACATAAAAATAAAGTTTGGGAGGTTGCAGAAGGAGTCTCTCTCGATCACTCTCTCTCTCTCTCTCTCTCTCTCTCTCACTCACACACACACACACACACACACACACACACACACACACACACACACGCACACACACACACACACACACACACACACTCACACACACACACACACAGGTATTTCCAGTTACTTTACATTCAGTATAAAATCAGACACACATGTACATAGGCTACATCTGATTACAAAGTCTCATCTGTACAGGACGGTAAAATAATAACAGGCACACATATAAATAAATCTATGACAAAGTCTCATCTGTACAGAACAGTATGATAAAATAAACGATGGCAAAAACATGTACTGTAAATGTCTCCGTTGTGGGACGAATAAATGATTAATTTAATCATCTCCACATGTAATCTCACTTTTACACACCAAAATAACGTTAACACAGAGTAAAACGTTTGCTAATGGAGAGTCTATTTTGTCCCAATAAAAAGTTCATGACTATCGATACAAAATATATATCAATAAACCTATTGTTCATTTCCGCGGTATTCCCCACACATTGCCAGTACACTACTGTAATATTTACACTTACCCATGTCCAAACGGATCCTTGTTGTTGTCTTTGTATTCTTCTTCTTCAGAAGAGTCGAAGACTTCAGGTTCTGAGGATCTATCTTCACTGCTGCTAGCGAAAAAAATCTCTAGCGAAGTCGGCAACTGTAAAGTTTTTTTTAGCCTTTTTATCTGTCTCTCTCTCTCCCCTCACAGACGTAAACTGATGGGAGACACGTGGTTTATGTTTTGTTTACTTGGTGGGTAGGTCCTTAGTGATTTCTCGATGTCCATTGATAATTTCAGACCATGATGGCTGCCGGCCGAGATTTCCTTGACGGACACACAAATCCACCAATCCCACACAGTGTAAAGTCAAGCTGCTTTGAGCGGCCATATTGGCTGCTGTGCCCTGGTTACAGTCTCACAGGAGATACCGCTGGAAAGCTACTCATTCTAATTCTTACTAGATACAACCATGGAGGATTAAAATATAACGCATGCATTTCAGCGTGTCACATTAACTATCGCGGGCCGCCAGAAACATTTCCGAGGGCCGCCATTGGCCCGCGGGCCGCACTTTGAGAACCCCTGGTTTAAATGAATGAAGTATTGACTTTAATACACTGATATGTGTGAGAGAATATTTTAATCCGATCTGTGTATTTAGAGGTTCTCAGTCTTTCTGTAAAACTGTTAATCACAAAGTAATGCTTTTCGTTAAACCGCATATATTCCTGCCTGTAATGTGATCCTGCGTGTAACTTCTCAGGAAGACACAGGTCAAGAGGTCATCTGTCTTCCTGTGGGGGAGAAGCTTGGCTCATGTGGGTTTGCAATACAACGAGTTTTTGTCTCTCTATCTAGCATGCATTAAAGGAAAGCCCGCGTGTTTTAAGGCCCTCCTCTTCTCATGTATAGATGTGTTCCTGTCTCCTTTGTCTTCAGAGTTTGCCTGGTGTCTCACAAAGAAGTTGTGCATATACCTTGTGAATTCTCCGGCCGTAATATACTTTCAATAAATGTCAATGTTTGACTAAGGCGAATCCAGCTTCCATTCCTTTCACGAGCATTGGCTCAGCATTGATAACAGAAGTTTTCCTCACAAATTGGCGTTGTCGGCAGGATACCAAAAGATCTTCAGAACTGGTAAGTGTAATTTCAAATCCACATTTGGACATTGCCTTGCCAGAATCTGTGATTGACGGTATCATAAAATTACCTGTGAAACTGAGCGGTTGTGTTTCATTTTTGGTTGATGAACATTTGGCTGATTGCCTCTGTGCATGCTGCTTGGGACGAAATTACCATACAAGCATGCACAGCTTATGTTCAGAGTAACCTTAAAGAAAGGCATCCGTAAAGTGGAACTTCTGTTTAAAAGCAATGTAGAGATTTGTATTGAGACGAATCGCCGAATTTTGGAGATTTCAGCGGTCAAACTGGTTAAGTCAACTCGCCTCGAATCTGCCTGCATGCTGCTGCTGCAGGGAGTGTGTGTGATTTCTCCCCCCCCCCCCTGCGGGGAGCCGCAGGCAAAGAGGAAGAAGCACAGAGTGCCACATATTCTTTTTCTCACACCATTACCGATTTGGAACTAAACAAAACGGTCTAAAAGCATTTATTTTGTCTGCGACCGTTTTCTACAATTTTGCTGGCAAAGCTGGGGCAGACAACTAAGTGCGTGCGTCGCCTGGCGCGCCGCAGTCTCCTACTTGCTGGAAGAAACTGGGCGCATTCCCGGGATGCACACATCAGAATAGGTTAATTGGTCATTAATGGGAAAGGTGGGACGCGATAATGTGACAATAGCGCTGTGTTTCATAACTGATGAGTTGTTAAATTTGGCTATTATTGAAAAGGGTACTGGATAAATTAAAAGCCTCCGCTCTCCGGACCGGGGAGGGCAGAGCACCACTAAATTAGCATAGTGGTTGTTGATTGAGAATAAATTAGTTATTGCTTTTCAACAGATTCCGTTCTTAGCACTTGTACAAGTATATATGAGTAAGAAGGCACTCATATTAAACAGATATTTCCCTACCCCCGCTGAGATCTCCCTAATTCGGATTAAATTAAGCTGGATGAGTTTTGCTGTCACCTGATATTTGTTGCGAGTTCATGTTTGTTTGTCTAATTGTTTCTATATTGGTTTGTCTACCCGCCGTCTTGTGCATGTTTTGTAACAACTAACAACGAATCAGTCCATAGCCAGGGTAAAATGAACTAAACTTTAGTTATCTCACCAAAAGTAAATGACTTGAGGAAAAATAAATAAATGATGTAAAGCAAAATTATACATTGTAATATAAATGTGCTGCAAAAGGAAAATAAATAGAAAAAGAGTGTTTTTATATCCTGCATCTGTCTTACACTCGAGACCCTCAGAGGCATCACTGCTCATAAATACCGGCCTGAGGAAATCAGGGTTGGAAACAAATCTGTCTGCTCAAAATAGGTCAATGTTGTATTATTTGTTTCATTTATTCTTAAATCTATGTATTGTATGGTAATAATGAATTAAAAAAAACGTAATGTATTGAACACATTCCGAAACAAAGCAGATAAGACAGAACAAGACTCAGACATAATGGTGATTGAATCCTTTTGCGCTGTTGATGCAAAATGAAAACTTTGTTGATTGTCTGTTACAACTGGCCACTGGAATGGGATAATTGATATAAGTTGAAGTTCAATTACAGTTTTAAATATAGTTTAACATTCTTTATTAAACTGTTTCAAATTATTTCCAGTACAATTGGTCTACAGACATTACGACAATTCCAATAGTTGTTAAACTACTGAGTTTATGAATAATAGAGTAAAGGTCGCTGGTTAAGCCAGGATCAATTATATTTGTTGAGGTTTTTATTGTGTACATAATAAATGTGTTTAAATGAATTGAGCAATTTTTAAAGGAGTATAATGTTGCAATCTCTTTGTGATAAGTAATTGCAGTTCCAAGATAGATGTTGTTTTCCCTGGGCCTCTCCTTCACAGGCCCACACAATAAATCATGAGACTTCCAAATCTGAACAGACAGAAATCAGTATCACAAATCCATGAAGGGGTTCTGATGGGCCCAATTTAAATACCATAAAGAGAGTATTCACCCAGCTGTTTTGATTTCATAAAAAATGTTTTAGTCTAGTTTCCTTCGAGTTCAGTCTAAGCTATAATTGTTTCTCATAAACATTCGCACCGCTGGTTTTAAACCTTGAGCAGAGAAGCTGCTCACACACACACACACACACACACACACACACACACACACACACACACACACACACACACACACACACACACACACACACACACACACACACACACACACACTTTGGATGAGGAGTTGCCTTATTCACTTTTTGCCTTCTTTAGAGTTATTAGTAATTCAAGATTAATTATTGAATTAAATGTGCTCCATAAGATAAAATACTGAAGCTTTGACTTGATCATTTCGGTCACAACATTAGACCTTGCTACATCTAATAGAAATATATAAAAGCATTTATTTGAATTGTGTAGCAGTCAGTTTATAATTTTGGCAGCACTGTTGAGCATTTTGAAAATGTATTTTCATGCCTCTGCAAGGCTTAGTCTTTCTATCTGTATAGCCACTGGTGTTAAGTAACTAAGTTCATAAACTCAACAAGTACTATACTTGGGCACAATTTTGAGATACTTGTACTTTATTTGAGTATTTAAATGTTTTGCTACTTTATTCTTCTACTCCACTACAGTTCAGAGGTACATGGTGTACTTCTACTCCACTACATATTTGATACCTTTTAGTTACTTTCAGATCTGGATGAATGATGTGAAATATAATCAAGTGTTGAATCAGACTTTAGTTCCACCTGGAGTAAATCCACAAGCTACCCTGCAGTATACAAAGTCATTCAAACTAGCTGCACCTTTACGAGCTTTGAGAACACTATCATGATCAATCGTTATAAAACATATCATATATAGTATTCTGAAATAAACCAATCTGCACAGTGACTACTTTTACTGTCGCTATTTTCACTATATTTTGATGACAATACTTTTATACTTTTACTTGAGTAACATTTTGAATGCAGTACTTTTACTGTAACTTAGTATTCCTACACTCTGGTACTTCTACTTTTACTCAATAACAAGATCTGAGTACCTAAGCTAACGTTAGCCAGAAACCTTCCATTTTGACACACAGAACAATGGGGGCTATCCACCCGTATCCACAATGTAAAGTAATTCACACAGCCTTTTCCCTCTGTGAGGAGCAGCAGGTTCAGCTTCATTTAAATATGTCGTGTAGTAATAGATGGATTTATTTTTCATCTCAAGAGAGAATGTGTATTTTATGTTAGTATTTAAAAAATCTCCTGGGGGAGAATCCCCCCAGACCCCAAGCGGGGGTTGGGTTTTCAGCATGTCAACTATTTTGCCTGTGGGGAAATTGCAGGATTGGCTCCAGGTCGCCCTTTTTATTTACTACAAGACAAATGTGCCTTTTATTTCATACAGTTCAATTTGGATTGAGACAGGGAAATAATCTAAACCTCACGCGTGGCGTTTCACTGTCAAGGGGGCGATATAGCGTGTGTATGTAATTACATTTCAAATACTGATTTGAGCCCCACCACTGTATGGGTTAGCCCTACCATAGATTACCCAACACAAATACTCGGGAGCCGATAAGTCAATTAATTGCTTATCGCGACAGTCACACAATAAAACAGTGGAAACAATGTGTTTGACTTTCATTAGTGAATTAAACTGTGTGCCCTTTTATAGTCTGTGTCCAATATTGTGTATTTGTATATATATTATATATATATCCTAAATATATGCTAAGGTCCCGCTACTGACACGATAGCAGTCATTTCGTGCGCATGTGTGTAATTAAACCCATGATATCAAAATCTCACTCCAGCCAGGTACCCAAAGTTGGCAACCCTGCCCATACCCCAATAATATTTTTATTGCAGATCTACATGAATCATAAAAACGACCTATTTTGGATTCAAAACGGCGAATTTCACCGACAGGGGACACGTTTGCATCCCTGCTTGTTATCATTTTCATCACAGAGCTTGGAAAATGGTGTATTGATTAGATCCTGATCCGTGCATGTCCAATTTTAACTGACTTTAGTTCTAAAGTTAATGGTAATTTGATTTCAACCCATAAGTAATTATTTAAATGACCTCAACATTTCACATGATGGATTAGTGTTCCACATTTTTCCCACTAATTTGTTTATGATTAGGCAAATGGTAAAGAGAGACATTGATTACCCCGTGTTTTTTTGTTAGCATGTGGTTCCATTTTGCCTATGGCTTTGGACAGCTTCACTAAGAGTCACCCAGTTCTGCTCTGCTGCAGTCCGGCTGAGTGCAGTCACAGAGATGCTATGGCTGCTCTACATGACATTATTGGTTTGGTCCGAGAATGGGCACCATTTCCTGCTCCCAGAGAGAATGACGATCCTCAAACTGGACTTTACAGCCGTTGATACTGTCTCATATGGGTCTGCTTCCCCCCCACCGAGCCATGAACTGAAAGCTTGACGTCTGCTCTGAACACTTGGAACTGTCACACCAGCACCAACCCTTGGGTCAGTTAGATGAGACTAACGGCTTCACTTAGGGCATATGGGTCAGAAATATGACTCTCGTTACCACGGAGTGGGTTGTTTGTTTTTTAAGGCTATTCATACTGCTATGCAGAGTGAAGAGCCCCTACTATTTTTAAAAAATAGGCCCTAATGTCAGGGGCCTCTTACTGTCTACTTCTGCATGTATTCACATGATATGGACCATGTTTCCACCTGGTGAAACTAGAGGCTGCACGGAACTCAGGCTACAATACAACCATTTTGTTCTGCTCTAACGATTCAATTTATAGATTCTACATCAAAATAGTTCGTTTTTATTGTTTCCAATGATAACGTCACCTTAAGTGGAGGAATGCAAACCTGTTTTCAAATGTAAGATTTTGAATGTGTTTGACATTTCTCAGTAATGACACCCTCAGACCAGAGTCCTGCACGGGTCTGATTTTCAAGACCCGCTCCCGCCCCGCACCCGCGACGTGCAATACCGAACCCGCCCCGCTACCCGCACATATTGCCAATTAGTTCCGCAACCCGACCCGACCCGTCGGCACAAGATCCGCAACCCGACCCGAACCCGCATAGCCTATGAGCAGTGAAAACGTGCAATTATTAACACACGCAGTTGCATATTTGTCTCAAAAAGCGTGGGATGTTGGTTATTTTCTCCATCTAGGATGACACAAAAAGCCTCCCAGACGTTGGATTTCGCTCTTGAGGAAGTGTTATTGAAAATGGTGTATTCTCTGCTAGAGAGCTTCACCTCAGCCATTTCGAATGTGGCGCGCACAGCAGCAGATTGATGCGCTGCAGAGGTTATGATTATGCGCGGTCCCGCGGGGGAGAGGTCTGAGGATTTTAAACATTAAACTAATTTATTATTATTTTAATATATTTATTATGCAATACCCGCGACCCGACCCGCATCATCTTTGTTTTACCCAGAACCGAACCCAGAAAAAAGCGTTTGAAAAAATACCACCCGCGAATCACCTTTTTTGCGGGTCACCCGTCGGGTACCCGCGGGTACCCGACCCGATGCAGGACTCTGCCTCAGACGCCCACTATCATTCATGCTATGCCTTCAGTGGTAACTCAGATGCTTACATGGACTCGTATGTTTTATTTCATATCTAACAGAAGTAAGAGAGAAAGAGATGGGGAAGTGAGGAAAAAGGGAGATGAGGATGAGAGGGAGATGTGGAAGAGAGGGATAGGAAGGAGAGGAGAGATATTTGCGAGTTGCATACTGATTCTGAGTTTTCTCGATTAATAGCTTATATAGACAATACCATGCTTAAATAGACTCCTAAGTTATTATTTCATATGTGACATTATGTAAGAAAAGGGAGGGAAGAGTCAATTATATTGAGTAATTGATTTCATATTGGAACATTCATTTCTCAAACCTATGTTTTATGGAAGAGGAAATGTACTTCTGATAAACTAATCCTTTATCAAACGGTAAATGGTGAATTAATATAACATTTAGAATCATTGAGAAAGGGTTATATCCACAGGGACTAGCTCACATTTAACTTAAAATAACATTTCTCTGCTTTGGACTGATGAGTATATGATTCTTGCATGTTATATCTCTGTAACTCTTTATTATCAGGGTGTACCAAGAAGTCAGTCAAGTCGCTTCAGCTGATTCAAAATGCTGCGGCTTGTGTACTAACCAGAGTTAGGAAAAGGGACCACATTACTCCTGTTCTGGCTGCCTTACACTGGCTCCCTATAGAAGACAGGATAGAATTTCAAATTCTTCTTCTCGCCTACAAAGCCCTTAATGGGCAGGCGCCATCTTACCTTAAAGAACTCATTATACCCTACTGTCCTACTAGGGCATTGCGTTCCAAGAATGCAGGGTTGTTGGTTGTTCCTAGAGTCTCTAAAAGTACAATGGGAGCCAGAGCCTTTTCTTATCAAGCTCCACATTTGTGGAATCAGCTTCCAGTTTGTGTTCGGGCGGCAGACACCCTATCCGTTTTTAAGAGTGCGCTTAAGACCTTCCTTTTTGATAAAGCTTATAGTTAGGGCTGATTAGATCCAGCCCCTAGTTTTTCTGATATAGGCTTAGTTTGTCGGGGGACATCTTACTTATTCCTTCTCTCTGTCTATACCTGTGTACTCTCATGTTCCGATTAACCCAGCTTCCCCAAATGTCTTTCTTTTTGGTGTCTATATACGCCGGGATCCGGAGTCATGGATGATCCTGCGCTCCTCTGTCCTGGATCGCGAGCCCTGGATCTTGAGTCGTGGCTGTGGTCCTGGATCATAGGTCCTGGATGGATATCCTCGTGGATTCATCTTCCTATTATACACACATGCATTTCCAAACATTTGGACTACCTATGTTGCAAATGTATTATCTTTTCAATTTACACACGGCATCTATTGCACGTCTGTCCGTCCTGGGAGAGGGATCCCTCCTCTGTTGCTCTCCCTGAGGTTTCTCCCATTTTTCCCTTTAAACTGTGGGTTTTCTTCGGAAGTTTTTCCTTGTACGATGTGAGGGTCTAAGGACAGAGGGTGTCGTATTGTCATACTGATATTTTGTACAAACTGTAAAGTCCACTGAGACAAATGTAACATTTGTGATATTGGGCTATATAAATAAACATTGATTGATGTTAAATGACTAACACAAATCTTACATTTATGCATGTACATGTGTCAGGAAGGCTCCCAAATAATTCTGAGGGGCCTATCCTATTTTGTAATTGAATGATAATGTGCTAATCCATCATTTTGAGTTGTCTGCACTCAGGAAAACATCCCTATCAAGTGTTAACCCAATAACTAGGACAGCTCTGAAGGCCAAGGGACAGAGAGAGAGGATCACACTCTGCGGCTGCAGAGAGCACCCCATCCACGGGCAAGGAGGCACGAGGTCGTTCGAGATGAGAGGATTATAATCTTCAACTTTCTGATGAGATGGGATGCTTCTTCATCTTTCTGCTCGGTGGGCTCAGGCAGACAACTCTACAGGACGAGCGATGGTTTCAGAGGCATCTGGATGTGCCACTTGGAATAGGCAGGTGCACTGCTCTCAAGCAGATAGCAGAAGGAATACAGGCAGATGAGCCTCTGTTTCACTGGGAGATCATAAAGTGCTCACTGAATTGAGCCACAAAAGCAGAGCAATTGGGGAGGTGAAATATGGCGCTCTGATGAAGAAGAGTTTTGAGCCAATCAGCACCTCAGTGCTAATCTACAGTATCAGGATGCCTTTACACACCAGACATTCTATGTCATAAAGAGAGGAGGAGAACGAGTCAGGAGGACATGTTCTTCTAGCTCTTGTACAAAGATAACATTTGAATTGAATGACCAGATGGTTACAGATGTACAATTAATGATTGTTTTTGTATTCCCAATTAACAGATATGTGTTAAATAGTGGTGATAAATATATTTTGTCAGATCAGATTACACTTTCACACTAAACAAATTAATTAATTGATATTTTCAGATTTATATGGTATTGAACAATAAGATATTTCTAATATTATAACAGACAATGTTACTATCCTTAATCATTACCAGGTAAAATGTACAACGAGGGAACCAAATTACAAGGCTCCCAATTCAGCGATTGAAATTGATTACAGTTGATGCTCTGAATAAAGAACAGATGTTTTGATTTTTTCCGTTTCAGGTTGTTATACAATAAAATGTCTGATTCTTCCTTTTCAGATTGTTAAACATTTTGAGAATTGTTTAGTTTTCCCTTCAGATTTTGAAATGACATAATGATTGATAGTTGAAGTAATGTAATTATGTTATCGTGCCTTACTCTTGAATAAAGCGTAATGAAGTAAACGTATAGTAATGTTAAAGATTGAGGACACTGTAACTTTACAGATTACAGATTGATCGATTCATCACTGTGAATTTATACCTTAACTGGGAATTTTAGCTGGATCTCTCATGATTCTGATTTTATACCTCAATTGGATTTCTTATAATCCTAAATTATAATTGTGTTTTTAATAAGTAATTGCCTTGAAGTAAATCTTTGAGATGTAAGCTGATTTAGAATTTGTGTTTGATGAATGAGATTAACTGAGTGATAAATGATAAAAGATCTTATTTTTGAAACATATATTTTGCTATTATATTTTTGTATTTCATGTGTGTTTATTATTGTGCTTTTGACAAAAGATGCCAAACACTGAAGAGAGATGATTTTTCTATTATGGTTGACTGTGTTCAATCATGGTGATTGAAATGTTTTCAATCTTGTTTACTTTTGATGTAATTAATGTGAGTGAGCCCACCCAACTCTGAAGACGCTTATTGATTTAAGTATTGACTGAAATATTCTTAGACTAATGTTAATTGGTTATCAATAGATTGATAAAAAGAAAGAAACTGTGAGAGAATATTTTAATCCGATCTGTGTATTTAGAGGTTCTCAGTCTTTCTGTAAAACTGTTAATCACAAAGTAATGCTTTTCGTTAAACCACATATATTCCTGCCTGTAATGTGATCCTGCGTGTAACTTCTCAGGAAGACACAGGTCAAGAGGTCATCTGTCTTCCTGTGGGGGAGAAGCTTGGCTCATGTGGGTTTGCAATACAACGAGTCTTTGTCTCTCTATCTGGCATGCATTAAAGGAAAGCCCGCATGTTTTAAGGCCCTCCTCTTCTCATGTATAGATGTGTTCCTGTCTCCTTTGTCTTCAGAGTTTGCCTGGTGTCTCACAAAGAAGTTGTGCATATACCTTGTGAATTCTCCGGCCGTAATATACTTTCAATAAATGTCAATGTTTGACTAAGGCGAATCCAGCTTCCATTCCTTTCACAAGCATTGGCTCAGCATTGATAACAGAAGTTTTCCTCACAATATGTATTCCATTAAACAATACTAAATACTAGATCACCTACACATCAGTTAAGTTGAGGGTTTTTTCCATGCAAAAAGTTACATTTTAGATATTTAGCAATATGACTTTGTCAGCTTTCTAATTTAATGTATTAAAGGCAAATATATTTAACACATAGTGAGAACTGCTACTATTTATCTCAATATTGTCTGTAAAAACGTGGTAAAAGTTATTCTTTCAGTGAGACAACAGAGCAAGCTTCTACAGTTGCACTACGTTTTGATAACAGTTCAATATTATTTTGATAATAACATATATTTCAATGTTGATGAACTTCATACTATTCATTCATAATCTGATTGTCTTTGTAGCTCATTGTTGAAATAAAAAAAAAACATTACAATTACAAAATAATTATATCTACAGCCCCTAAAGGCCCTGTCACACTGTCCCGAAATTGACACCCGATGGACACACGATAAAGGAAATGTTCAAATTCGGCTGTGATCGTAGCAACATCGGGCCATTCGTGAGGGCATCTAAGCCATCGTATGACCGCGGGTGGAGTTTCTCAGGCTCCGGCAGCAACTTCGTGAGCGGCAACTTCGTAAGGCACTCGTGAGGGCATCTTGTCAAGTCGTGTCATCTTCGTGTTATCATCGGTGCATTCACCCTCACTCTGATCGGGGCGAATGCCCGATGGCACCGATGATAACAAGATGCCCTTACGATGGCCTTACGAAGGGCAAAATTGACACACAAATTCAACACGAAAATGAACCTTCGCAAGGTCCTTGGGCAATTTTTTGGCATGCCAAAGATTTTGCCACCGCTCACGAAGTTGCTGCCGGAGCCTGAGAAACTCCACCAGCGATCATACGATGGCTTAAGATGCCCTCACGAATGGCCCGATGTTGCTACGATCAGAGCCGAATTTGAACATTTCCTTTATCGTGTGTCCATCGGGTTGTTTTATTGCACAACAAAATCATGAAAATATATTATGTAAATAACCCAATTTGTGTTCTGTGAAACTAAAAAGGATATAATATATTATTTTGAAGGACAGTTGACAGGAAGTTGTTGTTGTTATGGAAACAACATTACGGAGAAAACGTAATATTTTCTACATATGACGACAAATAAAGTAAAGAACAAAGTCTGAAGATATCAGTACAGTATCATAGTACTGTAACATAATTGTTTTTGGTACTTTCATTGCAGTTGTATTTCTTAAATGTAATGTAAATGTTGCCTTCGTGTGTGGTTCGGGGCCAAGATGGACACACGAATATGGAATTGTGAATTTCGCACGAAGATCGTGCGAAATTCACAATTCCATATTCGTGTGTCCATCGGGTGTCAATTTCGGGACAGTGTGACAGGGGCTTAAAGCCCCTGTCACACTGTCCCGAAATTGACACCCGATGGACACACGAAAAAGGAAATGTTCAAATTCGGCTGTGATCGTAGCAACATCGGGCCATTCGTGAGGGCATCTTAAGCCATCATATGACCGCCGGTGGAGTTTTTCAGGCTCCGGCAGCAACTTCGGGAGCGGTGGCAACATCTTTGGCATCACAAAGCATTGCCGAAGGACCTTGTGAAGGTTCATTTTCGTGTTGACTTTGTGTGTCCATTTTGCCCTTCGTAGGGCATTCGTGAGGGCATGTTAAGCCATCGTATGACCGCCGGTGGAATTTATCAGGCTCCGGCAGCAACTTCGGGAGCGGTGGCAAAATCTTTGACATGCCAAAGATTTTGCCGAAGAACCTTGCGAAGGTTCATTTTCGTGTTGACTTCGTGTGTCTATTTTGCCCTTCGTAAGGCCATCGCGAGGGCATCATGTACCCATTGCATGACATAGTTTGTGTCATGGTAACGTGGACATATAAAGGCTAACTCCCAAAGCTTCAATCACAATTCATCACAATTCAGTTCCTGCAGAATGGCATACTATGATGAGACAACAAGGAAAAAGAAGGCAGCAGCATTGCTTCTTTTGATGCACCTCAGAGAACATGATGAGCAACTCTTACAGGTAAAAATTGTCTTATTTCACGTTGTCATTTCTTGCTTTTTGTGACCTGCTCAATCGAAATCAGTTGCAGTGATGACACCTGTATTAAACCGGTGAAACAGGAGCATGAGGACACGGTGCGCGATGTTTGCTTGCAGGTCGCTTCTCTGGTTGTTTTATTGCACAACAAAATCATGTAAACAACCCAATTTGTGTTCTGTGAAACTGAAAAGGATATTACATTGTTTTTGTTACTTTCGTTGCAGTTGTATCATACAACTGCAACTGCCGCGGCGCCAGGATTTAAATTTTGGGTGGGCCAATGTAATTTCGGCTGGGCCTGTTCTAATAGCCTATTTCTCGTTAACAAAAATAATATCAAAAGAAATACCTGCATATCATTGTAGGCAACTGTGGAATGCATATTTCCTATAGTAAAGACACTTTTTCTAAACCCTTCTCTTTTAAACATTTTCACTTATAAGAAGCTTAAACTATTATTTAAATGATTAAATGGCACGCCGCAATGAGTGAAATTAAATGTTAAACTACTGCATGTTATTTTGTTTTGGTTCACAATACATTGATACATTTAGAAACAAAGAGCATACAACGGCAGAAATACGGAATAATGAGCGAGCACCTGATGTGTGTCTGTGTGGTTAGACTGCAGCCTGATGTCCTTTTTAGCGGATCTAGCGAAGTGAGCGGCCGTGAGTAAATGGCACTGGTTCTCTGACGCGGGACTTTTCAGAGGTTACAGATTTATCATTAGGCTACTTCCTTATGATACTGCAGAGCTTTCATGAGCTGAAGGTACATTTCATACTAAAGCAGCTGGGCAGCAGATAGCCTACTGTTGCTTCACACTCATAAGCTTTGCTGATTTGGGCTGGAGAATGCCTGCCGCGTCAGGGTGCGCTCTGGTTGCAAATGGCACGACATTTTAGCTCTACGTTTCTTAATCATTTGTCTAGATATTTAGTCTCAATATGACATGAGGAATCTCTTGCTTTGCACAGAAGAATTATGTCCGGTAAAACTTTACGTGTTCCCGATTTTTCTCAATGATCTCTCCCTGTCGGCCCTCTGGGTTGAGTCAACACATCCTCACTCCCAGGTCGGCCTATGTTGATGTTATGTCAAGTCCTGTGTCGGCTTTTTCCAACGCAAGGGGGGGGGCCTTAGCGTCCATTTTCAACGCAAGGGGGGGGCCCTTAGCGTCCATTTTCAGCTTTCCGGGATGTCCATATGCTTCTATGGACGCTCATGGAAGCACGGCATTCATTTGTGTCGGCTGCCCTTAAAGGCAATGTGAGCGTCCATTCTCATTGGATAACGGAGAATTGTACAACCGGAAGTAAGTATTCCCCTTACTGTCGATTGATTTTACAGTGATATCTGCACTACTCATCGACTAAAAAACACCAGATTATCCTTGTTAATTACACAACATTGATTGGTTTAAATTGTGTGCAATGCTTTTGTATTTTTCCCCTTCGATTCGGAGAAACAAATATTTTTTCGGAGTAAAGGATGGCAGAAGACACTACACTACCCAGAATCCCCAGCTATCGTTTGGACTACACCAGGGGTACTCAAATACAAATCTTAAAGTTCCAAAATAAATGTTTCAATAAGACAAAGGTCCGTTTATTACGGTCATTCAAACTTTTAAACAATTGCAACAAGATTCTTAACACGAGGTTGCAAAAACGCATTAAAATGCGTTTTGATGTCATTTGATGCGAGAAATATGAGTTGTTATTTCAGATTATGTGTGCAGTGGATGTACATGATCTTTAGTTTGCTAGTTATTACGAAGATTACTTCAGGAAATTGCGTCCATAACGTTTTCATTGTTACCAAGGTGGTTGCTAGGGACGCTGCTATCGATATTATTTCTGTTATGTTGTGTAACTGTTTAATGGTGTTATCTTTATTGCTACCCCCTTCCCCGTCAATGTATAGTGTTGATCCACAGCGCAAACATATTAGTTTAACAAAATCCGCATCTAAAGATACGTTATTTTCCCCTGTGCAATTCCAGTCTCACATCTCACAGCACATCGTCATTAACAAATACCGGAAACAGACCGAAAACATTTAAAAAAAAAAAAATAATACTTTATTCCGAGTGTGCTTGCTTTTCTCTTTGAAAGTCATCACATACCGGCATTGTAATACATGGTTCGGCTGCATTAAATATTACATATCTGCCGTAGTTCTGTATTTATAGAGCCCTGATGAGAAGACTTCTAGACAAACATGAGGAACTGAAAACGTGACGTGGATCATAGATATATCAGCCATTAAACAACATCTTACATTTCTTTTCACACAATACGTCTCCTTACAGTATCAACACTAATTCGGCTGACTTTTATATTTGATCCAATTGGTAGATAGGTATTTACACCATAAAGGTGCACAGCTGATATAAAGGGACACCTAGTGGTTAAAGCATGTTATTGAATTTCATTATTTTTATTATTAGATATTAATAGGATCCCTATAAAGTATATTCATTACTCGTTATTCTCTACTAATAGTTAATTAAAGACTGTATATAATGACTATTTTGCACATCCCTTTCAAGATTTTCTAAGGTTTATTGACATATCATATAGGCCTACACAACTATGGTGTAGTTATGCATTGAATTAAAAACTTGGGTCGCAGGTTCCTCAATAGTGCATTACAAGACATCTATCAATATTTGTGCATACCTCCAGCAATGTTAACTATGTTGAAGCACTTATTTTAACTGATATTATACATAATGTATTATACTCTTATAAGATGTATGTAGATATTTCATCTCCGGCCTTGTCAGGTATTGAACAATCAATAAATAAAGAACACAGAATTGTTGAATATAAAACACAGAATTTGTGTGATTATACTAAATGATTTACAAATAAACACCACTGCAACATCCTATCCCCTAAACCTCCAGGGATGTACACAGTTTAATACTGGCAACTTATTATTATGGGAAATGCGAAAACGTCTTTTAAAACTACAACTCCCAGTAGAGACGTGCCATAGATAGAGAACATGTTGCGAAACAGAATATCCAGCATGTGTAGTTCTGGGGTGGGGGAGGGGGGGACGCGGTGGTCCCGTTCAAATCCAGTTTTGGACAGTCTGCCGTGGTTCCATCCCATTTCAAGTGCTGTTCGAGGCTCGGAGTAACCCTCAGAGCACACTCTCCAATCACAGAGCCTGAGGACTATCACGGGGTTTGTCAAACAGAGCACATGGTGTAGTCCAAAAGATAGCTGGGGATTCTGGGTAGTGTAGTGTCTTCTGCCATCCTTTACTCCGAAAAAATATTTGTTTCTCCGAATCGAAGGGGAAAAATACAAAAGCATTGCACACAATTTAAACCAATCAATGTTGTGTAATTAACAAGGATAATATGGTGTTTTTTAGT
>NW_022991154.1:5728517-6113517 GCF_902827175.1 Gymnodraco acuticeps | reverse complement strand
AGTTGCTGCTGTAGCGGAAGTTTAGTAAAGTTATGTTTGATTAAGTACGCCAAATCTCCACCCTCCATAATACTTCATTTGCTTGATAATTTCTAACGGCGGTGATGACAGTTACAGTATTAAAACTGATGTTGATGTGATTTGATTGGATGGCAGTGTCCAATCAAATCGCCAGCCGCCAGCCGCCTCTGAAGGGAAGCAAGAGGCGGCTAGCTTCCCTTGGCATGGCCCTGACCAATCACAGGTTGGCAGGGGCATCACGTGGGCCTCATCTGATTGGTCAATCCCTCCATTTTTTTCACCAAGGGAAGCTAGATTCGGCTGGCCTCCTCTCGCAACAGTGAGTGCAATCTACTGTTTCACCATAACATCTAGAGGGGCGCTGTTTGTTTCACTCTTTGTAAAATACTCAATGAGAATGGGGGAGAGACGGGCCGGCAGCAACACACAGCAAAGGAGAATTATCGAAACAAAACAAAGTGTTTGTATTTATTTATTTAAATTATAACTACAATCCGAAAAAACAGGGGAAGCCTGGCTTCCCTTGGCCTCCGGGAGAAAACGCCACTGTGTACACCATGTCTTTTCTACAACTCTACATGTGTACATTATACAGTATACTACATACATAGTGATGTACATACATACTGTTAGAAATTAAAATCAATGTTGATATGGCGTAATTTTGAATTAAATACACTATTTAATTTAAATCAGTTTTATTCTGAAAAAACCGGAAGTTCACACTATTAACTTAATACTTGTATTCTGAAAATTCTTCACTTCCAGTTAGCATTAGCATGTGGCGAAATGCTACGTTTTCAAACCGTGAATCGAAGGTGAAATGACATGTGATGTTGTACACTGAGCACACTGGGATTAGCACTCATTTATTGACGCTGAATAACGTTTATCAGGGAATGTTTAAATAACCACAGACACCAGAATATACGTAAGTGCTAGTTTTTTTGCGAGTCCAAGTACCGGTTCCCGACGTTCCGGTTTTAACCGGACTTGAACCGAAACTTTTTACAAGTCCAGTACCGGTTCGGCGTACCGGTAAGCAGCACCAGTCAGAACTGAAGGAAGGCCTGGAGAGTCCGAACAACATATTCAATCTCCCTGAACTGAAGTCTCTACCTGGTGATGACGTTCCTGTCCCATACTACATAGTAGGGGACAATGCTTTTGGGATCAACAAGAGCCTGATGAACCCATTTCTCATCAGAAACATGGAGCACCATGACAGAATATTCAACTACAGACTCTCCAGAGCCAGGCGTGTAGTGGAGAATGCCTTTGGTATTCTGGCACACAAGTTCCGAGTTTTGCTGAGGACCATTAACCAGAGGCCAGGGACATGCAGAAAAATCATCACAACGTGTGTGATCCTTCACAATCTAATCAGACTGAGATATCAAATGACAAAGTACTTCTGGATGTTTACCATGAGAGGGCAAGGAACACTGGAACCCAGGAGGGGAGGCAAATTAGAAGATACCTGGGCCACTACTTTACCTCAAAGGCTGGCTCGGTGCCATGGCAGGACAAGATGATCCTGTAATTATTCCCACAAAGCAGTGACAATGAAATGAATACAGAGACACTAACATTGTGATGAACAAATTATTTTTCACATATTGCATTGTAACTTAAAGCAAAATGTGTATGGAGTAATACAATTTGTTTTTGAAATTTTGATTGAAAATACTTCTTCTTTCCTTTTTTCCACTTATTAATCAAAAACCAAAACTCATACACACTCTTACATATTAAACCTCCTTATACCTTGTATGTGTGTGAGTGATTGTGTGTGAGAATGAGACAGGAGTAAGTGTGCTCTCATGGCGTTTTGTTTTTCATTTGTGCTGTTTCATGTGTCTTTGAGGTAAACAGATGTATGATCTTGACCCAGCTTGACCTCGATGTTTCGAATTGTTTGAACTTCAAAGTCCTTTGATAATGTCAAGCAGACATACACAGCGATACATACACTCCTTGAAGTAAATAAAAACACCTGGCTGCAAAGCCAAAGCTTCAAATATGTGAAGTTTGGCTGGCTGGTCATTTCATTCCTGTGATACGCAACAAGCAGTAAGATGAAGAGGAGCTTCTCTGTGGGACAAGAGGTCTCTGCTCATGCAGCCCCTAACTTCAGCTGCAGGACTCATCCTCTGAAACAGAAACACCCTGAGAAGGAAAATCTGGTGTGGATCTGAATTGTGCTTGAAAGGAGTCAGCACAAGGATAAAACACTTTTTTGCCAAACATGAGAAGGAGAATCTGATGTGGAGTTTGTAGTGGAGTCTGATCCTTCTTCGTCCGACCCTTCCCCTGAAAGTGGAGAGGACACAGAGGATTCCATCCCGTAGCTGCGCTACATTCCTCTGCAATATCCTATCCGGAGGATCGTGTCCATCGTGGCAGTGGG
This sequence comes from Gymnodraco acuticeps, assembly GCF_902827175.1. Classification (NCBI taxonomy): domain Eukaryota; kingdom Metazoa; phylum Chordata; class Actinopteri; order Perciformes; family Bathydraconidae; genus Gymnodraco; species Gymnodraco acuticeps. The sequence continues at coordinate 6,111,086 of NW_022991154.1, read as the reverse complement.
TGGACATCAAAACATGTTCAAATCTGGTTTCCCTCTTACGAGTAGCATAAATAAGAATTAATGACGTGGAATCCTTCTTTGATTTATTCTTTACCCCTGAGATCATCAGCAGTATTGTCGACATGACACCTGCATGGGGGACGTTCGGTGGCAAACTGGAGGGATGTTGATGCCACAGATGTTTGAGCAAACATTGGATAGGATAGTGTCCAACGTGGCAGTGGGTGGACATCAAAACATTTTCAAATCTGGTTTCCCTCTCACGAGGAAACGCCACGCTACATTCCTGTTGCCAGTGGTTTGGTTTCAGGGCCCACGCGTTATGCCATTACGAGTGGCATAAATAAGAATTCATGACGTGGAATCCTTCTTTGATTTATTCTTTACCCCTGAGATCATAAGCAGTATTGTCGACATGACAAACCTGCATGGTGGACGTTCGGTGGCAAAGTGGAGGGATGTTGATGCCACAGATGTTTGAGCAAACATTGGATAGGATAGTGCAGAGGAATGTAGCGCAGCTACAGGATGGGATCCTCTGTGTCCTCTCCACTTTCAGGGGATGGGTCAGACGAAGAACGATCAGACTCCACCACAAGCATCTGATCATTTCTCTAAGCATGGCTTCACGTGGCGGCGCAACGAATATTCTTGTTACCCTGTGGCAATCTCTGGTGCTATCGTCCCCTTTGTGGTGTGATTGAGGAGGAGATCACAAAGCACTTTAGTGAACATCAGGCTTTTTTCATTCAAAAGGTTTTGTAGTCCTTCATACATCTCAACCTCATCACCATCTTGTTGTTCCTCAGCAGTTCCTCAGCAGCTCCTCAACCTCCTCAGAAAAGGACCTCATCGATTCCTCTGTATCAACGTGGGATTCGGGGCAGAATTGTTCCTTCTTCTCTGCCCCCATCCGATAAATGAACTGTTTGGCAGACTGTTTGGCAAAAAAAGTGTTTTATCCTTGTGCTGACTCCTTTCAAGCACAGTTCAGATCCACACCAGATTCTCCTTCTCAGGGTGTTTCTGTTTCAGAGGATGAGTCCTGCAGCTGAAGTTACTGAAGCTCCTCTTCATCTTACTGCTCGTTGCGTATCACAGGAATGAAATGACCATCCAGCCAAACTACACATATTTGAAGCTTTGGCTTTGCAGCCAGGTGTTTTTATTTACTTCAAGGAGTATATGTATGGCTGTGTATTTCTGTTTGCTAAAGAGACATTATCAAAGGACTTTGAAGTTCCAAACAATTCAAAACATCGAGGTCCAGCTGGGTCAAGATCATACATCTGTTTACCTCAAAGACACATGAAACAGCACAAATGAAAAACAAAACGCCATGAGAGCACACTTACTCCTGTCTCATTCTCACACACAATCACTCACACACATACAAGGTATAAGGAGGTTTAATATGTAAGAGTGTGTATGAGTTTGGGAATGAGGGAGTGAGAGAAAGAGAGAGAGAGAAAGAAAGAAAGATATGAGGCGAAAACTGCGACTTGCTGTAAACCAAATCTACTGTATATTGTTGTCTCTGTGCACACACACTGTACATCCAGACACACACACACACACACACACACACACACATTTCTCAGCTGATACCACTCTTCCACATCCATACCAACACACCTACATCATATTAGTTGCATACATGTATTCCAATGGCTGGCAGGGCCCCATTATACAACAGGCAAAGAAACCAAGAAATGACAAGCATGTAATTCAATGGTAAAATGTCACATCTGGTGATATAGAGTAAAAAGGACAAATTGAACTATTTTCCTCCAATATAAAACCCTGACATTACAAAATGCATGATTTTATACCGGTATGGCGGAGAGATCAAAAGATGTGGTTATAATGGGAGTGGATGGGACATTTTTGTCCGCGAGTGGCTAATGTGTGACTTTTTTGTTTAATCTGATTCTGTGCAAAAACTAATAATCAACCAAAATCAATGTTGTTGCTAATCTTTGACATATCCAAGACTGTGATAAAAAAAAGCCGACCCCCCCAACATTCATTATATGGAAAATAACTGCCTTTTGTGCATGTTTTTCATAGAAAACGCAAATTCATGTTTTCAAACTGGCAGTTCAAGGGTTAAAATCCTGAACATAAGTTAACATTTTTGATCAGGACTGAAGTTGATTGAAAGATTTAACCCCAAAAAGTTTTTTAAAATATTAATCTGTTGTCATTTTAGAGCAGTTTTTGGAAGTGGACATTTTTGTCCCGAATGACTCATTGTGTGCAAAAACTGATAATGCAAAAAAAATCCATTTTGTTGCTAATCTTTGACATATCCAAGACTGTTATAAAAAAAAAAGAGCCAGTCCCCAGATATGTATTTTTTGGAAAATAACTAATTTTCTCTGTTTTCATCATGAAAAAAACAGCGGTTTCATGTATTCAAAATGGCATTTAAAGGGTTAAAATCCTGAAAATGATTACATTTTTGGTATTTTCTATTAGGGTGGAAGTTGCTTTAAAGATTGAACCCAAAAAAGTTGTGAATAAAACCTTTTAATATAATGTTTTTATCAAAGCATTTTGCAGTGGACATTTTTGTCTCGAATGACTAATTTGCATAGTCCAATCGAATTTTACCGGAGGGTTAAACCTTATTCTGTTTCTGTATTACACCTTGCAATTAGCCTAAAGAACACCCATTGATAATTATAAGTGTGACAAGTAATTGCATTAGTTAATTAGTGTGTGTGTGTGTGTGTGTGTGTGTGTGTGTGTGTGTGTGTGTGTGTGTGTGTGTGTGTGTGTGTGTGTGTGTGTGTGTGTGTGTGTGTGTGTGTGTGTGTGTGTGTGTGTGTGTGTGTGTGTTTTACAGTGAGTGAAAAAGACATGATGTGTTCATAAATGGAGCTACTTGAACGGTTTTCCCCCTTGCTTGAACAACCAAAATGTTTTCAGAAAATGAATGTGGATAATTGCAGATTTGAGATATCTCCAAATTACACACTTAAGCAGGCTTTGACTGTGTAGTGTGCTTATACCAGGAAAGTGGCAAAAGAGTATGTATCCAAAAATATTCAATAAGCAAACTTAAAAAAAAACATATTGTGTTTAAGGCTAAGGCGAAGGGCACTTCAGAAAGAAAAGTGTTTTTTTCATAATATTAAAACATTATATAAATATAATGTATCTGTCATTGGTAATCTCAAGGCACAGAAGCATTGACATGTTGGGGCATCGTTATATCAATGGCCTATACATCGTGATAAAGCTTTCAACCAGTTTGAAAGAATAAACCAAAAATAATTGAACCAAAACTAGTTTTTTTGTTGTTGTACATGATAAAATGCATCAATAAATACACCACCTCAAATTGGAAGCTTTTACATTTCTTAAAAAAGTGGGCTAAAAAACACTACTACGATTCAAGCCTTAATTGAGTCTGTCTTAGAGGAGCCTATTTATGCTTTTTGGGGGTTTTACCTTTCTTGTAGTGTGTTACATATGTTTTTGTGCATTCAATTGGTCTGCAAAGGCTAAAATCCCAGAGTTTTTCTCCCATACACTCCACTCCCTGCCTGAAACACCTTCATGATAGTCCTTTGTTTACTTCCATTAAATAGTGACATCACTATGTTACACACTTCTAGTGGCTAGCGCTCAAACACATTGTACTTGATAGGCTAACAGGCGGGACATCTCTAAGACTGGGCTCTGGTTTCAGACAGAGGGTGAAAAGAGGTGCTGCAGGCGTACAGTATGAGAAAAATGAAAAAATAAATGTTTGAACATTAAAGCATGGAAACATGTTACAGTAAGCAGGGGTGCCCAATACGTCGATCGTGATCGACCGGACGATCGCAAAGGTAGTGTGGGTAGATCGCATGGCATTGAACAAAATTATTTTAATAAAGTTAGCCTATCATCCATCCTTACTATGGCATTTGCCACTTGATTCACGTACAGGTAAGCCAGTCTGAGTTGTATTGTGCCATACGGGTTCATGCAGTTAAGAGGGGGCCTCACCTCCTCATCTGAAGCGCAAATGCGGCGCACTATTATGCGCTGCAATTAGTGTAACCCCTAGATTCCACCGGGTCCGTCTGCGGCGTGTTACGGCTGCGGCGCAGTTTTGGTCCGGCCTCCTCCGGCGTCATACCCTACCGGGTGCATTTCAGAAGCGGAGCGTCTTGCCTGCCGGCTCGCAGTTTTTGTTGATTTAGGCATATTTCCTGGACAGGCTACTTTGTACAGACAAAGTTAATAATAATTGTAATATCACAGTTATAAACGACATGAATCAAAGATGTGTTGCTGTATTTTAGTGGTAAAAAAATGCATTCATCATCATAATTATTCTATATATATAATTGACACAGTGCCTGTAAATCGGAGGAGAACGCTGGCATTTCTCCTCCTACTTGAAAGACTAAGGAGGGATAGGGTCTGCAAAATTAGTTTGTGTGTGTGTATATATATATATGCTATATATGCTCTGAACGTTCCACTTCCTGCCTGCCCGACATTAACTTACGGCTGCGTCGCGTCGAAAAATAGACTTCAATCCTATTTAGAGCGGAGCCCAGCGGCGAGACGCTTCTGGGACGCTTCTGAGCCGTAACGCGGCGCGTCTGGTGGAATAGCACCCATTGACTAGAGTGGCCGGGATTCTCGCGGACGCCGCGGCGCAGCCCTAACACGCCGCAGACGGACCCGGTGGAATCTAGGGGTAAGCGCGCCACAGTTTATCCGCCGTTACGGCCCGTCCACCCAGCGGCGTGCGTTGATGCTTCACCATTCACTTTGAATGGGGTGACGTCACTTTTCGCCGAACTGCATCGTGGGAAGCGACGTGGAGCGTTGCTGGCGTGGCTCGCTGCAACTTTTGACGCCTCGGCAGAAGCGTCAGTCAATCAAATCATATGCCAGTACAAGCTCTAGCCAATCAAACCGCTGCTTGTGTGTCAGGGGCGGGAGATTAATGTGATTGGTTGTTGGTCGAGTTGTAGACACGCCCGCCGGCAAGCATCAACGCACGCCGCTGTGTGGACGGGCCGTTAGTCCACTAGCACCCCTCCCCCCCGCTCACGACACAGATTGGGCAGGGGCGGCCCTATAGGTAGATCATTTGGGCTTGGTCATTTTAAAAGTAGCTCCCAAGCTGAAAAAGTGTGGGCACCCCTGCAGTAGAGAAACAAAATAAAATCCTGCACCATTTTCTCCTGAAAATGAGAATAATAGGGCCCCTTTAAGCGTATTGTTGAGGCAGTTTTGCTAGTTTTGCTCAAGTGATGTAGATTGTTTATGGCCTAATGTTAGCTTTTAGCATCAGATTATCCTACTGAACATAAAGTGTAAATGTCACACATATGTTTTCTTTGCCAAAGGGTTTATTTTGCTGAATAATCCAAAATCCCATGGAAAAACATTTATTTGGCTTTTTGTTGATGGAACAAGCTATAGCTTCCAGGTTGGCCTACAAAGAATCTCACGCTAATCTATTGGTCAACAGTTTATATTTTCAGTTAGTTTCTCCAAAGTTGAACTCTGGGCAAAACTGCCATGGAGATTTCATTAAGGTTAGATTGTAGGCGAAAATGTGCCATGCATCCTCCTCAACCTAATGTGCTTGACGGTGGAGCTCTCCCCATGATAGAGACACAGTGTGTCATATTCCACAGCTCTCTGACACATTATACCATACTCATCTACATAGTCACGTCTCAATTTAGCCCACAGCTTCCTCTGCTGCTTCACTTTGAATTACAGGGAAGTGAAAATGACGGCTACGAGTATGAAGGATTGGTGGAGGAGGGGGCTGCATGTAATGAAGGGGAGAGGAAGAGATGAGAGGGAAGATGGAGGAGAGAGCGGGAGTGTGTGAGTCAGTGTTTGTGTGCGTAAATAAGAGTGAAGGTGGCAGCTCTCTGAGCTGAGGGGAGTCTGCAGGGCACAGATGCCTGTTGTCAAATGACTTCACTCTCCGTCACATGAACAGATGACTGCTCACAATGTGTGTGTGTGTGTGTGTGTGTGTGTGTGTGTGTGTGTGTGTGTGTGTGTGTGTGTGTGTGTGTGTGTGTGTGTGTGTGTGTGTGTGTGTGTGTGTGTGTGTGTGTGTGTGTGTGTGTGGGAGGTGTCATTATCTGTTTTTCCCAAATGTCCCATGGGATTCCATTGCAATTCACAGCCTGGAACCTGTTGCTTATTTTACTTCAAAGCATTTTTTCCAGTGAGGTAATGTCTCTGTGGATACTTTATTGATGTCATTTATTTGTCCCTGTATACTTATTTTATATTGTTTTGTATAATCTATTGTTTTTTTTCTTAATCCCAATCAGTTTTACACCCCCAAAAGAAAATCTATATAAATATAATCTTAAAGTTTATTCAAACCAACAAATCACACTTAGTATCCAGTGACAATCAGATAAATTACCACCCACTTTAAAACAGACTTAGTGACTTCCATCAAAATAATATTATTTGTTTGTTATGTGTTTCTAGGTATGTATGTGTGATTAGGTCAATTATTTCACAATTCAAAGGCTACTATTTAGTCAAATATCCTTATTTTCTAATTCTACTATGATAATACAAAATCTTCACCTGTTTTTAGAAGGGAACCTTTTATGTTTTTTCAAGGTAACCTTAGAAGGGCAGACTACTCGTACAACTTAAGATAGAAGACAATTGTATTTCTATTATTAGTTTGCAATCTGATGATATAATTGAAAATGGTATCCGAAATGTTTTTTCTGTGTCTGAAAGGTAAATGTGTGATGGGCACTTTGTATGTACATGGCAAAGCCTTTGTCTCTAATGAGCTTTATTTTTGTCCAATATAATTTACTCGAAATTATTCTATCAACCTTTAACTTAAACAAATTACCATCTTAAAATTAAAAAAACAAAAATTAAATAAATCATAGGCTATATATATATATCATACAACACATAATAGCCAAGTTACATTACACAATCACCAGCTATAAAAACAGACCCCGTCAAAATTATATCATTTAGTTTTTAAGTGATTTATGTGAAGATGATTAGATCCATGTTTTAAAAAAATGCAATTATTTCATGAATGTACTTCAATTTCTCACTCTTCTCGATATTTGAAAAGTGATTGCTGTATTCTATAGATGTAGTTTAGGAATCACATATCTACGGTGGCCGGCAGGTGCAAACGCTAAACAACGGCCAAAAACACACACATAAGCAGGAAACACCTGCAAATAATGAAATGAAAAACCAACAAACCCTGAAAACACATACAACAGAAAAACGCTGCATTTACAGAAATGATGCAAGCTAAACCTACAACAGACAAACCCTGAAAACAAACGCAACAGAAAAACGCTGCAAATACAAAAACGATATGCAAAGTCAAAAGCACATACAATCGAATAACACGTTACAAAAAAAAAGACATTACAAAAAAAAAACATTCCGGAAGTGCTTCAGGCCTCTAGGGGGCGCGCTACGTGGAACAGATCGATGTATGACCAGACATAGAGAGAACGAACAAGAGGAAAGAAAGTTCATTTAAGTGGAGAAAGATATAAGAAGGTAAGTTTTGTTTTGTTTTTATACATAGAGCGTCATATTTACGTAGCTAGCGTTAGCGTGTTTGATCAAAGAGCTTGCAAGAGCCATTGTGCACCTAAATGTAACTCTTGACATAATATAGATATAGTATAGAACCGGGACGCCCCTCCCTACACGCAGATCACAGAATGGGTGGGGTCTCACGCCCTCACCTCGTGGATGGGACCTCAACTGAGCCGCAAATGCGATGCGGTGATAAAAAGGAAATCAAATGTAAAAAGTTGAATTAAAATATTAAAACAGCAACACAACATTATTCCCACATTAAAAGACAGTCTGAAGAGGTGTGTTTTGAAGGTGGGGGGGTCGGTGCAGTCTCTGATGTTTAATGGGAGTGAGTTCCAGAGGGAGGGGGCAGCGATGGAGAAAGCGCTGTCCCCCCAGGTTCGGTGCTTGGTTTGTGGGGGGATAGACAGGAGGTTGGCTTCTGATGAGTTAATTGAAAGACCGTTCTTTAATACTATTATAATATTTAGGTAGCTGAAAAATATCCACTCTTTTTGACTTAACCTAGCTGTCCTACATTTTATTTCTCCACAGATGTACTGTCCATTCTGTGGTTCCAGCGTGACATCTTCGCATGGCTTTTGTGGTGTCTGTGGCAGAGACATCACATTTCTAAAAGATGTGGCTAACAAAGTCCCTGAGGAGATGCCCACCACTAGTGCGCATCTAAGTGCACAGCCTAGCACCAGTGCAGGTAAATAGGTTGTTCGTTTTATTACCAAACAATAAGTATTTATAGAAAACTTGGTTTAAAAGTTCGAATTCTGTTATTATACAAATACATCTCTAAACTATGTGACTTACCTACTGTTGAATGTGTTATAAGATGTTCCTCAGAAGGGATTGTGGATGAGACTCCTATTGAACATAATGAAGAGTAATGAATGTTTTATTCCTGTTTTTTTGTAGCAGGAAGCTCAGCTGTAGAGTCCTTTCAGAAATATAGGGAAATAAAAAAGAGGGAGAGACCTTTTTTACAAAGGGACGGCATAACTCCAAAAATAAACAGAAATTGGTGAAGGTATGCAACGTTTTCTGTTATGAATACATCTGTCATTCAAATCTGCTCACCACACTCTCATATAATGTCCGAAAAAATGTTTTATTCATTTGCATATTATTGTCTTTTTGCAGATTTCTGTTGGAGTAATGAGGAGGATGGATGGCTGCCTTAAACCTTTGAGAGGGAGGTCACTTCCCCTTAATGTCGAACCTCAATGGGCATGTGAAGAACTGTTGGCTGCTGCCATAAAAAAGCAGAAAGCCTTTAACCAGGACTTGGAAGATGGTGCCCATGTCTTGTTGTACCCTGATGCGAGGGTGATAACAAATATCCCCGGAACGGACACCCCTTTCACAGTACAGATGTACAAAGAGGCCATTGGAAAGCCCTACCAACGAATTACGTTGTACATCTGTACTCTTGAAGCCGTTGAAAACAGTTGTAAGTGCTTCTGACATATATTCCCCCTTGTTTAAAGCACTAAACTGTATAATAGTTCAAATGTAAACATAACAGTTGTTCTGTCTATATTTCTTAACACAATTCATTCCACCCATCATTCCTTTCTCTTCGTGGTTGAACTTATGACGTCAAATGGTCTTTTATGAATAGTGGCAGAAGAAATGGAATTTAAGTATCAACAAAAGCTTCCAAACTTTCCTTCTGTTCAAACTGTTATAAATTCCCTCTTAAGGATTGTAATTCTAAATTAACCTTTTTTCTCACAACAATGTTGGTTTGTTGTGCCCTAAATCCTAATGTGAGAGTAAAAAAGACAGTCAACAATATAATGTACATTTCACAAACATTTTGTGTTTCGATTGAATCCTTTCTGATTGATGTCAATCCAATAATTCAGGATTCAAACCAACATTTGATGATAGGTACAGACGTAGGGGAACAATTATTTGTATAGTATTAATCATGACACTTTTATTTTCTTAGGTTACACTGGAACAACCTCTTCAAGTGACGAGGACAGTGTGGTTTTTGCAAAGTTGCCATCTGGAGAGTCTTGCTGACACCGTGGTCAGTTTGGATCTATCGTGGCATTTATTCTTAATTAAAGTGAATTTATTTTATTTCAGTCAGTCATTTGTGTGTTGTATGCAGGTGTGGGACTTTCCAAATGAACAGAGCACTCCCAGAATGGACAACAGTTTGCCAGGGTCAAATAAAACATTGTCAACATGTTATTTTGTGCCACAAGAAGCAGAATGTTTTAACAGTACAGTAGTTTGAATATATTTGTTGTTTACCTTTATCAGACCTCTCAGGCACCCACAACCAGCGTCTGATCGGGTAAGACTAATTACAAATGTAATTATACCATGTAGGTTTGAATTTGTGAACATGAAATCAATAAATACCTTTGTGTGCTAATGACACTGTCATTAGATCAACTGCATCATTATTTATTGGGTAAAAGTAGGATGGAGAACCAACCCCATTCCAGGAAGAGGTCCAGTCTGCCCCGGGTCAGAACACCTTCTATAGGTAAACGATGTTGACAGTTGCATCGTGACACAGTTGTTTGGTGTGTATTTTTATTTGTACATTTGGTTGTTTGCATAGCCTCCAATCACAGTGGGTAATATTGCCAGGAAGCAGAACAATTATACTTTCATACATTTCCAAAGGACACCCACAACATCTTAGTGAAGACGATACAAAAAACACCCACAAATATTTGTCAAAGGTCAGATATTGTTTGTTGCATCCATTTCAAATGTTTACAAGGATTGTGCAGGAGTATGACAAAGTGCTGTTGTCAGTTTAGAACCCAATGTATTAAAAAAAAACAGGAAGAGGATCGACATCCTTTTGCAAATATGACTGTCATGCATATATTATGTATTTGAAAGTCATTATTCAACTGTCTTCTCACTGCAGCAACTACACAACTGTGTATGCACTTATCATTATTGACAGCCAGTCTGAGCCAGAAGAGGAAACGGAGCAAACTGCAGAGGAAATGTATTAAATGTTACTTTTATCACTTGATTTTTTTAATTCTATACTGTAAATCTTATTATAGCTTCATCATTTAATATTACAATACATCACTTTGTCTTTCCCAGCACAGAATACCTGACTGCGGCACACATTGTTGCAGAACTCTCTGCAAAAATTTAAAATACCTCTTGCAGCAGGTTCAATATTAATAGAGCCAATGTGTGGGATGGAGCAATCCGCGGCTTCAAAGGGGCCTCATTCGACCCCTCTCATCAGATGCAGGTTAAGTTTACTGATGATGAGGGACAAACTGAGGATGGAGTGGACACTGGTGGTCCCAAGCGTGAGTTCCTGACCCTCCTAATGGAATGCCTGAGAATGAGAAGAATATTTGATGGTCCACAGGACAGGAAATTCCTCAAGTTCGACAATGCAGGTAATGATGTTCGCAAATCTGTCTTATGTTCAATACTGTACTGTAAATATAGGAGCTGCTTATGGATTTTGCAGCTTGATTTACGTGATAATTACATTATCTTATACTGTATATCTTTATGATAACGTGGCAACTGTTGGTTAACGTGATAATAATTTAACAAAAAATATCAACAGCTGCAAAAGATGACGAATACTTTCATGCTGGGAGGATGATTGCAACTTCTATAGTTCAAAAACACAAGGAGAAAAAGAAGAAAACATGTCATGGCTCACTGTCTCAAAATCTGATTCTAAATGTATAATGTTCTTTATAAAGATATAACTAATACACAATTATGAATGTATAATATAAGCTGTTTTGTGTATTTAATCATGCGTTGGTCTACAATTTAATGATGGCTTCTACATATTTCACATAAACAGACAATGAAAAAATGTGTCCTTCATGCTGATAACTAGTGTATGCATCTGCCAATTAGCATTCTAAACAGAGCAGTGTGTTGAATCCTTATTTCTTGCATTTGAAACAGATACAATACAAAAAGTGAACTTACTGTTGTGTTCAACTTCTGCCAAAAACTGTACATGTTTGCCACAGGAGCCACAGAGCACTTGAACTGTCCCCAGATGTTGGCCACAGAAAGGACAAAACATGGCAGCCTGAAAAGACATACATTGATGTAGTAAATCCATGTAATCAAGTCAATCAAAAACACATAGTCTAAATAGTGGTTAGCTAAATAAATAGATACATCATGTTCACCGTTGAATCTGTGATTTGTCTCTCTCTCTCCTTGAATGTCTAATGCACACTACTATCCTGTCATTACTTTGTCCCTCTTCACATTTTGTCTCTTTCTCTCTCAATTCAATTCAATAGCTTTATTAGCATGACCATAGTTACAGGCAATTGCTAAAGCTCTGTATAGTTGCAACATCTATACACAAATACATAAATATAAACAAACTGCTAAGAATTCAAATGTCCTTTTTCCGCGGTACTCACTATGGCCCGTGTTATTTGCCTGCACTTGATTTGTCATCTCTTTACAATGTTCTTCCCTCACTTTCTCTTCTCTTCACGTGAAGCTCTCCTCCCTCAGCTGGTGTAGTAGTTAGGCACGCTAATGCTAGCTATATAAATATGACGCTCTATGTATAAAAAAACAAAACTTACCTTCTTATATCTTTCTCCACTTAAATGAACTTTCTTTCCTCTTGTTCGTTCTCTCTATGTCTGGTCATACATCGATCTGTTCCACGTAGCGCGCCCCCTAGAGGCCTGAAGCACTTCCGGAATGTTTTTTTTTTGTAATGTCTTTTTTTTTTGTAATGTGTTTTTCGGTTGTATGTGCTTTTGACTTTGCATATCGTTTTTGTATTTGCAGCGTTTTTCTGTTGCGTTTGTTTTCGGGGTTTGTGTGTTGTAGGTTTAGCTTGCATCATTTCTGTAAATGCAGCGTTTTTCTGTTGTATGTGTTTTCAGGGTTTGTTGGTTTTTCATTTCATTATTTGCAGGTGTTTCCTGCTTATGTGTGTGTTTGTGGCCGTTGTTTAGCGTTTGCACCTGCCGGCCACCGTACATATCATGCAAAACAACGTCTTGTCAGACTTCAAGAAAAGTGCTTTTAAGATGTAGCATGCTGTGTGTAAAGCCATTTTATGTTTCATGTACATTTTTGTGTCTGATGCCTTTGTGTCACCGAGTTAAAGGGGAATGGGGGGGGATTCATGCAGCTCATACAACTTTAATTAGTCATAAGAAGAGAGAGAGTCAGATGAAACGCATGTTTCATAATGAATTATATTCCCATAAAACATCAATATGATAATTTGAAGGAACAACATTTACATTACGTATGAATATAAGGTTACAAAATACAATATTTGCCCAATCCAATAGGCTATTGGGATAAACCACGCCCACTTTTGGTCTATCCGAATACTGATCACTCATATTTAGCTTGAACAGATACAGATAATGGCATGTTCTGTAAATCACTACTCCACACTCACACACTTGTAATGTTTATCCCTCTCTTGGTTGCTAGCTGTAGTGTTAGCGTCTCAGAATTTGAGCGGGTCCTCCATGACGATGGCGCTCTGTGTTTGATCGTTAACACAGCTTCTCTCTCTGAGTCTCTCACAGTAACAACACATTATGAAAACATGAGCTTTGAATTGCTCTGGCCTACATGCTTCTTACCCGGAAGGAAAATCTGTTCTGCTCCCTGCAGAGAAATGATTCATGACCACTGAGAAGGAGACTGAGAGAGATGATATGCAGTTTAGTCTTTTTTAGACACTTTATGTTGGCGTGGGTGTGAGTGTGCCAACTGCACATTTTTATTAATTTGACAGTTGGTCGGTCCACAACTTTACTAATATCTCACCAATAATTAAAGGCATCAGATTCAGGTTATTTATTTGTACCCGTACATTTGGTTTATAGTTAAAAGACGGTCTCCATTGTGACACACATTTTGCCAACAACACAGACAACAGGCAAATATTTCAAAAAGTACCCCATGCTCCATCACATATAAAAACCACTAGAATATGAAAACAAAACAAAGAATTCCAAACACCTCCTGTTAAAATGAAATACAATCGGACATTCATGGTAGTCAGAGGGTGATTTATTTTTATTTTAATCGTTTATTTGGCAGGGACAATGCACGGTGATGAACACTTAAAACTAGGGCCGGGACTTTAACGCTTTAATTAAGATTAATTAATTACACAAAAATTAACGCGTTAAAAAAATTAACGCATTTTAATCGCACTTATTTTTGCACCGCGGAACGTTTCTCACTGGATGAGTTTCAGGCATACCGATTATACTGGAGCACCAACTAACGTTCATGACTTCAGACAACAACAAACCACAGTGAACAACAGTGGGAAATGTTGTTTTAAACGGACGGATGGAAGCGTCGATAAGAGCACGGTTGTGTGCAAATTATGCAAAAAGGAATTTGCATATCACCGCAGCACATCAAGCCTCAAGTATCACCTCAATGCAAAACATATAGCAGCTAGCGTGGACGTTAGCCTCTTTTATCGCGTTCACACCAAAAAGAGCCGGTACTAAAATTAGTTCATGAGAACCTTTTTACCCCCTCGAAAGTCCCTGCTAGAGAGCAGAGAGCTGCTAGAGAGCAGGGACTTTCGTACGGCTCTCTTGTGAGAAAAGAGCTATATTTCTGATTGGCTGGGCGGATTGCAAACCACGCCCCGTAAAACTCCCAAAAAGTTTTGTGAAGCCGCCATTTTATTATCCTCGCATTAGCATTATTAGCATTAGCCCAGCACAGAAACGCAGAGAGACTAACTTATGGCAACACAAAATAAAACATGGGAGCGGTGGAGATGAGGAGGTATCGGCATTCTGGCGATTTACTCGGAAGGCTTCAGTAGTAGTTTTCTACTGAAGCCAGTCCCCAACTCCGGGGACTTCCGGCCGGGGACTTTGGGTGGCAGTATACGCCGTGAAGTGGTTTGCGGCCTGCCAGTAAACCCAAAGCAGAAGAAGAAGAAGTGACGTCAGCGGCTTCATTTGCCTAATCCACCCCCAGGTTCAAAGAGTTCTCATGAACCTTTGTGGGAAAAGTACTGCGGTGTGAATGCGCCTAATGGTATACTAAAATCCATGTGAAAAAAATTGCTTCTCACTGTTCTTAGGTCAAATATTTACATGTGATTAAAAATGCGATTAATTTAGATTCATTAATTACAAAGCCTCTAATTAATTAGATACATTTTTTTAATCGAGTCCCGGCCCTACTTAAAACATAAAAAATGTGTCAAGCGTAACAGTGCCAGATTTAGCTTTTTAGCTAATTTCCATCCGCAGTTCCTCACACATTTTACAAACATAGCAAAAAAAAATACATTATATGCAAAAAGTGCAAAAGAGCAAGAGCAGCACACACAAGTATTAGCCACATGACAGTACAATATAGCAGCTACGACATATAAAGTGCAAGAGAAGATAAAAAAGCTGACTAAAGTGCAAGAGGAGATACCCCTGTATTAAAGTGCATTTAGCGGTGATTGCACATCTGTTTGTTTCTCAACCATTCTTTGAGTTGACCTTTAAAACTATTGAGAGTGGGACAATCCCGTATCTCAGTTGGGAGGCTATTCCAGAAAGAGCTGCCTTTAATGGAGAGGACATTTTGTCCAAAAGTGGTCCGTCTACGGTGGACCTCACAGTCTCCTCTGGTTTCTGACCTAGTGCAGCGTCCAGTGTGTTCTTTGTGGATGAATTCCCCTAAGGGGGGGGGGGGGGGCAGTCCATGTAAACCTTTAGAAATAAAACACATACTTTTAAAAGACTTAAAATTGTCAAAACTTAAAAAATTGTGTTTTTCAAGGATGGTACAGTGGTGGTATGAATAAGGCTTTCTGTCAAATACCTTGATAGCTCTCTTGTACAGCTGTTCTATTGGTTTAAGGGTTGTGGTACAAGCAAATGACTAGTTTGTGAAACAGTATTCAATGTGGGATAGAATCATACAGTGGAGGTATGACTTTGCAGCATTGACAGTTAAGAAAGGTCTAATTTGTTTAAAATGTTGCAAGTTGAATTTAATGGTATTTGATACTTTCTTAATATGTTTCTTAAAAGTCAAGTTTGAGTCCAATATGACTCCAAGATACTTGAACTGGGAGACTAGTTCTATTTCTGCTCCGTTTAAAAACACATTGAATACTTTGATTTTTACTGGTCGTTTACTGAACATCATGCATACTGTTTGTTTTAAGTTTAACTGTAAGCAGTGTGAGAAAAAGTTTTTAGAGAGTACTTGTCCATGGACAAGTGAGTTTGGAAATGTACTTGTCCGAATACATTTTTCACTTGTCCATATCTATACTTTGTGCATGCATTGCTGCACCTATTTTTAAATATGATTACATATCAACATAAAGCACACAAGAATCTAGGTTACTGTAGGAAACATTTTATTGTTTATTTGTTCATATTGTTCACAGTGTCTGGTTTCTGAACTTCTACCATCAAGGCACAAGGCTTACTAAGCAAATGTTGTTCAGCCAGTGTTGAACCTTGTCCAAAGCTTTTGAGAGACAACATGAGATCATTTTAGTCTTCTTCCCGTGTACAAAGATGACCACATCATCGGCATACATTTGCACATTCAACTCAGGACATACATTAGGCAAGTCATTAATGTACAGGGAAAAAAGTAATGGTCCAAGAATGGAACCTTGTGGAACCCCAACAGGGTTGACCAGGTAGGGCGAATTGGCACTGTTGACCAAAGCACACTGTTTCCTGTTCGATAAGTAAGACTTAAACCAATGTATAGAAACTGCAGAAAAATTGAAATGAGTCAGCTTTGTAAGGAGCACTTGGTGGTCAACAGTGTCAAATGCCCTGAGATCAAGGAAGACAGTGCCTACATATGGGCTTGTGTCCAACATACATTTAACCTTTTCCACAAAGACACAGTTAGCTTTCTCAGTGGAGTGGTGAGCACGAAAACCAAACTGCATTGGGTGGAGTGGAGCGAAACCTTTGTCTAAATGTTTGGTGATTAGTTTTGACACCCATTTCTCAGCAATCTAATGGCACATTTCCACTGCAGCGGGGTAGCCCCGTTTAAGCGTCCCTAAGCGTCCTCGCTCAGGCCTCGGGCTGCCTCGCTGGCCGTACGAGGCCGTGGCGCATTTCCATTACAGTTTAGGACCTGGGGTAGCAACGCAGTGTAGGCGGGGCGATCTGTGCAGAGACATCCTGGAACTCTTTCACATTTCGAGTTGTTCCGTCGAGCTCCCGCTGGATTTTATCATCCCCAATGAGATGTAGGAACGTCGTCACCTCCTCGGTCGACCACGGTGTGCTTTTCTTTGACGTTGCCATTTTTGTAGCTCCTCCGTTTACAAAAATGCTGTGTATAGAAATGCTGCAAGCTTGCTTCTAGATATATATGCAACGCTAGGGATGATCTCGCGCGCGATCTTGTGACGATTCTCTCTGACCAATCAGCAGTCGAGAGTATTGACGTCACTAGTTCAGCCCTGGCCCTGGCCTGATAGAACCACGATTTTATGGGGCCGGAAAAAGAGGGAAAAAGTACCCGCTAGGCGGTGCTACGCTATATATGGAAAGGCCACCAAAAACTGGCCTGGCCGCTTGAGGACGATTAAACGGGGCTACCCGCTGCAGTGGAAATGCGCCATTAGAGACACAGGGGAAGATGCTGATTGGTCTATAATTGGACATCATTGCCTTGTCCCCAGATTTAAAGATCGGTGTCACCGTGGCCACCTTCCAGGATGATGGAACTTCCCTCGTGCTGATAGATTGATTCACGAGCATAGTAATTGGTTTTATTAGACCGTCGATATGTGTCTTTATAAAGTTGGTGTCAAAATCATTTGCATCCCTAGCCTCAGAACCTCTTTACCCTGAGATTATATTTTTTACCTCAACCTCTGTGATTTCCTCCAGATCAAAAACGGGGTGTGTATCCACAGTCGGGCTAGGTGAGACCTCAGATGGCGGAAAGAGCTTTGTAATGTCCAATGCACTATTTATGAAATATTCATTTAGAGAGTTGGCCAACACTGCAGGGTCTTTTATCAGGGCATCATTGATTTGTAATTCTAGTACATTATTTTCCTGTTTGGTATGTTTACCTAATAGTTTATTTAGGATTTGCCAAACGTTTTTACTGTTACCTTTTGCACCTTCAATTATGTTGATGAAGAAGTTCACTTTGGCCTATCTTATTGTTTGTGTTACCTTGTTACGAGCATGAGTGAATTTCTGTCTGTCAGTGGATAGTCCGGATTTCAAGCTCTGCTTCAATAGTTGGTCTCTAGATTTCACGAGATTCCCATTGTAGATTCAGCCAAGGAAGATGATGTGTTCCTTCCTGTCCCTAAGGCACCCTCTCCTTGAGAAGGAAGACATTGCATCGTTAATTTGAGATATAAACAGATGACTGTTTTCACCAATGTCTTCAGAGGACAGAGTGTCCCCCCAATCAATCATTTTCACTGCATCCATAAAATGTTGTTGCAGATTTTTGGGGATGAAGCGAGAACCCAAGGCAGGTGTTTTAGGTGTGACCATGAACCTTTTTTTTGAGAGTTTCCTGGTAAAAAAAACAAGATTATGGTCAGAAAGACCAGTCAGGAAGTTGTAGGTTGTAACTATTCTGTCAGCTTTGTTAGTAAATAATAAATCTATCATAGTCTTAGAGATTTTGGTTATTCTAGTTGGTTGATCCATTAGCTGTATTAAGTTGTGATTATCCGTGATCCGTTTGAAGTTCTTTCTATTTTGTTTGTCATTCCAGTTGATATTAAAGTCTCCTAAAATGATTAGCTCTGTGTTGGAGTCACAGGAATTCAGCATGAGTTTTACCTGGTCATAGAAATCCACCCTAGCGGTGGGTTGTCGATACAGGCAAATCATGGTGAGGGACATTTCCTCCAACCCAGTCTCACGGCATTTCTTGTTATAGTCACGACATTTAATCTATTGATTCGTGTTCACCAACACGATTTTCCCCTTTTTTTCGTGTCACACAGAACGATTTTAAAAGCAATGTATTTCTATTGGTAGTATGTTTCGTGCCTGCAGCACGTCTTTTTGTCCGTTCGGATCTTGGAAGACCGGAAGCTGTGGGGTCGATGCCCACGACGCCGCAGCGCAGATGGTCTCCAGGGACACCCCTCTCAGGGCAGCCCAAGACGTTGAGATGCTCCTTGTAGAGTGACATCTCACCCCTGATGGTGGGGGGCGGCCACTGGCATGTGAGATTGTATCAACAGCGTACCTGCTGTCCAAAGGAACACGCCCATTCTTTCCCCCCAGTAGGGGTAGAAAGTGCTTGAGTGCAAGCTGCACAGCCCGAAGCTCTAGCACGTTGGCATGGCGTGCACCCTCCTGGGCAGACTACTGACCCTGAACGGTCCTGCCCTGCCGTACTGCACCCCACCCTGAGAGACCTGCACCTATGGTGACGGTCTCCTGGCGGGATGGGATGGCGCCCATGGGCACGCCCATCAGGAGATAGGCCCTGCCCCTCCAGTGTGACCGAGAGTGGAGGAAACGCTGCGACACCCTGACTTCCCTGCGCCTGTGCCACTTGGCGTCCAAGTGAAGGCTGTTCAGCCACATCTGCATGGGGCGCAACGCCAGCAGGCCCAAGTGCCCAATGGCCGAGACAGCCTGCCCAAGGAACTGAATATAAGGCACCATGTTGCCCGGCCCACGTGGAAGTAGGCATCCCTCAATTCCACGACTGTGCATGTGCTGTGGTCAGCATATAGAGTGGCAGCACCTTCAGGAATCTGTTGATTCCTCTGAGGTCCAAGATCAGGCGAAATCCGCCGACTTTCTTGCTCACGAGAAAGTACGCAGAGTAGAACCCCCTGGGCTAAGCAGAGGGTCTACTGCAGGGATCACCAACTACATTTGTCCAAGGGCCAAAATGTATCCAATAGACACTATCGCGGGCCAGCGATTTTTATATAGTCCAGAATTTTGAAGTTGTAGACCGGGGGGGGGAGGGTATTGAGTGTTCTGTAATCAGTTACTAAATACTGAATACATGGCTCTGAAAGTAATCAGAATACAGTTACAGTTACGTGTCTTAAACATTGGAATCGGGTCTACTTTAACGTATTCAGATTACTTTTAGAATACTTTTGGAATACTTTCTTTTTCCATAACAGATGGGTATGTTTTGGTGAACAGGAGTGTATTTTACTGTTTTAATGGCTTATCAAGAACTCAAACACAACATCTTGGTGTCATTCTGGACAGCTCCCGCTCATCTGCACCACACATAAAAAACATCACCCGGACTGCATTCTTTGTACTGTCTTAAAACCTTTCCTTAGAATATGTTATGAATTGTAAGGTGTCCTTGGGTGCTTTGAAAGGTGCCCCTAAATAGAATGAATTATCATTATTATTTATTATCTGATACGATGTTATAACTTTTAAAACTTTTTCCAGTCACTTGCCCCAGGCATTCAGCAGCAGCAGGCCATTCACTTTGATTTGATCCCGTTATGAAATGTCATCATTTCGACAATAAAGAAATGCTACATAAACGTTATCTTGCACATTTTATCTAACCATCTCCGTTTCTAACTTTCAATATATTTTAAAAGAGATCTCTCTCTCATCTGCGTGCGGGGGCGGGGCCTCACAGTCGCGCTGCATCTCTCTCTCGCTCACAGACATGCTGCAGCGCCGTGCAGTGTGCACACAGCTCTGCCGGTAATGAATATTACATTTTGTGAGGACATTTTTCCACCAATAATTCCAATAAGTATTCCAAAATGTATTCACTTCAGGTTTACGAAAGTAACCAGATTACTCGTTTTTCAAATGTAACGCCAGCTGAATACAGTTTTGATTTTTGTATTCTGATTACGTAACGCCATTACATGTATTCCGTTACAACCCAACCCTGCTTCTAGGCTACTGTCCCGCAGCTCCTGCCTCTCTGTTGGACTCTGTCGCAGCAGGGCTACTGCTGTGGTGCGGAGCGCACAAACCAGACTCTTCGCAACGAAGGATCACTTCTTCTTCAAGGCAGGGAAGATTTCGCAGTACGCAGTCTACTGTCCCGCAGCTGCTGCCTCTCTGTTGGACTCCGGTACTGCACACAGTACTGCGAACGCAGTAACCACGCCGCAGTCACCCCCGTCGTGCGGGCCGGATGAGAATGTCTGGCGGGCCGGATGTGGCCCGCGGGCCGCCAGTTGGTGGTCACTGGTCTACTGGCTCGATTGCGTCCTTGGACAGAAGGACGGACAACTCTTGGGTCAGAGCTAGGGCCTCTGCCGGATCGCTGACGACTGTCATTTTGGCCCGGCCGAAGGCTAGGGGCCGGAACTGCGGTTCGTACCCCTGGGTTAAGGTGAAAACCACCCAAGGGTCGGAAGTACAGACAGCCCAGTAACTGAGCTGCTGCTGGGAGAGTCTCGGGGACGGTCGTAGGCCAGACCTGGCGACGAGTCTGCACCAATAAGGACATAACTTGTCCCCATTCCCGAGACATTAGGGCAAAGGCTTACAGTGATGCATCACTGAGGCCCAGCAAAGCCGACGACCATCCCCGAGAGTCTTGGGGACGGTCGTAGGCCAGACCTGGCGACGAGTCTGCACCAATAAGGACATAACTCGTCCCCATTCCCTAGAACGTTACCGGCAGTGGGAGCGGGAGCGAGAGCACTGCCTTCACCTAGCTGGATTAAATAAAGACGTTTAACAGGACAGTTTAGCCGGGCGGCTGCTGCTATAATCAAGCAACACGTCTACCAGGAGCGGGGGCGAGAACACTGCCTTCACTGGTTGAGTTTATAACGAATGCCAGGTGCAGCATACCCGGGAGCGGGTGCGAGAACACAGCCTTCACCGGCTACCTGCTGAACGGAAAGAGTAGAGCAATGCTCCTACTCGCCGAACACAGAGAGGGATGTAACTACACCCACGTTACCGGCAGAGGGAGCGGGAGCGAGAGCACTGCCTTCACCTAGCTGGATTAAATAAAGAAGCTTAACGGGGCAGTTTAACGGGGCAGTTTAGCCAGGCGGCTGCTGCTAAGAATCAAGCAGCACGTCTACCAGGAGCGGGGGCGAAAAACACTGCCTTCACTGGATGAGTTAAACAACGAAGCTCAACAGAACACGCCAGATGTTAGCCAAGCGGCTGATGCTAACAATCAAAACAATACGTTTACCAGGAGCGGGAGCAAGAGCACTGCCTTCACCAGCTGAGTTTAAATAAAGAAGCTTTAATAAAACATGCAAGATGTTAGCCAAGCGGCTGCTGCTAACAATCAAAACAATACGTTACCAGGAATTGGTAAGGCAGTGCGAGAGCACTGCCTTCACCAGCTGAGTTAATAATGAAGCTTAACAGTACACGCAAGACGTTAGCCAAGCGAGATCAAGTCAAACACAAATGTTTAAGACCAGACAACTAGCTTCTAAAGAAGAGAACAGCACAGAGCCGTAATTACAGCAGTAACCATTGCCAGTGCTTACACGGCATAGAACCGTAGTTACAGTAGTAACTATGGCCAGTATTTACACGGCTTAGACCCGTAGTTACAGTAGTAACTATGGCCAGTACTTACACGGCTTAGAACCGTAGTTACAGTAGTAACTCTGGCCAGTATTTACACAGTATAGAACCATAGTTACAGTAGTAACTGTTGCCGGTGCCTAAAAGTGTCAGCCAACGGCTGCACCCTAGATAATATAATATTGGGAGGATGAAATCCTCTTTAATGGCCACACATGCAGAGCACACAGCACACACAGTGAAGATTATTCTCTGCATATCATCCTAGTACAGCAGTAGTAGACTAGAGTCTAGTACTAGGAACAGTAAATACCACGATATAGCGCTACTGCAATCAAAACCATACATTACCGGGAGCGAGAGCACTGCCCTCACCGGCTGAGTTAAATAATGAAGCTTAACAGTACACACAAGGTGTTAGCCAAGCGGCTGCTGCTAACAATCAAGCAACCAAGTCAAAACACAATGTTAAGACCAGATAATTAGCTTCTATGGAATAGAACAGCCCGCATAAAACCGTAGGCCATGGTCACAGTAGTAACCATGGCCAGTGCTTACATAGGACCGTAGCAGAGCAATCCCTCAGATCAAACGTTCAAACCTGAACGCTGTAGGCTACAAGAATGTAGCCGCGGTACTCTCGCGAAGCGAGAAGATGAAAAGGAACCGATCCACTAGTGAAGCCGGCCTATGTAGCCGTAGTCACGTGGGTCACAGGTGACTTTGTTGTTATTAGGTACTCGAACTGCGCATGCGTGCAATGGACATATCCAGTGCTAAAAGCACCGCCTCTGGTAGGGACGAAGTAGAACTGTAAATTATAGTGTCTGTCCGTCCAAAAAATATGTTGTACTTATAGTGAAAACTAACCTTGGATGATGGGTTAGTAGACTAAAAGCTTTAGGAATCCAAAGTAGAACATATAATAAGTACCCTGTATCAAGATTGATGCAAAACAAGTGATATTTTTAGACAGATTTAGCAAAAAAACCCTCTTCTGGGGCCATTTGGGTGGATTTTCCATATCTCTGGCCCCCCTTGTTAAATTTTGACATGTGACATCTCTTTCTGACCATTAGAGCCAATAGAATCCAAGGGAAATCGTCCCGCACACACTCATTTAAAAAAAAAAAAAAAGGTGTCGTCTCTGCGTATGCTAGCTTGCAGCAAAGGGGAGAAATATCGCTGCTCTGATATAAAGCAACGGAAAAGCTGTTTTATTGCTTATGGATTATCAGAACATTTCAAAGGGGACACAGACACATTGGATTAACCTATGGATTAACTACAGCATCGTTTTATTGTTTTAATGCCATTGAAGACCAGTTTAGACCAGACAAAGACGAAGGTAAACCATGTTAGGATTGTGGGCTACCTAGCGCCACTTGTTTTGATGTATGTTTTTGTTGATAACGTCGTTTTTGTGAAGGTAAACTTCTGTTGTTGCAATGTTGAGGTAGAATGAAGGAGTCTGGAACGTCGATTAGCCAAAGCACTGAGAGTTTATTGATCATAGTACATTAATTACATACGGCCGGGAGATCATCTTAGTTTCACACTGTCCTTGTGCTCCACCAAGATTATCTCTGCCCCCAAAGCCACAAAACATCGCTGCTACACGAGGAGAGGCCGGCCCACAGAAAGCCCGCGTATACCTAATTAGCTATATAATGCGAGACAATAATCTCCTTGTCTCAAAGAGATGCAGCTAGGTCTCAACCCTCCCCCAGGATATAGGAGAAGCGTTTGACCTGTGACCTCAACTTATAGAGGAGTCTTTGAGTGACTACAAGCAGATGTTTGCAGTATCACAGATTCTAAAAAACTATAAGAGCTCTATAAACAGATCAGATTAAAATATTCTCTTACAGATTCACTCTTTTTATCAATCTATTGATAACCAATTAACATTAGTCTAAGAATATTTCAGTCAATACTTAAAATCAATAGGCGTCTTCAGAGTTGGGTGGGCTCAGATACATTCATTACATTAAAAAGTAGAACAAGATTGAAAACATTTCAATCACCATGATTGAACACAGTCAATCATAATAAAAAATCATCTCTCTTCAGTGCTTGGCATCTTTTGTCAAAAGGCACAATAATAAACACATGGGATACAAAATATTATAGCAAAATATATGTTTAAAAAATAAGATCTTTTATCATTTATCACTCAGTTAATCTCATTCATCAAACACAAATTCTAAATCAGTTTACATCTCAAAGATTTACTTTAAGGCAATTACTTATTAAAAACACAATTAGAATTTAGGATTATAAGAAATCAATTGAGGTATAATTTAGGATTATGAGAAATCCAATTGAGGTATAAATCAGAATCATGAGAGATCCAGCTAAGGTTCCTAATTTAAGGTATAAATTCACAGTGATGAATCGATCAATCTGTAATCTGTAAAGTTACAGTGTCCTCAATCTTTAACATTACTTTACATTTACTTCATTACGCTTTATCCAAGAGTAAGGCACTTAGTAATACATTTATTTCATTCAAATACATTTGTTCAAAATCTGAAAAGGAAAATCAGACATTTTATTTGTATAACAACCTGAAAAGGAAAAAATCAGACATTTGTCCTTTAATCCAGTGTATCAACTGTAATCAATTATCAAAACATCTGTTCTTTATTCAGAATATCAACTTTAAACAACATCTCAATCGCTGAATGGAGGTACCCACGGGTCGGAGATCACGATGGAGACCCAGGGGTCCGGAAGCTCGGCATTGTACATTAATATTGTGTCCTTTACAGTCGAATGTCCAACTAGCCTTTGTGGGGCCTGGAGGGCGGTCTTGGCAACCCTTCGTATGGCTAATTTAACTACAGTGATCAAACAGATCACTAGGATCAGCACAACCAAGATAAACACTGAAACAGTAACAACAAATGTAACCAGCCCCGCTCCCCAAGATCCAAAAGTTCCACTTAATTCCCCAAATGTAAACCCATGAGTTTCATGCAATTCTTTTATTCCCCTGGCAGTATCATGAGCCATGTCCATAACTTCAGGTGTGGCATCAGATATGAAAGAACAGCACTCACTTCCTATCACCTTGCATGTTCCTCCTTGGGCAGCTAAGAGGAGGTCAAGCGCCATACGATTCTGTAGTGCTACTGTCCTAACTTCCTGCAATTCTTTGTGTTCAGCTAACATCGCTGTGTTGGATACATTTAAATGATGTTCTACCACTTTAGACAATGCGACAATTTCCTGCTGAGTAACATAAATACCGTACCAAGGCAAGAATAGGCTAGCTATCTGTTGTCCTTGTGTAATAGACCTGCTGTTCCTGTGTAGAGAGTCTCAGTAATCTCAGTAGCCTCTACTTTACGGATTAAAGGGATTAGGTAGGCTAGATAACAGGTACCATAAAAAACGTCATATGGCACACAGCCATAGGCCCGGTCCCCACAAACTAAGTAAACTCTCTGTGGGAGGGGAATTCTGGCCAAATGTACTCTCACTATGGTATTACAGTCACTGTGTCCCACATCAGGAGAGGTGTGAGATCCTACTGCATTCTGGAAACAGATGGACACATTCTTCCATTCATGCACAACAATTGGGGGAACATATACTGAGCAGTCACGTGTAGGGGGCTTGCCTAAGGGTATTGGCTGCGTACAGTCATGTATTTTAACCTCAACGGAGTCCACTGTTCTAGAGCCAAACCAGGGCACAACTGTTACCAAAGCTTCAACTAACAAAGCGGGTGTGTGTGGTTGCATTGTACATGTTGGACTTGTAAAGTTAGCCGAACAATTAGTCTGAGCTAGAGCTAACTGGAATCTATATTCAAAAGCTAGGTTAATGTATTTCTTCATATATATTAGCTTTAAAAACATCAAACGTTTGAAACCGTCAGGCAGGTAATCTTTATTTACTGTATCAACAATGAGAGAGACTAAGCCCTTGTACTGTAAAGGTTTTTCAGAGTCTATGGGGTAGGAAGGAGTATAACAATCCTCAGCCTCATCGCTAATTCTAGATGCTATGTCATTCCAGTTTACTAAACCGTAATCAGCTTTTGTGAAAGGAATTGGGCTAAACATAGGAGAATGCATTGATTCTGGCATATTTTGGCACAACCAACAGTTGCTAACATTACGTTCATGTGCGTAGTCTAACATTAAACTTACTGCAGAATTAGTTTTATTTTGTTTAAAAGGAGTAATTAAGGCCTTTTTTGAAGAATCTACCTCGCCTCCTGATTGTTTAAGTGGAGTAGATGGAACATTTGTTTTGCTATTTGGTCCAGTAAATGTGCATGCAGTATCCCCTAGATCGGGAACGCGGTAATCTGGCTTCCGCACTGTACATTTTACCTCATTCCTTATCAGTGTCTCGAACTGTTCTACCGTGCTACACCACAGTTCTGGGGGCATTTCTTCGATGGTGTTAAGAGCCATCCTTACCCCCTCTGGTGCGAACCTGAACCAAGAGTACTGGCTTTTTGGATATATCTCCCATGTTGGGTAAACTGAGGACACAGGAAACACAATAATACAGTTAGATGAGTCACATATTGAACTTGGGCAGTTAAAGGCAATAGTCTCTGACTTATGATCAGGGAGGGAGACAATCCTCCTTATTCTCCCTCCTTTTCTCTCTCTTTGTGTCTCTTGCACCATACTGAATGTCTGTGTGGTGTTTGGATACAACCTGTCCTTGTCGCTAGGCACTTCTTTGCCCGTTGGTGTTGTTTTGCCCTCAGGGTCTGGACCCTGAGTGGTCAAGTCGTCTGCGCTCTTAGATAAGAGCACCTTATTTTCTCCCTCAGACGGGCGAGGTCCCTCGCCACCTGTCGTTGGGATTTTCACAGCTTCATCTAGCAGGGCGTTCTTGGCCAGGTACAGTAAACCCAGAATGACGATGATGGTGACTGCCTTCACACGCCAGCATCCGGTAGAGGAGAGAGACGACATCTTGAAGCGTGAATCCACTCCGCTCTACCTTGTACTCTCAGGGCTGTTCTGGTCACTATTAATACCTGGAAAGGACCTTTATACCTGGGAGACAAAGAATCTTTTTCAAGTGATTTGATTAGTACATTATCACCAATCTGAAAAGGGTGGGTGTGCTCCTCACCAGGCTGGGGGAGCCTGTCAGCCACCTGCCTGTGAAACTTTCTCAACATGTCAGTTAGATATTTGACATAGTTAGTCATGTAATCCTCTGTCCACAAAAGAGTGAGTCTGTGGGGCATTACTGGGGGACTAGATCCTGTGAACATTGGCCTTCCCATCAATACTTTGTGTGGGCTGAGCCCTGTCGTTGCATTTGGTGAGTTTCTGATTGAGCACAGAACTAGCGGCAGCGCGTCTACCCATTTTAGTCCTGTGGTCAACATTGTTTTAGTGAGTTTTTCCTTTATAGTCAAGTTCATTCTCTCAACCTGACCTGAGCTCTGTGGATGATAGGGAACATGCAATTGCCATTTGAACCCTAACACTGTAGCTAGACTCTGGGTTATCTTAGAAATGAATGCTGGACCATTGTCACTGTTAATCCCTGCTGGAACACCAAATCTAGGGACAACATATTTGAGAAGACACTTTACAACTGTTCTGGCGTCTTCTTTTCTGGTAGGGTAGGCCTCTACCCATTTGGAGAACTGGCACACTATTACCAAAAGATATTTGAATCATTGGCATGGTGGCATGTGCGAAAAGTCAATTTGCATATTTACAAAGGGCCCCGAGGGGGGCGGTAAATGTTCATGCTGAACTGGACCTTTTCTTCTTCTTGTCTGCTGGCATATCATGCATCTATCTACAAGGGTCTGTGTAGCTAGTGTAATGCCTGGAGCAAACCATTGTGACTTTATAATCCCATTCATCCCTCCTTTTCCTACATGTGATTTGCCATGTGCAACATGTGCCAAAACATGGAGGAATGAACGGGGACAGACCATCCGGCCGTCTGGGTGGAGCCACAAGCTGGACTCAGCGTCAAGTGTACAACCTCGTCTTAGCCATAAATCTTTCTCCCTAACATCAGCGCGGGCTTGCATGTCCGCGACATCATTAAAGGAAGGCAAACAAATGGTTTCTGCGGGTTGTGTCGAGGGGCATTGGAGTACCATAGAAGAGGAGGAAACTGCTGCTTGTTTAGCCGCGGTGTCGGCTAACGCATTTCCACGCGAAATAGGATCATTAGAATTTGTGTGAGCAGCACATTTAACTACTGCTAGCTGTGCAGGGAGCAGGATAGCGTCTAATAGCTCAGCTACTAACGCATGATGTTGAATAGGCTTACCAGCCGATGTTAAGAAACCGCGCATTTTCCACAAGACACCAAAATCATGGCACACACCAAATGCATACCTGGAGTCTGTGAAAATGGTTGCAACTCTACCTTGAGCCAAAATACACGCCCTGAGCAGAGCATACAACTCTGCAGCCTGAGCTGACGTGCCATTTGGCAAGGCCCGGCTTTCTAAAACTTCCCAGTCATTCACAACAGCGTAGCCTGCTAAGTGTACTGTGTCAGACGGCCTGCTCGCAGACCCGTCTGTGTATAGAATCATATCTGAATTAGGGATAGGAGTTTGCAACATATCAGCTCTGGGGGAGGAAGACATGTCAATCGTTGTGACGCAGTCATGTGTTATTTCAAAATCTGGAATTGGCACCAGTGTAGCTGGGTTTAGGGGGGGGGAACGTTTAAGAGTGATGTGTGGACTTGAAAGAATTACCGCTTCATAACCAGATCGCCTTGCTGCCGTCATATGCTGAGTAGCAGAGGTGTTCAGAATATGCAAAACTGCATGTGGGACATGTACTACACAGTCACTGGCCAGTACAATGGGAGAGGATTGTTTTACAACTATCGCAACTGCGGCCACAGCCTGCAGGCATGAAGGCATACCAAGCACCACAGGGGAGAGTCGAGATGAGTAGTATGCAACAGGCCGGAAATTAGAGCCATGCTTCTGCACCAAGATGCCCGTTGCAAAGCCCCCCTTCTCATGGACGTGTAGATGAAAAGGTTGATGGTAGTCAGGGAGCCCCAGGGCAGGAGCAGATGTGAGGGCCTGCTTTAGGTCCTGAAAAGCTGTGTGCATGTCCTCAGACCATTGAACAATGTTAGGGGCAGCCTGCAGAGTGGCAGCACGCAGGACAGAATCCATCGCAGCGTACTCAAAAATCCAGTGTCTGCAATAATTTGCCATGCCCAAGAAGGAAAGCATGTCCTTCTTTGTGCGAGGTGGTGGTACTTTGTTCAACAGACAAATCCTTGCTGGCGAGAGGAGACGGTGTCCATCCCTCAGAATGTGACCCAAATACGTGACCTCAGTCTGGCAGTATTGCAACTTGGCCAGGGATGCTCTGTGTCCGCATTCAGAAAGTCTTTTAATGAGCAGAATGGAGTCGATGCGACAGGCGTCTTTATTGGGAGAAGCTAACAACAGGTCATCTGCGTACTGAAGCAAGGTACTACCTCCTGTCAGGACCAAAGTGTCCAGATCTCTCCTCACAGCTGCTGCATACACTGTCGGAGATTCAACAAACCCCTGTGGGAGGCGCGTGTATGTGATTTGCTTACCTTTAAAAGTAAATGCAAACAGATACTGGCTGTCTGGATGCAGAGGAACAGAGAAAAATGCTGAACATAAATCAATCACTGTGTAGTACTTAGAGTCCGGGGGCAGAGAAGCTAAAATGGAATTGGTGTCCGGCACAATTGGAGCTGTCGGAATGACAATAGCATTAATAGCTTGCAAATCTTGGACAAAGCGCCACTCATCAGGGCGATTGTGTTTAGGTATGGGTAGAATTGGAGTATTACAGGGACTAGTTGTGTAAATTAACACGCCCTGATCAAGCAAAGATTGGATGACTCCTTCAATCCCCAAAATGGCTCTATGGGGCAAATTGTACTGTCTGATAGCTGGCAATCTGGTGTTGGCTTTAAGTGTTACTCGATGTGGAGGCGCTGAGGCAACAAAACCCACATGATTCTTGTATTTTGCCCATAATGTAGCCGGGACTTCTGAAAAATCTGAGGGGGGGCCATACTCTGTGGGGGGGTTCGGTTGTAAATGAAGGAAGGTGCTTTGGGGAAGAGCAATCGGCTCCGCGAGACGCAGCAGGAAATGCTCCTCTCCAAAGTTAATTACGTTAGGTGCCTGTGTGTGTGTGTGTGACAGAGGGGAAAGTGAGGCCTGGCAGCGGGCTGCCATGGCCCCCACCTCCTTTGGGTTACTGCCTGGCGTAACAGCCACCGTTATGTAGGGGAGGGTTTCTTCAACATGATAGCCGTGTTGTGATTGTGTCAGCCTTAGTGGTAATGCACATCCTTGTCGGCCGATGAATAAATATTGTTCACTCATCAACCGATCTGATTTGTTGCAAAAACCTCTTACCTCTTACTGATCTGACGGATTAAAGGCAGCTATGCAATGACAATTCAACACAGGTCGCATAAGAGACATTAAAGACGCATCAAACCGGAGAAATGCTAGCAATCTTCTGAATCCCTGTTGTGGAGAAAACAGAAATCATGTTGAAATCTGGAAATGACCAACAATAAAGGTTGTCTCGCGATGATTGAATGAATTGGACTGCCTGATAGACCTTACTGTCAGGAATTGTCAAAAACAATCCGTCTGAAGTGCAATGTATTGTTGCCTGTAATTTACATAGTAAGTCCCTGCCCATTAAATTAATAGGACTTCCATCTGAAATAATGAAAGAGTGTTGCACGTTTGATCCATTAATTGAAACATTAGTGTTCTCTGAAATGGGTTCGGACATAGAAATTCCAGCAACACCGATAGTTGTGACAAACTTATTGGTTGCTTCACACACTTTCTCCTTAGTACGCACGGCAGACAAGGTGGCTCCGCTGTCAATCAAAATATCTACAGCCGTACCACTAAAATCAACGGGCATAATCGGATCTTCACGCGGGTTATTGGAAAGGCGAATTGTTGCTGCTTGAATGGGGAAATGCTGTGAATCTGATCCTATATCTTCCTGGCACCCATATCTTCTGTTAAATCCACTTTGTTGAGCGTTCTGCTCCTGCTGAGTTTGTCTGTCATACCGTGGAGGCTGCGTTAATGCCAGATGTCCGGACTGCTGGGGAAGGTTAGGGGGAAGTGCGGGCTGGGAAAAGGGGGGCTGGGTGAGGGGGGGCTGTGTGTGCTGCTGGACCCCCCACCGCTTACCACACTGTCCTGCCCAGTGATCCGTTGCTCCGCAAACATGACATGGCATCAACTTTTTGGGATTTTTGTTCTGCTGCTGTCTGCTCTTATTATGATAATCCTGTGATCTCCCCTGATTTTGATACTGCTGTGTGTGGTTTTGTCCCTGAATTTGATAAGCCTGGGTGTTTTGAGGAAATTGTTGAAGCAGTTGTGAAATTCTGGGAGTAAGAAATATTTGGCTCCTATGCAACGCACGCATTGTGGCGATAGTCATTTTCCAAGATTTAATTTGCCAATCCGGAGTTGACATCATGTAGGCTTGAGCTGTCTCTGGGATTAAATTATGTAACAAGGTCTGTATGGCAAACAAATCATTACCCTCTCTTTTAATTCCCGCATTATTGTTCCATACTGTCATGAAACGCTGGATAAATTCTGGGATATTTTCTGCTGGGTCTTGTACACAAGCCGTCACTTGGGAGAAATCTGTGTGAGTTTTAGCGCATGCTCTGATAGCCAATGCAGCGACGCTTTGTATCCACATGTCTCGCGTCTGTGTCGTGGGCCAGTCCCCTGCGGCCGTACACTCAGGAAATTTAAA
Source organism: Gymnodraco acuticeps (assembly GCF_902827175.1). NCBI lineage: Eukaryota > Metazoa > Chordata > Actinopteri > Perciformes > Bathydraconidae > Gymnodraco > Gymnodraco acuticeps. The sequence goes on along the minus strand of NW_022991154.1, from coordinate 6,079,228 downwards.
CTCGTCTCTGCACGTGGGCCAATCTGCTTTGTATGTTAAGATCATCAGCTGTTTAACATCATGAACCAAACAGTTATAAACTGAACAAATATTAGTCAACCATGACAGATACTCATCTGGACTTTTAGTGGGACTGGGAGCGTGGTTAGTGACATCAATGACCTCAGCGGGTGTCCAGGGTTTGCAAACTGGAACATCTCCTATCAGAATTTTCGGGGCGGTCACACTTTCTTCAGAATTATTATCCTGAGATGTTTGCATTGTCGTGTACATTTTACGCTGGACATGTTTTGGAAAACTGGTGCCGTACGGCGAACCTGTGTAATCTTGTAAACGGAGTGGCGGAGTGCCAGGAGTGGGGGTCAATAGCGGACTGCCATGTGAAACATTCCCCTCCCCCGCTGCTGCCCTCTGCTCGGCGTGTGCCGAATCTAATTCGCCATATTGTTCTGTGTGATATCTCAAACCATTTGTATTCATGATAGCTGCAGCTGTCATTAACAGATCATCATCGGAGTTTCTCGCAACGGGATTTGAGAATTCTGTCGCGGGAATTATTTTCGTACAGAGAGATACAGCCTGCTTTCCGTCCAACAGCCCTGCGTCTGTCAAAATACAAATGAGCTGAGATGGGGTTGGAGTTTTACCACATCTTTTAATCCAATCAAAAAATATTGATTTTGCAATGTCTGGAACATTCTCACCGTGTCTTTCCCTGAATCTGGACATGTTTTCTGATCTTACATCAAAAGCAGCCTCTAGGCTAAGCAAATGACAACTTTTTGCACATTGAGAAACTTTATCAATCAGCGCCTTGAGCTCAATGGAGCCTCGCTCGCTGCCAACAGATTTTGCATTCTTCCACTCCTCATAACCCCTTTTTTCTGCCATAGTCATCCATGCTTTAACACATTCTGTCATGTATTTCTGATCCCATGAACAATTTGAATTATCTTCCACCAGTTTAAATGCCTGCCACAACACGGCCATATCAAAAACTACCTGTCAGAGGCCAATCAAATTGAATCAATCCTTTCTGATTATTCTGTTGTGAGTGTTCGCAAAGTAACGATGTAAATGGCATAATGTTAGACCAATCCAAAGTTCTTCCGACAATTCCAGACGGCATGTTTGGAGAAAACAAATGCGTGTAGTGGTTTTCTGCAATCGGGTTTTTTTTTAAGTGTCTTTGTGTGTGAAATGGTTTTCCTCTTACCAACTGAATCATTTGTGGAGGCAGTATTACCCATGTTTAACGGTTAGTACAATAAAACAAACACTGCAATTAGACAAACAAACATGTACTCGCAACAAAATCAGCGCCCTGGCCAAAAATCATCCAGTTTAATTTAGTCCGAAATTACGGAAACGTCAACCGGAGCACTGAAATATCTGTTTAATATGGGCTCTTCTCAGCCATATTTACTAGTAATCTGTTGATGAGCAATAAACTACCTTATTCTCAATCAAAACCACTATGCAAATGTAGTGGTAAAACTGCTCAACCGACCGAGAGCAGAGATTGTTTTAATTAATTCAGTACTTTTTTTTTTAATTAATTTTTTTTTTAAACAACATCCAATTCAATAATCCGTTAGTTTATTAAACACAGTGTGAATGTAATATTCTGCCACCACCCTTCCCATTTAATAGCTCAATTTAGTTCTTGAGCTTATGGTGTGATTAACAGAAAATACAAGTCTGTGTTCTTAAACATTCCTCGTGTGCCGTTCACCACAGGGGGGAGGGGAATTCGCCCTCCCTCGTGCAGGCCTGAGCAGACACCCGAAAACGGATTGGTCTGATTTAAACCCGTTGAAATCTCCAGAATTCGGCAATTTGTTTCAATTACAAATCCTCACATTGCTTTTTGAAACAGAGGTTCCACCTTGCTGATGCTTTCCTTAAGGTCTCTCCGAATATTTGCAGTGTGTGATTGTCCAGTAATTTAATTCTAGAAACCACACACAGCGGAAATCGTTAAAAGTCGATGTTCCGAGGTTATTTATTAGCCCCAAATATTCTTATTGTTTTATACATGAGCTGTGCTTGCTTTTGTTGGCACTTGCCCCAGCAGCAATCACAGGAAAAACCAGCCAGGATAGAATCCCCCTCAGACACCGATTCCTCAGGTTATGATTAAGCCTTCAAATGTATAGTGGAGAGACCAAAACAAATTGCACTCGCGCAGTTTCACAAGTAATTTTGATACCGTCAATCACAGAGTCTGGTAAGGCAGTTGTTCAAATAGATTTGAAAAAAAGCACTTACCAGTCTTCTGAAGAAATCTCGGTATCCTGTTCCGTGACGCCAATTGTGAAGGTAAACTTCTGTTGTTGCAATGTTGAGGTAGAATGAAGGAGTCTGGAACGTCGTTTAGCCAAAGCACTGAGAGTTTATTAATCATAGTACATTAATTACATACGGCCGGGAGATCATCTTAGTTTCACACTGTCCTTGTGCTCCACCAAGATTATCTCTGCCCCCAAAGCCACAAAACATCGCTGCTACACGAGGAGAGGCCGGCCCACAGAAAGCCCGCGTATACCTAATTAGCTATATAATGCGAGACAATAATCTCCTTGTCTCAAAGAGATGCAGCTAGGTCTCAACCCTCCCCCAGGATATAGGAGAAGCGTTTGACCTGTGACCTCAACTTATAGAGGAGTCTTTGAGTGACTACAAGCAGATGTTTGCAGTATCACAGATTCTAAAAAACTATAAGAGCTCTATAAACAGATCAGATTAAAATATTCTCTTACAGTTTGTATCTTTCAGTTTTGAGGTGGGCAACGTTAGATTATGTGTCTCCTTGCGATCATAAACGATGTGTTGGATGTGCACCTAGGATAAGTAATAAGGGAGCTAGGAGTGATTATCGGTGCAGTAATAGGTTAGCATTTTTCGCTCAGGGGTCATTTAGATGCTTCTTATGAGACTTGTGTTTTGTTTTGGTAAAAATGGTTTGTATCGTCAGTTAGCTGAGATTATTCCCGTTAATCTGGTATAACACATTAATAGGTTCTTAAATATTAAGATCCCCTGAGACATTGATTGATTGATTGAAAAGTTTATTAACAGCTTGTATATTGGGTACAGTACAGTACAGCTCAAAACATACAATTGTTAAGGGGATGCAGACCAGAGAAAGACTTTCGTCTTGTTTACATCAGGGTCCCCCATTTCCAATTCATCATGAAAGACACAGTGTCGTGAACAGTTTGCGTGGAGGACCGCACATTTTCTCGTCAAGTTAGTATTTTATAAATCGCAAACATTGCGTAGAAACTGGCGTACACCCATTTTTTTAGCGTATATCCCTTTATAAATGAGGCCCCTGATGAGACCTTTGGAAAAACTGGAAGAAATGCCGCCAAAACTGAATACTTGACGTGGATCATAAATATATCAACAATTAAACAACATCTTCAATTTCTCTTCACACAATACGTCTCCTTGCAGTATCAACACTAATTCGGCTGACTTTTACATTTGATCTAATTCGTAGATAGGTTATATTTACACCATAACGGTGCACAGCTGATATAAAAGGACTTTTAGTTTTTAAAGATATTGCTGATTTTCTTTGAATATAAAAATGTAAATACTGAGTCTGAAATAATATAGCAATATGCTGAAAAATTATGTGAAAACATGAATAACACTACACATCTTCAGATGTTGTACATACATAAGTGTCCTACACTAATAATACAAAGTTATTATGGCTGTATGTACTCGGGATGGGAATTTGAAAGCAAATGTATATTCGAATATTCGACCCCCCAAAAAACGGTTAACCGGTTAACCGAAATGTACATATCCTATAAAAGAAAGATTGGGTAAAAAAATGTTTTTAAAAAAATGTTTACCCAATTTTTTTTCAATAATTTTTGGAAAAAAAGACATACATGTTCAAATAAGTGTAGAAACCAAGTCGAATTTGTCAAATGTATTGAACTGGTGATCACAGTTTGACAGCTATAGGCCTACAGCTTTCATGTGCAGGATTCGCAATCAGGCCAGCTGTAGAGAAGACCCTCTCAGCTGGAACGGAGGTTGCGGGTATAGCAAGGTATAGCATATATATATAAGTTTAATTTGGCAGTTTGACCTCTATGCCTCACTCACTAACCTGGTCAAAATATTTCCACACATTACTCCTTTTTGACGCCATGTCTGTTGTGTAGGACTCTTCTTAGAGTGTACATAATTACCGGACTATGACTGGTAAAATATGTTGAATACCGGCAAAACTAAATCTCTCCTGTCAAAATGTCTATGTACTTTGCCGCCACACACGGTTGCCAAGCAGCGCTTATTGTTGTTTAGGCTGGCCACTCATGTGTCGCGAGTGTTGACAGGGGGCGGGGGAGCACGCTCATGAACTGTTAGCGCCGGAACCTCGCAACGGCTGCGGAGCGCATTTGCGCCACATTTGGGCCTAAGATGAGGTTTGAGTCTGCGTGATCTGCGTGTAGAGAGGGGCAGCAGCCATATCATTGGCTAGAACTAGCTAGATCTGATGGATTTGGACATAAACACGAGTGAAGTATAACCGGACGCGAGAGAGAGAGAGATCAGCACCTGCAGCTCTGCCCGCTGTGAGGGACCGGTGAGCAGAGCAAAACACACCTTTAGACGTCAACTAACACATTTAGCTATGGCACTGTCGTATATATATACATTGAATTATTCAATTTGATAATATCAACTGAGGCATCACTCCCAAAAAAAAAAATGAAAAAAAATTAATACAAATATTCATAACTCATATTCGAATACATGAATAATTATTCGAATAATTTTGAATATTCGAATATTCGATTAATCGTTCTCATCCCTAGTATGTACCTTGTGTACACACAGCCGCGAGACAATTTGATACGGCCCTCGAGGTAACTCACGCAAAACTGAAAAAAAATTAAGAGATCTAGACCGCAAAATAATTAAACAAGCGAGTGCCTGTTTTTCCTGGCCAAGGTCAGGGTCCTTGAACACAACACGAGCCTAACGTGTCATCACGTGGTATATGTCTCGTCCGACAGGGGTTTAGAGTAGAGATGGCAAATCCGGATCCTTTTACGGACTCAGGGTCTTCTGAGTCAGTCATTGAAGAGATCCGGATCATACGATTCATTTGAGTCATATGAGTCATATGAGTCAGCATCACCAAGAGCGTAGAAATCCTACCGGTGAAACCGAAAACTTGTTGCATTTCACGAGCATATTAAACTGACGTTACATTAACCTCCGCTACACAGTGTCTTTTGCTTTAATAAAAAATGTTGATCACAAAAAAAAGGGTCATTTTGCGATTTTGCGAATCTCAGTATGCTGTTGACTCGTGCATGACGACGAGTCTGCTGGATCTCTGGATCGGCTGCTATACGGTTACGGCTCTGAGTCCGCACGAGTCTGCTGTGTTTTGCACAGTGAGTCAGGATTTGCGAATCTGAGTCTGTGAAGTTCCGCTGACTAACTCGTAGGCTACTGGTCTCTCTCGATCATTGTCCTGGATTCACGGATCCCGCGATTTTGATTAAGTCCATTATGTTTCCGGCTCTAACTGAAGTTTCAGTGTAGACTTCTAACAAAATTGTCATGTTGTGCTGCATTTCCAATAAGGATTTTATTTGGCAATACGTTTATTTTGAACATAGCACACAAAAAGAAACAAACAATGACAAATTATAGAAAATTGCAAAACAGTTAATGTCTTAATTATACAATTATTATTATTAAAACACAATTGTGCAAAATTTGCTTAAAGGAACATATTAAAATAACTATATACATATAATGCAAAACACTTGTTTTTTAAAATGCACACACAAAAAAATCAAGCATATCTTCACCCATGATAAAATAACTATGAAAAATAAGAAATTAATTAAAATGAACATATATACATATTTGGGTCATGAAAACAGTGTGTATGTATGTAGATCTAATCATATGCCCCCCCCCCCCCTTATTTTCTTATGGACTGCGTAATCATTGCAATACTGGTGTTTGTATGTGTTAAATGTGTGTAAAGTCGTGTCTTTTGCTTTAATAAAACATGTTGATCACAAAAAAAAGGGTCATTTTGCGAATCTCAGTCTGCTGTGGACTCCTGCATGACGACGAGTCTGCTGGATCTCTAGATCTGCTGCTATATGGTTATGGCTCTGAGTCCGCACGAGTCCGCTATGATTTGCACAGTGAGTCGGGATTTGCGAATCTCTGAGTCTGCTGTTGACTCGTGTATGACGACGAGTCTGCTGGATCTCTGGATCTGCTGCTATAAGGTTATGGCTCTGAGTCCGCACGAGTCTGCTGTGTTTTCTTGCACAGTGAGTCAGGATTTGCGAATCTCTGAGTGTGCTGTTGACTCGTGCATAATATAGCCGCGGGAGCCGGGAGCTGGAGGAGGGGCTGCAACATGTTACTGTTAATCTCTCCCCACTTTTGGCCACACCTCCGCGGCTATGCTTATGCACATGACGAGTATGGATCTCTGGGTCTGCTATGCTATTACGGTTAGGGTTAGAGTCCCCACGAGTCTGCAGCATGGTCTGCAGGAAGTTTAACTGATCCGCGTCCCCTCCCCTGAGCCAAACGATAACTTCTGGAAGCTATCCTACTTGCTAAAGGGTAGGTAGATGGACTGGGGTACGTTGTAATGTTATTTTACATGTTATAAAGAGAGTAGCGAGTGACGCAATTTATAGTTTTAATTTGTACGTCACACAAGGTGTTGGACTCAAAGGACTCGGGTTAATGGAGAGGGGAGACTCGTCACGACCAGCTCATTTCTAGGATCCGGGTTAATGATCTGGATGAATCAGGACTCGCCCATCTCTAGTTTAGAGCTGCCGGAGAGCACCAGGACGTCGCTCCGGGCCGGGACTTCACAAATGTCAGTACCCATAAGGAGCCGTACACATGCCGCAGTTTTTTGCGTGGCTGTGTCTTTAGTTGAAAGCCCAGTGGTGATCTGTTCATCTGTCATACTGATCATACAGTCAATAACTTGTTGTTATTAGCATCTGGTTAGCTAGCTATGCTAATGAATATAAGAAGCTTTTTCTCCAACCAGTGAGGTAAAGGCACATCTTTATATGATCATTATAGTTAAAAAAATAAGAGAATAAAGTAAACAGGTATAAAATACTATATGACAGTACAAAAAAGTTGTTATTAATAAACAAGAATACAGTTTGAGTGATTTGTAAAATATCCATAAAGAAAAAGAAAATCTGATTACTGTTATGTTTCATATGGGTGTTGAGAGATGTATCCACAGATCTCTAAAATGTTGCTCTCAAAGTGCACCAGATTGATGCTTTGAACTTCAACATTTAAAAAAAAAAAATCTTCCCGGGGGACCCCCCTAGAGAAGGTTAGGCCCCCCCCCCACTTAAATCATATTCACATGGATAGGAAACTAAATTGCACACATCTTGTGTCCATACAGTATCTTTCTGTTTTGGTGGTCATGCCACAACCGTGCACGTGCATGCATGCGAGAGTCATGGTAAAATATCTGGATTAAGAGGTTGCTTTTTCTTTGCACAGCATGACAGAAAGGCGAAATTAATGGGCTGTGATTTTAGTATTTTTAAGCAGAGGTCAATAATTTGTACGGCCCTCGGAGGATGTTGAAAAAGTTGAAATGGCCCTTGAGAGGAAAAAGGTTCCCCACCCCTGGCCTAGTTGTTAAAGCACGTTATTGAATTATTGTTTTTATGTGTTATATTTGATGAAAAAAATATTAAGAGTACATACAGTACTTTCATAGGGGGAAAGTAGAAGGTCAATGATAGAAATATAGAATATAAAATATCAAGAATATACTATAAGTGATCTCTACAATAAAACAGTTTAGTGAGGAGGTGCAAAACAGAAAAACGAATTAAACTTTATTTAAACATTAAATATTACTTTAGATTAAGGTCTTCTTTTAAATAAAAAAAAAGATAAATATTAAGCCTGACAAAGTACGTAACATCTAATATATTGCTTTCCTGCAATGTTAACTATGTTGAAGCACTTATTTTAACTGATATTATACATATGAATTATACTCTTATGTAGATAGTATAATAAATGTGCAGAATATGACAGTTTAATGGTGGAGGTATACACACATATTGATAGATGTCTTGTAATGCACTGTTGAGGAACCTCAGCTGCGACCCAAGTTTTCCATTCATTGCATAACTACACCATAGTTGTGTATATGATATGTCAATAAACCTTAGAAAATCTTGAAATCTTGAAAGGGATGTGCAAAATAGCCATTATACAGTCTTTAATTAACTATTAGTAGAGAATAACGAGTAATGAATATACTTTATTACTCGTTTCCATTCATGTCAATTGCAGATAAATGTTTAGTCTTCTCAAGCACCAACTATCAAATGTCTCTCCTGATTGTTGGCACTTGACAATCACCTTCCCTGAATTTTACTCAGGTGTAACTAAAGTCTGATTTAAGGGTTGTTTATATTTCACATCATTAATCAGAATCTGCAAAGTCCATCCATCCATCCATCCATCCATCCATCTTCTCCCGCTTATCCGTGGTCGGGTCGCGGGGGTAGCAGTTCCAGCAGTTCCAGCAGAGAGCCCCAAACGTTCCTTTCCCTGGCCACATCAACTCAGACTGGGGGATCCCAAGGCGCTCCCAGGCCAGCGAAGAGATATAATCCCTCCACCTGGTCCTACCCCTTGGTCTCTTCCCAGCTGGACGTGCCTGGAACACCTCCCTAGGGAGGCGCCCAGGTGGCATCCTAACTAGGTGCCCAAACCACCTCAACTGGCTCCTTTCGACGCGAAGGAGGAGCGGTTCAACTCTGAGTCCCTCCCGGATGACCGAACTTCTCACCTTATCCCTAAGGGAGACACCAGCCACCCTGCGGAGAAAACCCATCTCGGCCGCTTGTATCCGCGATCTCGTTCTTTTGGTCATGACCCATCTTCATGACCATAGGTGAGGGTAGGAACGAAAATTGCCCGGTAGACAGAGAGCTTTGCCTTCTGGCTCAGCTCCCTTTTCGTCACAACGGTGCGGTAAAGCGACTGCAGTACCACTCCCGCTGCTCCAATTCTCCGGCCCATCTCACGCTCCATTGTTCCCTCACTCGAGAACAAGACCCCAAGATACTTGAACTCCTTCACTTGGGGTAAGGACTCATTCCCTACTTGGAGTGGACAGTCCATCGGTTTCCTGCTGAGAACCATGGCCTCAGATTTGGAGCTGATCCTCATCCCAGCCGCTTCACACTCGGTTGCGAACCGATCCAGTGAGTGCTGAAGGTCGCAGACCGATGAAGCCATTAGAACCACATCATCTGCAAAAAGCAGTGGTGCAATCCTTAGTCCACCGATCTGCAGACCCCCTCCCCCACGACTACACCTCGAAATCCGATCCATGTATATTACAAACAGGATTGGTGAAAAAGCGCAGCCCTGCCGGAGGCCAACCCTCACCGGAAATGGGTCCGACTTACTGCCGAGGACCCGGACACAGCTCTCGCTTTGGGAGTACAGAGATTGGATGGCCCTGAGTAGAGACCCCCTCACCCCATACTCCCGCAGCACCTCCCGCAGTAACTCTCTGGGAACTCGGTCATACGCCTTCTCCAAGTCTACAAAACACATGCAGACCGGACAAGCGTACTCCCAGGCCCTCTCCAGGATCCTTGCGAGAGTAAAAAGCTGATCCGTCGTTCCACGACCAGAACGGAATCCGCATTGTTCCTCCTCAATCTGATGTTCGACAATCGGCCTGACCCTCCTTTCGAATACCTTAGAGTAAGCTTTCCCGGGGAGGCTGAGTAGTGTGATGCCTCTGTAATTGGCACACACCCTCTGATCCCCCTTTTTGAAAAGGGGAACCACCACCCCGGTCTACCACTCCTTCGGTACTGTTTCCGACTTCCACGCAACGTTGATGAGACGTGTCAACCATGACAGTCCCTCAACACCCAGAGCCTTCAGCATTTCCGGGCGGATCTCATCCATCCCCGGGGTTTGCCACTGTGGAGTTGTTTGACGACCTCAGTGACCTCCCCCCGGGAGATTGGTGTTGATCCCCCGTCATACTCAAGCTCTGCCTCTAACATAGAGGGCGGAGTTGTCGGGTTCAGGAGTTCCTCAAAGTGTTCCTTCCAACGCCATAACACTCCATCAGTTGAGGTCAACAACGTCCCATCCTTACTGTACACAGCTTGGATGGTTCCCTGCTTCCCCCTCCTGAGGTGACGCCAACGAGTCCTCTTTCTGGCCCTGGCTCCAGAAGGGGACCCCGGGCTTCCTCTCCTCACTTCTTTGTTGTTCTTTCATGAGGTCTTTTGAACCAATCTTAGTCTGATCCCTTGCCTGAGACCAATTTGCCATGGGAGACCCTACCAGGTACACAAGGTTCCAGACAACACAGCCCCCAGGTTCATCAGGGCACACACACCTCTCTACCACGGTAAGGTGCTGGTTCTTCAGAGAATCTGCAAAGTAACTCAAATAAATGTAGTGGAGTAAAAATACCAGGTTAACCTCTGAATTGTAGTGGAGTAGAATTACAAAGTAACAATGAGCTGTCATGTGGGTATATATTAATGCTGCGCATTATGGACACAAGCGATTTTCACCCATTTATTAATTATATGTTTTACATTTGATAACACCAATATGTTTAATACTGGCAACTTCTAATTGTGGGAAAAACGAAAACCTTCAGTAGAGACGTCCCATAGAACATTTTGCGAAACACAATAGCCAGCATGTGTAGTTCTGGGGGGGCGTTCGATTCCAGTTTTGGATAGTCTGGCGTGGTTTCGTTCCATTTCAAACAGCTGTTTGACGCTCGGCGTAACCTTGGCGCACTGCCACTCCAACATCCTATCCCAGAGCTTGAAGATTAATCACGGGGACAGTAGTCCTAAACGATAGCTGGGGATTATGGGTAGTGTAGTGTCTTCGGCCATCCTAAACTCAGAAATGTTTTTCAATCAATGTTTATTTATATAGCCCAATATCACAAATGTTACATTTGTCTCAGTGGTCTTCACAGTTTGTACAGAGTATCAGTATGACAATACGACACCCTCTGTCCTTAGACCCTCACATCGTACAAGGAAAAACTTCCGGAGAAAACCCACAGTTTAAAGGGTAAAATGGGAGAAACCTCAGGGAGAGCAACAGAGGAGGGATCCCTCTCCCAGGACGGACAGATGTGCAATTGAGGCCGTGTGTAATTGAAAAGATAATACATTGGCAACATAGGTAGTCCAAATGTTTGGAAATGCATGTGTGTATAATAAGATGAAGAATCCACGAGGATATCCATCCAGGACTTATGATCCAGGACCACAGCCACGACTCAAGATCCAGGGCTCGCGATCCAGGACACAGGACCGCAGGATCATCCATGACTCCGGATCCCGGCGTATATAGACACCAAAAAGAAAGACTTTTGGGGAAGCTGGGTTAATCGGAACATGAGTACACAGGTATAGACAGAGAGAAGTAAGAAGTAAGATGTCCCTCGACAAACTAAGCCTATATCAGCAAAACTAGGGGCTGAATCTAATCAGCCCTAACTATAAGCTTTATCAAAAAGGAAGGTCTTAAGCGCACTCTTAAAAACGGATAGGGTGTCTGCCGCCCGAACACAAACTGGAAGCTGATTCCACAAATGTGGAGCTTGATAAGAAAAGGCTCTGGCTCCCATTGTACTTTTAGAGACTCTAGGAACAACCAACAACCCTGCATTCTTGGAACGCAATGCCCTAGTAGGACAGTAGGGTATAATGAGTTCTTTAAGGTAAGATGGCGCCTGCCCATTAAGGGCTTTGTAGTCGAGAAGAAGAATTTTAAATTCTATCCTGTGTTCTATAGGGAGCCAGTGTAAGGCAGCCAGAACAGGAGTAATGTGGTCCCTTTTCCTAACTCTGGTTAGTACACGAGCTGCAGCATTTTTAATCAGCTGAAGCGACTTGACTGACTTCTTGGTACACCCTGTTAGAACGGGGTACAAAAATACTGGACTCAAATGCGACGGCTCAGATTTTAATGAAAAAATAAAACAAAGTTTTAACAAAAACATCACTCATGCGAGGACAAAACAAAACTTCTCGATTTCAAACAAACAAAACTCTCCTCTCTGGTTTTAACGCTGGGTCTCTGGACATGGAAGCACACTGAAACAAGACGAACTGGCACAAGACAAAGGGAGACAAGGACTATTTATACATGAGGGAATAGGGACCAGGTGGAAACAATCAGGGGCGGGACAGCCGCTGACGGAAAATCACCCAAAGTGAGGAATTAACAAAGACCAGAAAGAAAGAGGTAAATACAAAATAAAACAGGACATGGGAAAACGAGACATGACATGAAATAGGCAGACAAGACATGAAGTAACAAGAAAACCTGACTCTACCTAGAAACCTGACTAGACTTGGAATTACATACCTGACTAAACATGAAGTGACAGACATAAAACAAACACGACTAACACAATTGACGAGACACCACAGTAACCCCCCCCCCCCCCCTCTAGGGACTGCTCCGGAAGTCACAGACCCTCCTGGATGATCCTGATAAAAGTCAGTGATCAAACTCCGATCTACAATGAAGCTTGCAGGGACCCATTGTCTTTCTTCGAGACCGTAACCAACCCAGTCCACGAGGAATTGTTTCCCTCGACCACGGTTACGGACTCCAAGCAGTTTCTTAACAGTGTAGACAGGACCACCATCAACCATCCGGGGAAGCGGTGGGGGCTTAGAGGCGGGCACCAGAGGACTCTCTCTTACAGGCTAGACCTTCCCCAAATGAAACGTCGGATGGACCTTGAGTGACCTGGGTAGACGTAAGCGCACAGACACTGGGTTAATCACCTTAGACACCTGGAAAGGACCCACGAACCTTGGGGCTAGCTTTCTGGACATGACATGAAGGGATAAGTCTTTGGTAGCCAGCCAAACGCTTTGTCCAGGCCTATAGGATGGAGCAGGTCTGCGATGCCGATCCACCACCTTCTTCATCTGGCTGGAGAGCACGACGAGCACCTGCCCAGATCCGGCGGCACCGACGGACCATGGCGTGTGCCGACGGGACCGTGACCTCACCTTCATTGGCAGGGAACAAGGGTGGCTGATACCCATAAACACACTGGAAAGGAGTAAGTCTAGTAGCTGCAGTGTGTTGTGAGCATACTCGACCCACATCAGGTGCTTGCTCCACGATGCCTGGTTCTGGGAAGCGAGACACCGCAAACAGGTCTCCAGCTCCTGGTTGATCCGCTCTGATTGGCCATTGGACTACGGGTGGTAACCCGAAGACAAGCTGACGGTGGCATCCAGGAGATGGCAGAACTCCTTCCAAAAACCTGAGATGAACTGGGGGCCTCGGTCCGATACGATGTCCCTGGGAAAACCATGAATGCGGAAAACTTCACGTAACATGACCTCTGCCATTTCTTTGGCAGAGGGAAGCTTGGGTAATGCAATGAAATGTGCCATCTTACTGAATCTGTCCACCACCGTCAGGACGGTGGTGTTTCCCTCGGAAACGGGTAATCCAGTGACGAAGTCCATGGAGAGGTGTGACCATGGACGATATGGAACAGGAAGAGGCTGCAGCAGACCCATCTGAGCTTGTTTGGAGGTCTTGTTTCTGGCACAAACGGTGCAGGCTGCTACATACTCTGCCACCTGTTTCTCCATAGCCGGCCACCAGAAATGTTGCTTTATCATAAAGATTGTGCGTTTAACCCCCGAATGACAGGTGAGCAAAGACGTGTGAGCCCAGTGAATTACCTGGGAGCGAACTGAAGATGTCGTCAAAGTAGACGAAGACAAACTTGTTGAGAAAGTTCCTCAACACATCATTGATCATACCCTGAAAAACACCTGGAGCATTGCATAAACCAAAAGGCATAACAAGATATTCGTAGTGGCCACTCAGAGTGTTGAACCCTGTTTTCCACTCATCCCCCTCCCGAATTCTGACGAGATGATAGGCGTTTCTGAGGTCCAGTTTGGTGAATACTTGGGCATCCTGCAATAGTTCAAACGCTGTAGACATTAGTGGAAGGAGGTATCTATTCTTGACCGTTATTGCATTGAGTGGACTATAGTCTATGCATGGACGGAGGGAACCATCTTTCTTGCCCACAAAGAAAAAGCCTGCAGCCGCAGGTGATGATGACGGTCTAATGAGTCCAGACTTAAGGGAAGAGTCAATATACGTCTTCATGGCCCCTCTTTCTGGTGCAGAGATGGAGTAAAGCCGACCTCTAGGGATCGGAGCTCCAGGCAAAAGGTCAATAGGGCAGTCATAAGGTCGATGAGGTGGTAGCGAAGTAGCCTTAGTCTTGTCAAAAACCTCTTTTAAGTCCAGATAACATGCAGGCACTCTGGACAGGTCAGCTTACTCTAATAATAATAATAATATATTAATTTTATATAGCGCTTTTCTGGACCCAAAGACGCTTTACATTTGGGAGGGGGGGTATACAAACAAAACAAAACAAAAAAACAAACAAAACAAAACAAAAAAACACAACAGAAAAGCAGTCAGGAGGAAGTTGATTAAGAGGGGGGGGGCTTTATAGATAAAGAGTTGAAAAGGTGGGTTTTGAGGCGGGACTGGAACAGGGTGAGGGACTCAGACTCACGGAGGTCTTGGGGGAGTGAGTTCCAGAGCTTCGGGGCTGCCACAGAGAAGGCTCTGTCCCCGAAGCTCCGGAGTTTGGCCTTGGGGATTGAAAGCAAACCGGCTGAGGTGGATCTGAGGGACCGGGGTGGTTGGTAGAGGGTGAGGAGGTCAGTGAGGTAGGGGGGGCCAGATGGTGGAGGGCTTTATAAGTGAGGACCAGGAGTTTGTAATTGATGCGGTGTGTAACGGGGAGCCAGTGGAGTTCTTTGAGGACAGGGGTGATATGATGCCATGATTTGGTGTGGGTGAGGAGTCTGGCGGCTGCGTTCTGGACACGCTGGAGTCTACTGAGGGAGGTGGAGCTGATGCCGTAGAGGAGGGAGTTGCAATAGTCAAGGCGGGAGGAGATGAAGGCGTGAATGAGTCGCTCAGCTGCAGGGCGGGTGAGAGAGGGACGGAGTTTGGCAATATTGCGGAGGTGGAAAAATGAGATTTTGACAACATGACGGATGTGGGGCTCCAGGGAGAGGGTGGGGTCAAATATCACGCCAAGGTTGCGTGCCTGGGTGGAGGGGGAAACAGGGGTGCCATCAATGGTGATTGTCAGGTTGGGGGTTTTGCTGAGGGTGGATTTTGATCCGATGAGGAGGAGTTCAGTTTTATTGCTGTTGAGTTTGAGGAAGTTGTGTTGCATCCAGGATTTTAGTGCAGTCAGACAGGATTCGATGTGGGTGAGGGGGGGGGTTGTTGGGGGATTTGGTGCTGAGGTAAATCTGGGTGTCGTCGGCATAGCAGTGAAAGTCCAGGTTGTATTTGCGGAGAATCTGACCAAGGGGGAGGATGTAGATGATGAAGAGGAGGGGGCCGAGTACTGAACCTTGGGGAACACCTTGGGTGACTGAAGCTGTGGAAGAGGAGTGGTTGTTGAGGGAGATGAAGTGGGATCTGTCGGAGAGGTAGGACTGGAGCCACCTGAGTGCAGTACCATCGATACCGATGTCCTGGAGTCGGGTGAGCAGGATGGTGTGGCTCACGGTATCGAAGGCTGCACTCAGGTCGAGGAGGATGAGGATGTTGAGGGAACCGGTGTCAGCAGAGGTGAGGAGGTCATTGAGGACTTTGATGAGGGCCGTTTCTGTGCTGTGGTGGGGACGAAAACCAGACTGAAGGGGTTCAAAAAGCTGGTTGGTTTGGAGATGGCGGTGGAGTTGTTTGGAGATAATGCGTTCTATTGTTTTTGAGAGAAAGGGGAGGTTGGAGATGGGACGGTAGTTACTGAGGGAGGAGGGATCTAGACCGGGTTTCTTGAGGATGGGAGTGACAGCAGCAGTTTTGAAGGCAGAGGGAACGGTACCTTGGGACAGGGAGGAGTTGAAAAGGTTGACAAGGTAGGGGCAGAGGACGGGGAGACAGGACTTCAGTAGAGGGGTGGGTAGAGGGTCAAGGGAGCAGGTTGTGGGTTTGGAGGAGCTGATCAGTTTGACTATTTCAGGGTGGGTAACCAGAGTGAACTGGGAGAGGCGGCCGTGGGGAGGAAGGCTCGGTAGGTCCAGGGAGATGGGGGGAGAAATTGTGGCGCTGGATGCTGGGGGAGATGTATGTGTGTCAGATGCAGTGGAAAGGGAGAGATTAATGGCAGTGATTTTGTCAGAGAAGAACTGGAGGAATGAACTGCATAAAGTGGAAGTAGAGGAAGGGAGGGTGTCGGCACGGGGTTTGAGGAGCTTGTTGACGGTGGAGAAGAGGGTCCTGGGGTTATTGGAGGGGTCGGTAAAGATGGTGGAGAGGTAGGCAGTTTTTGCGGCAGTGAGGGCGTCTCTGTAGGTAGTGAGATGGAGTTTGTAGGATTCATGGTGAACTGTCAGGGATGATTTATTTGTTAGGCGTTCAAGCTGGCGGCCGGTTTGCTTTAGCTTACGGAGTGCAGGGGTGAACCAGGGTGAGGAGGTTGTAAAAGTGACATTTTTCCTTTTGAGGGGAGCCAGGCTGTTGAGGGAGGAGAGTAGGGTGGAATTAAGGTGGTTGAGTAGTTCATCGGGTGAGCTGAGGTTCGAGTCCAGAGGGAGAGTAGAGGACAGCAGGTCGGAGAGGTGCTGGGGATCAACAGAGCATATATTACGGAAGGTGATGGTCCTGGATGGGGGGGGGTGGCGGACGGGGGAGGCGATGGTGAACTGTATGAGTTTGTGGTCAGAGAGGGGAAAGGGGCAGGGGTGGAGGTCGAGTACTGGGAGGTTGGTGGAGGAGATAAGGTCAAGGATGTGTCCTTTATCATGAGTGGGGAAGGTGACATGTTGGGTAATTGAGAAATTGTCCAGAAGGGAGGAGAACTCAGAAGCGAGTTTGCAGGTGGGGGAGTCCATGTGGATGTTGAGGTCGCCGAGCAGTAACAGACGTGAGGAGAGGGATGAAGCAATGGTGAGGAGTTCAGTGAGATCAGAGAGGAAGGAGGGGTGTGGTTTGGGGGGGCGGTAAATGAGGATAACTGTCAGTGAGGGAGGGGCTTTGAAGGCGAGGAATTCGAAGGATGGTACTGAGGGGAGGGTGAGTTCTGTAGTCCGGATGTTGTGGTTGTAGATGACAGCGAGCCCACCACCACGGCGTGAGGGGCGGGGTTTAGTGATGTAATTAAAACCAGGGGGGGATGTTTGGTTGAGGGAGAAGAAGTCATTGGGTTGTTGCCAGGTTTCAGTGAGCAGAAAGAAGTCAATGGATTTGTCCAGAATTATTTCGTGAAGGATGTGGGCTTTATTGTTAAGTGACCGGATATTGAGGAGGGCAAAATTCGTCAAGTGGGGGGTTGGAGGGGTAGTGGCAGACTGGAGAGGTATGAGGTTGGCCAGGTTAGCAGCGCGGGGGTGGGCACGACGAGAGGGGGGGGCAGTGGAGCAGAGGAGGGGGGTTTGATGGTGGGGAGAAATGGCTTGTTATATGTGTTGGGAGGCGGAGCGGAGTGGGATCCGCTCCAGGTATTACATGCAGCTGGGAGTGAAGGTGAGCAGGGGAGAAAGGAGCAGTAGGAGTTGCGTTCTGATGACGCATCAGGTGTGCGACAGTGCGTTGGGTAGAGCAGATTGATGTTATGGATTGACCGTGCTGAGAGTAAACAAAACTGCGGCGGGTGCTTCGGTGAATGTAGCGGGGTCGACGAAGGAGTCCAAGATGTCTGATAACTGAGATGGAAGACGGGGTGGAGGAGTTGGTGAATGACAGAAGCTGTGAGATGGAGTATTTCAGCATGATGACAGGCGGGAATGCTGGGAGCAGTGCGTTAGCAGCGATAGCGGCTAGCGGGCCAGGTGCGCAGAGGTGGAGGATTGTTGTGGAGACGAGGGAGATCCACGACATGGCAGGAGGATGTGAACAGCGGGACGGGACAGATGTACCCTGGAGGTGAAGACAGGAGGCAGAGAGAGTCCACGGTTGTTGCGAGGGACGGAGACAGACAGGCAGGCGATGTAGCAGATAGCAGTAGCCACCCGGCACCTCGATGGCTGAGTGAGGGCAGCCAGCAACGGAGGCAGAAATTAAAAACAATGTGCAGTGCAATGCAGGGCAGTAGTCCAATTCGATGGTTATTGCAAGAACGAATGTTAGCTGAGGGTGATTGAGGGTAACAGAGGCGGAGAAGCGGCGAACAGTCCTCGCCAGCGTCCTCTCCGTACTCTGACTTGATGTCAGTGGTAACTCTATTGGGGATGTCTGTCTGATTAACAGACTGTCTGGAGTTCCCAGGGGAGGCTAAGCAGGTTACTTTACAATCAGAGCCCCAGTTCTTAATGTTTCCTGACCGCCAGTCAATATTCGGATTGTGCCTGAGGAGCCATGGAAGTCCCAAAACTATAGGGTGAAGTGCAGAGTCAAATAAGTGGAATCTTAATGTTTCTGTGTGAATGTCATCTATGGTTACTTGAACGGGTTCAGTTATATGGGTTACTCTGAATAACAGCTTGCCATCTAAGGCACTGGCATCTACAGGAGAAGTCAAAGGAACAGTAGTAATGCCCAGTCTTTTAACAAGACCCCAGTCCATCAGACTTTCGTCCGCTCCTGAATCCACTAGTACCCCCTGAGTCATGGTGTGGTCACGTAACTGTAATTTTACCTTGGTCAATGAACGTGGAAGAAAGGCAGCTGCAGAAAATTGGCTCACCGGCGCCATCCCTCGCTCCGATGAGCCTGTCCTTTTAACGGGCAGGAAGATGCAGCATGGCCATGTTGTCCACAGTAGAAGCAGCATCCTTCACCGAAACGGCGCTGTCGTTCCTCTGCCGTGATCCTGGCTCCGCCCAGCTGCATTGGTTCCTCGGATGATGTTGTCAGAGGTGTATTGTTTATCCATGGGCGTTGTGGGGCAGATGGGTGCACGCTGGTCCTTAACCTTTCACTGTTCCTTTCATTAAGTCTAATATCAATGCGGGTAGACATTGCAGTGATAGAGTTAAGATCTGTTGGTAGCTCCAGGGGTGCTAATTGATCCTTAATAGAATCCTTTAATCCATTCATAAAGGCATCAATAAGGGCTGGGGTGTTCCACCCGCTATCTGCTGCTAAAGTGCGAAATTGTATCGCATAATCTGCCACTCTTGTGGATCCCTGTTTAATCTGCATTAACACTCGGCTGGCCTCTCTGGCTGGTGAAGAGTGATCAAAAACACGCTTTAGAATCTCTGAGAACATGTTCACTGACTGGCACACTGGAGAATTAGAGGACCATTCGGCCGTAGCCCAGGCGGCAGCTCGCCCGGTTAAATGGGACAGCATAAAGGCTACTATAGCTTGGTCTGAGATAAAGGCTGAGGGGTTATGGGTGAAATGCAGTTCACACTGTACCAGAAAGGGGCGACAGTCCCCAGAGTCCCCGGAAAACTTTTCTGGAGATGCAAGGCGAAGCGACGTTCCAGAAGAGGGAATGTGGTCTGCAGCAGCACCAGCGGATGCAACGGATGGGCTTGGCATAGTAGGAGACCGTGTAGATGATCCAGCTTCGAGCTGGGCAAGAGCTCCGTGCACTTGAACCGCCAGGTGATTAACTTGATTCGTTACAGCCTCCTGGAATTCTGCTTGGCGATCAGTGAGGTTACAAACTCCTCTGTTAATGGAGACCAGCTGTGCAGCATGGTGAGCAAGCTCTGCTCTCTGTCCTTCGACATTCGCTTTAATTCTTTCTGAGTCTGCTGAGTCCATGTTAGCCAGTTCGTTCTGTTAGAACGGGGTACAAAAATACTGGACTCAAATGCGACGGCTCAGATTTTAATGAAAAAATAAAACAACGTTTTAACAAAAAATCACTCATGCGAGGACAAAACAAAACTTCTTGATTTCAAACAAACAAAACTCTCCTCTCTGGTTTTAACGCTGGGTCTCTGGACATGGAAGCACACTGAAACAAGACGAACTGGCACAAGACAAAGGGAGACAAGGACTATTTATACATGAGGGAATAGGGACCAGGTGGAAACAATCAGGGGCGGGACAGCCGCTGACGATGACGGAAAATCACCCAAAGTGAGGAATTAACAGGACCTGAAAGGAAAGACCAGAGGTAAATACAAAATAAAACAGGAAATAGGAAAACGAGACATGACATGAAATAGGCAGACAAGACATGAAGTAACAAGAAAACCTGACTCTACCTAGAAACCTGACTAGACTTGGAATTACATACCTGACTAAACATGAAGTGACAGACATAAAACAAACACGACTAACACAATTGACGAGACACCACACACCCTGATAATAAGGAGTTACAATAATCCAGCCTCGAAGTAACAAATGCATGGACTAGTTTCTCTGCATCGTTTTGAGGCAAGATATGCCTGATTTTTGCAATGTTACGTAGATGGAAGTAGGCGGTCCTTGAAATTGATTTTATGTGGGCGTTAAAGGATAAATCCTGATCAAATATAACACCAAGATTCCTTACAGTCTCACTGGAGGCCAAATTAATGCCATCCATAGTTAGTATATCTTTAGATAATTTGTTTCGTAGATTCTTTGGGCCGAGTACAATAACTTCAGTTTTGGTCGTGTTTAACATCAAAACATTTAAGGTCATCCACGTTATGAAGTCCTTGAGGCAGTCTTGAATTTATTTAGATGATTAATTTCATCAGGCTTGATTGATAAATATAGTTGAGTATCATCCGCATAACAATGAAAGTTTACAGAATGATTCCTTATAATATTGCCTAACGGAAGCATATATAATGTGAACAAAATAGGTCCGAGCACTGAGCCCTCTGGCACTCCATGGCTAACTTTGGTTTGCGTGGAAGATTCATCGTTGACACGTACAAACTGAGAGCGTTCAGATAGATAGAACCTAAACCAGCCTAAAG
The DNA here is from genome assembly GCF_902827175.1 of Gymnodraco acuticeps. Taxonomy (NCBI): domain Eukaryota; kingdom Metazoa; phylum Chordata; class Actinopteri; order Perciformes; family Bathydraconidae; genus Gymnodraco; species Gymnodraco acuticeps. The sequence continues at coordinate 6,058,232 of NW_022991154.1, read as the reverse complement.
CAGTTCCCTTTATGCCAACTAAGTGCTCTAATCTTTGCAATAGGATATCATGGTCGATAGTATCAAATGCAGCACTGAGATCGAGCAAAACAAGAATAGAGACAAGTCCCTTGTCAGAGGCTATTAGAATGTCATTTGTGACTTTAACCAGAGCTGTCTCTGTGCTATGATGTGTTCTAAAGCCAGACTGAAAATCTTCAAATAAATCATTGTTATTTAAGTAATCACACAGCTGTTTTGCGACCGCTTTCTCAAGAATTTTTGAGAGGAACGGAAGATTAGAAATAGGTCTATAGTTGGCTAAAACCTCTGGATCGAGGTTGTGCTTTTTAAGAAGCGGTTTTATCACTGCTACTTCGAATGATTGTGGAACATAGCCTGATAATAAAGACATATTCATAATATTTAAAAAAGAAGTGCTAATTAATGGAAAAACTTCCTTCAACAGCTTAGTTGGAATTGGGTCTAACATGCACGTTGATGGTTTAGAAGAGAGAATCATTGAATTTAATTGTTCAAGGTTAATGGCTGAAAAGCATTCTAGTTTACTATCTAGTGTAATATTAGAACTTACGTTTCCAGGAGCTGTTGATAACACTATACTGGTCAAAGGCAAGAGGTCATTAATTTTGTTTCTAAGAGTAACAATTTTGTCGTTAAAAAAGCACATAAAATCATTACTACTGAGTGCTATGGAAATAGAAGGCTCAATCGAGCTATGGCTCTCTGTCAGCCTGGCTACAGTGCTGAAAATAAATCTTGCATTATTCTTATTCTCATCTATTAATGAAGAGTAGTAGGCTGCTCTCGCTTTACGCAGTGCTTTCTTATATTCATTGAGAGTAATATGCCAAATTAAACGAGATTCTTCAAGTTTAGTGGAACGCCATATCCTTTCCAGTTGTCTCGACTTTTGCTTTATTTTGCGGGTTTCGGCATTATGCCATGTACATTTTGTATAAGTTTCCTCCCTTACATGCAGACATGCTATCGAGTTAAGTATTGGTGGAATATCTTCCTTAAATTTGGCTATAGCACTAACAGATAGGTTTCTGCTGCAGGAGCTTTTGACAAATGCTTTGTAGTCTATTAACAGTACTTCAAAATGTACTAAGAAATGGTCGGATAAACCAGGATTATGCAGTTCGACTAATAGTTGCTCAATTTCAATACCATAAGTCAGAACAAGGTCGAGAGTGTGATTATAGCAGTGGGTTGGTTTATTTACACTCTGACGGAAACAAATAGAATCTAATATAGAGTTAAATGCAACAGTAAGGCTATTTTTATCATCGTCAACATGAATATTAAAGTCACCTACGATAATTACTTTATCTGTTTTAAGTACCAAAGTTGATAAAAACTCAGAGAATTCTGATAAGAATTCTGAATAAGGACCTGGTGCACGGTACACAGTAACAAATAAGATTGGCTGCAAAGTTTTCCAGGTCGGATGCGTAAGACTAAAAACAAGGCTTTCAAAGGAGGTATAATTTAATTTTGGTTTAGTATTGATAAGTAAACTTGAGTCAAAGATTGCTGCAACTCCACCTCCTCGGCCCGTGCCTCGGGCAATATGAGTATTGATATGGCTGGGTGGAGTGGCCTCATTTATGCTGACATATTCTTCATGTCTCAACCAAGTTTCAGTGAGACAGCATATATCAATATTATAATCTGATATTAAATCATTTACCAATATTGCTTTAGATGCTATAGATCTTATGTTTAAGAGACCACATTTAATCTTCCTGTTTTGTTGCACTGTAGTAGTTGTTACATTTACTTTTATTAGGTTATTAAGTATGACACCTCTATTAGGTTTTACCTTAAATTGTCCTTGGGCAGACACACACACCGTTAATATTGGGTGTTTTATTGGGTTCGGGATTCCTATGGATGACTGCCTAGGAGAGGGCGCAGAGAAGCGTGAAAGACTGCGACTATATATAAAACCATGCTCGTATCTACAACCTATAGAAATGCAACACGGCGTCAGTTTAAAGTAATTCTGTCCTCCTGCTTACCGCATCATTTATGAGAAAACATTTCATAACATTAACACAACATTTCGAGGTGGTTTTAAATAACATATCCGTATTTATTTATTTCTCCAAGTTATGTTTTTGTGTGCACTGAGGAGTCGCAAACAGGCGTTTGTTTAATCATTTTAAGATTGGCTTTAATCAATGTTTGAAAATGAATTCTTCATATATGATAAATGAGAGGTAACGTTTTATTTATGGTATTATTTCCACATATTTCTCTCCATTCTTCCTTCTGCCAATGCGGTGTCGCAGTTTCTCGCCTCTCCCTTATTTGTGCTTAGTGCGTACGCATGGGTTAGAGTTTGCGTGGAGGATCGCACATTTTCCCATCAAGTTAATATTTTAGAAATCGCAAACATTGCGTAGAAACTGGCGTACGCCATTTTTTGAGCGTATATCCCTTTATATCCCTGGTCTCAACTCCAGTTTGTCATGGATTAAGTCCACAAAGCCCTGAAATGTTTGCCGAAATTAGATTTGCACCTTCCAAAGTAGGATGAATGCCGTCTCTCTTAATCAGACCAGGTTTTCCCCAGAAGGCTGTCCAATTATTTACGAAGCCCACATTGTTTGCTGGGCACCACCAAGACAACCAGCGGTGAAATGATATACATGTCATCATTGATCAGATTGGGGATTTTATATGGCATTACCACTATATCCCTACATGCATTGCGGCTAAAACCTCCAATCAGCGAGCTTAAACCATAGCTGAGGATCTTGGGTAATCAGTTCAGTGGCTGTGTATCGCAATGCTGCTCAAAATTTCCCTTATAGGCCTACGTGTCATAGTCTGCTCCATCATTCACCAGTAGTTTTCCATTCACCTGTCTCACCTGTTTTCCACACTCACTCGTTAGCTCACTCTATTTCTCTTCTGCACCCATTAGCTTCTGCCAGTATTTAAACCCGCACCTTACACACACTCTTTGCCAGATTGTACTTTGCCTCATGCTTGTCTTTCCCACGTTTGATACTAGTTTGCCTACCCGGTTCCGACCCTGCCTGTCCTCCATCTGCCTGCTCTGCCTGTTCCCTGATCCTGCCTGTCCCTCGACTATCCTGTCTGGCCTGTTATCCAACCCTGCCTGTATCTACGCTGACCGCCTCGCTTACTCCCTGACTCTCTGCCTGTCCCTGACTCACCTTCTGCCCGCTGTCCTCCGGTGTGTTAAACTGCTCGGTTGGTATTCCTCAGATCCAGTGGAATCTCCAATAAAGTTTATTACCAATTCTCCTTGGTTTCTCGAGTGCTGCATTTGGGTTCTCCTTAAGGTTGTGACACGTCTGTTTCCGGTTATTTTTATTTTGAAATTCAGTTCCTGACGGATACCAAAAAAGCCCGAGATTATGGAATTAAACAAATAAATAAAAACAAGGATAATTGTGTGTTATTGGTGAGTAAATAACAGTGTGTTATTTAGAAAAGAATAACAAATTAGAAAGAAAAAAAGATTAAAAAAATACAGATTTCAGTATTCTGAGGCTCTGAGCCCAACACACTCTCACTCCCTAAGCGTCCAATAACGACGTTTGGTCAGTGTCCGTGGCGTCCAGTTGTGACGCTCCTAGGCTCCTTCAGCGTCATAAAGGGACGCAAATAGCGTTCAACTGATTGCAATGTATTCCCATCTGCGGCAATTTTTGACGCTCAGGGAAGCACGGCATTCGTTTGTGTCGGCTGCCCTTAAAGGCAATGTGAGCGTCCATTCCAATTGGATAACGGATAATTGTACACCCGGAAGTAAGTATTCCTCTTACTGTCGATTGATTTTACAGTGATATCTGCACTACTCATCGACTAAAAAACACCAGATTATCCTTGTTAATTACACAACATTGATTGGTTTAAATTGTGTGCAATGCTTTTGTATTTTTCCCCTTCGATTCGGAGAAACAAATATTTTTTCTGAGTAAAGGATGGCAGAAAACACTACACTACCCAGAATCCCCAGCTATCGTTTGGACTACACCATGTGCTCTGTTTGACAAACCCCGTGATAGTCCTCAAGCTCTGTGATTGGTGAGTGTGCTCCGAGGGTTACGCCGATTCTCGAACAGCACTTGAAATGGGATAGAACCACGTCAGACTGTCCAAAACTGGATTTGAACGGGTCCACCGCGTCCCCCCCTCCCCCACCCCGTCCCCAGAACTACACATGCTGGCTATTCTGTTTCGCAACATGCTCTCTATCTATGGCACGTCTCTACTGGGAGTTATAGTTTTAAAAGACGTTTTCGTATTTCCCATAATAAGAAGTTGCCAGTATTAAACTGTGTACATCCCTGGAGGTTTAGGGGATAGGAAACACTCAAATGTAAAACATATAATTAATAAATGGGTGAAAATTGCTTGTGCCCATAATGGGCAGCATTAATATATATATACACACATGCCAGCTAAGGTCAGAAGAGCTTTATTTAACAGCTGGTCTTATGTTTTTGACCCCTCCTGTTGTTAATAGATAACATTACATTACATTAATTGATAAGCCTGAAACATGCACTTGTCAAGGTTCAGAGGCACATTTTGCAAATATGGCAGTAGCCATCGATCAGCTTAAGATAAGATATAATTTATTGATCCCAGGTTGGAAACATTTGCGTTACATCAGCATGTGTTACAGTTGTACATTATGCAGTGGTGTTTATTTGTAAATCATTTAGTATAATCACACAAATTCTGTGTTTTATATTTAACAATTCTGTGTTCTTTATGTATTGATTGTTCAATACCTGACAAGGCCGGAGATGAAATATCTACATACATCTTATAAGAGTATAATACATGATGTATAATGTCAGTTAAAATAAGTGCTTCAACATAGTTAACATTGCTGGAGGTATGCACAAATATTGATAGATGTCTTGTAATGCGTTATTGAGGAACCTGCGACCCAAGTTTTTCATTCAATGCAGAACTACACCATAGTTGTGTAGGCCTATATGATATGTCAATAAACCTTAGAAAATCTTGAAATCTTGAAAGGGATGTGCAAAATAGTAATTATATACAGTCTTTAGTGAACTATTAGTAGAGAATAACGAGTAATGAATATACTTTATAGGGATCCTATTAATATCTAATAATAAAAATAATGAAATTCAATAACATGCTTTAACCACTAGGTGTCCCTTTATATCAGCTGTGCACCTTTATGGTGTAAATACAGCCTATCTACCAATTGGATCAAATATAAAAGTCAGCCGAATTAGTGTTGATACTGCAAGGAGACGTATTGTGTGAAAAGAAATGTAAGATGTTGTTTAATTGCTGATATATTTATGACCCACGTCACGTTTTCAGTTCCTCATGTTTGTCTAGAAGTCTTCTCATCAGGGCTCTATAAATAGAGAACTACGGCAGATATGTAATATTTAATGCAGCCGAACCGTGTATTACAATGCCGTTATGTGATGACTTTCAAAGAGAAAATCAAGCACACTCGGAATAAAGTATTATTATTTTTTTTTTTAAATGTTTTCGGTCTGTTTCCGGTACTTGTTAATGACGATGTGCTGTGAGATGTGAGACTGGAATTGCACAGGGGGAAATAACGTATCTTTAGATGCGGATTTTGTTAAACTAATATGTTTGCGCTGTGGATCAACACTATACATTGACGGGGAAGGGGGTAGCAATAAAGATAACACCATTAAACAGTTACACAACATAACAGAAATAATATTGATAGCAGCGTCCCTAGCAACCACCTTGGTGACAATGAAAACGTTGTATACACTGTAGACACAATTTCCTGAAGTAATCTTCGTAATAATTAGCAAACTAAAGATCATGTACATCCACTGCACACATAATCTGAAATATAAACTCATATTTCTCGCATCAAATGACATCAAAACGCATTTTAATGGCCAAACTAACTTTAAAATAGGCATTTTCCACCGAGAATAAAACGAAGTTCGGCCATGTTTTTTTTTTCTGCAGGGAGAAATGTGAAGATCACGTGACATAGACACCAGCCATTGGAATGAATGGTGAAAAAAATGTAGGGATCTTACAATTTCAGAGGCGTTTTTGTAGAAATACTACGTCCTACGTTGTGGACCAACGTAGTTACACGTTTTTTTGTGAGACTGGGTTGAATAGCCCTTGACCTGAACGCACTCCTTAGGCTCTTGGGCACAAAGGAGGGGTTCGGTCTGAGTGTCACGCCGCTCTGGTCACCCCGAATCTGTAAACAGCTCGGGTGCACCGACAGAGCAGTTAACTCAGACACTCTTTTGGCTGACGTTTAAGGCAAGAAGCAAAGCTGTTTTCCACGACAATGCTTTCAGAGAGGAGAGCTCCAGAGGCTCAAACGGCCCCGAGGCCAGAGCCTCGAGCACTAGGGGCAGGTCCCACTGTGGGGTGGAGGCGTGCACTACTGGGCGCAGCCTTCTGACCCCCTGTAAAAACCGCAACATCAGTGGTTGACTAAAGGCTGACCTGCCGCCAAATCCCTCATGGCAGGACGAGATGGCTGCTGCATACACTTTCACTGTTGAATGCGCAAGCCACCAGTAACTCGTTTTTGACAAGAAAGCTACTGGAGACTTCTAGAATTGTGTAGCACTTTCCTGGAGCGTCAGCTTCAGCGTCAGACAGGCTAAGACTGGCAAAGACATTAGAGTCCTACAGGAGTCACGAGGGAGGCAAAGAGGAGGCAAATCCTACTTTGATTGAGCTAAGTATCGCTGGTGTTTTTATTTTGTTTTATTTTATTTTGTTTTATTTTATTTGGTTGTTTAGCCCCTCATGCTATAATCATGTGTATTTTCTCCATTCCTGTTCATGTGTCTTCTCGCAATTATCACTGGCCCCGTGTATCTCGTAATCGATATAACCGGCCTGCTCTCGTCTATCCCACATGCTACACTGAGATCCAACATCTAGTTTCAGTTGGCCTGTGGAATTGCCAGTCAGCTGTTCCTAAGGCTGACTTCATCTCTGGCTACGCCTCCCTGCAGTCTCTGGATTTCCTTGCTCTCACTGAGATCTGGATTACTCCATCCAACACATCCACCCCAGCAGCTCTCTCCACTGCATATTCCTTCTCCCATACACCCAGACCAACTGGCAGAGGAGGTGGCACTGGTCTCCTGCTCTCTCCCAAATGGAGCTTTTCCCTCTTCAAGCTACCTAACTTCACTCCTTCCACCTTTGAATTCCATGCCGTCACAGTAACCCATCCTATACAGTTAACCATTGTTGTTCTCTACCGTCCACCAGGCGCCTTGGGGGACTTCTTGGAGGAATTAGATAATCTCCTCTCACACATCCCTGAAACTGGCCCTCCCGCTGTACTTCTCGGAGACTTCAACCTCCAGACGGGGAAGATAGACGAACTAACATCTCTGTTAACCGCCTTTGCTTTCTCACTGTCTCCGTCCCCACCGACTCATAAAGCTGGCAATGTCCTTGATCTCATATTCTCAAGGAACTGCGCTACTTCTAACCTCTCTGTAAACCCGCTCCGATCACTTCTTCATTTCATTCTCTCTACCCCTTTCCAAATATAACAAACTAATCTCTTCTCATCCTGCACTTGTCCGCCGTAACCTTCGCTCCCTCTCCCCCTCTACCTTTGCCTCATCGGTGCTCTCAGCCCTCCCTTCCTCTGACTCGTTCCAACTCCTGCCTCCAAACTCTGCTGCAGAAACTCTCCTCTCTACTCTCTCATCCTCTCTGGACTCTCTCTGTCCTCTCACATCTCGGCAGGCTCGTCAGTCCCCTCCTGCTCCCTGGCTAAATGATGCACTGCGTGCTAATAGAACCGTCCTTAGGGCAGCAGAGCGGAAACGGTGGAAATCCAAACACCGTGACGACCTCCTAACCTATCAAGCTCTCCTCTCCTCTTTCTCTGCTTCGATCTCTCAGGCAAAAAGCACTTTCTTTCAAGATAAGATCCAATCTTCCTATTCCAATCCTAAAAAACTATTCTCCATCTTCTCCACCCTCTTGGACCCTCCAAAAGCCCCTCCCCCCTCCTCACTTCTGTCAAGCGACTTTGTTACCCACTTTGAAAAAAAGGTTGATGATATTCGCTCTTCTTTTTCTGACTCACCTTTACTCACCGCTGGGTCACCAGACCCTCCTTCCACCAACACACTAACCTCCTTTTCCCCTCTCTCTCCAAGTGAGGTTCTTACCCTCATTACCTCTGCCCGCCCTACCACCTGTCCTCTGGACCCTATCCCTTCAAACCTCCTTCAGACTATCGCTCCTGATATTCTACCGTTTCTCACCCACTTCATCAACACTTCTCTAACTTCTGGTCACTTTCCAAACAGTCACAAGGAGGCAAGAGTAAACCCTCTCCTAAAGAAACCCACTCTCAACCCGTCTGATGTTATAAACTACAGGCCTGTCTCTCTCCTCCCGTTCCTGTCTAAATCACTTGAACGCGCTGTCGTTAAACAACTCTCCTGTTATCTCAATCAGAACAACCTTCTGGATCCGCACCAGTCTGGTTTCAAGGCAGGTCACTCCACAGAAACTGCTCTCATTGCTGTCACGGAAGAACTGCACACTGCCAAAACTGCATCCCTCTCCTCTGTCATCATCCTGTTGGACCTGTCTGCTGCATTCAACACGGTGAATCATCAGATCCTCCTTCGCACTCTCCAAAAACTTGGAGTTTCAGGCTCAGCACTTTCCCTCCTCACCTCATACCTGAAAGACCGTACCTACAGGGTGACTTGGAGAGGGTCTGAGTCCGACCCTTGTCAATTAACTACAGGGGTCCATCAGGGCTCTGTTCTTGGTCCCCTCCTCTTCTCCCTGTACACAAACTCGCTCGGATCAGTCATTAGCCCGCATGGTTTTTCTTACCACTGCTACGCTGACGACACCCAATTAATTCTGTCCTTTCCCCGCTCAGAGACCCAGGTCGTCACACGCATCTCTGCTTGTCTAGCTGACATCTCTCAGTGGATGTCTGCTCACCACCTCAAGCTCAACCTTGACAAGACTGAGCTGCTCTTCCTTCCGGGAAAAGATTGTCCCACTCTTGACCTAACAATCAACATCGGCACCTCAGTTGTTTCCCCGACTCAGACTGCAAGGAATCTGGTTGTGACCCTAGATAACAACCTGTCCTTCACTGTAAACATCGCTGCTACAACCCGTTGCTGCAGATACACGCTTTACAACATCAGGAAGATACGTCCCCAGCTGACAAAGAAAGCGACTCAGGTTCTGGTCCAGGCTCTCGTCATCTCACGAGTCAGGTGTGTGATCAATTGTGCTGTGCAAAACATTGCCTGTTCCCTTGACCCAGCCATGACTATGAGGTCATCTATGTAAAAGAAAACTCTCATGCCGTGTGCGCGCAGCGGTTGAAGCGCTGTGGCCACACATTTGCTGAATGTGCGTGGGGATAGGGAATAGCCGAACGGCAGCCTGTTGTACTCGTAGGCTATTCCCTGGAAGGCAAAACGCAGATACTTTCTGTGCTCTGGAGCAATTTCTACATGAAAGTACGCGTCTTTCAGGTCGATGGTGGTGAACCAATCGCCTGGCTGCACAAGCCCCAGTAACTATTTCATAGTTAACCTGCGGAATTTCCTGCAGGAAATGTGGCGATTCAGGCCGCTGAGATCTAGAATAGGTCTAAATTCCCCTGTCTTCCTGAGAACCAGGAAGTACATGGAATAAAGATCATTTTCTCTGTGCTGAGGGTGCACAACAGACACAGCCTGTTTCTGCACCAGAGCCTGAATCTCTGCTGAGAGGAAACACATCTCCTCCTGGGAGGACAGATTTACCTCTTGCATGCCCATAAAAAAGGTGGGTGTGGGACACCCACAAGACAGTGGTCCATGTGATACATTGGTACAGTGTATAGACATGTGGTACAGTGGGACGCTGCAAAACTGGAGTGAATGGCCCCGTTTCAGTGTCCTGTCCCTCCACCTTGTAAGCACACAGCTGAGTTTCCATTCCCCAGAACATTGTGTTAATGGACCTCAGGTGTGGGGCAGCAGCTATGAAGCTGTGATACTCTCTGGTGACCCGTTCCGCCGCAAAAACTCCCCGCGAAGGGAAGATTTGCCCATGGAGGGTTGACACAGAAAGGGCCGATTATTTACGGAGGACCCTGAACGCACCGCCGCGCGCTCTTGTGTTAGCGCGCGCTCCACCCTAATGCTGTTCTCACCACTACGGTAAACAGCATTCATCGGAGTCTTTATAGGCGTAGTGTGTTTTACTAAGGTCCCTGAATGCACCGCCACGCGCTCTTGTGTGAGTGCGGGCTCCGCCATAATGCAGCCTTTACCACTACGGAAAACTGCATTGGAGTCTTTGCTCTAGGCGTAGTGTGTTCTCTGACAGCAATACGCCGGCCATAATGTCCCTGTACCCGCATAGTGCTCTCCCTTAGATAGCACTCCCTGCGGTTCATCCCTCTCATCTGCGCATGCCCACTAGCCACCTCCTTTACAGGAGCTGCAGCATGGGGCAGCGAATGGGGAATTTGTACGGTTAACATTGTGTGTAAGTGTAGCCTTTGTGGAAACAAAATACACTTAGATTTGGATACAGATCAACCTCATTTTTATTAGAAAACGTAGTGATCTGTGCATTATACAGGGAGGAGGCGGGATTCGCCCCCTCGTCCCGGGCGGAGAGATTTTCTCCCCCCGCCAGCCAGATCCGTAAAGACGCCGGTTCCACGGGGTGGGCCGAAGAGGTGGAGGGCGCCGCGGGCACGGGATCTCCGTGTCGGCACCTCTCCCTTCGTCTCACCTCTCTACTGAGGTCTTTGAACGCACCGTGGCCCGCCCTCGGGGGAGGGGGGCCGCGCGCGCCGTCACAATGCCGTCTCTTTGAAACGGACATTATGGGGAAAAGTGGAATTGTGGAGAGAAATTACTCTTACTCTGGGATAAATGCAATAGTCTTTACTGAATGCATTTTTCCCACACACATACCTCACTCCAGAACTAGAATTTACAAACGTAAACCACCGTTCTCCTGCGGGGGTCCCTGAACGCACCGCGGCCACTCTCACGAATGCTGCGCGCCCACTCTCACGAGGGCCGCGCGCCCACGTATTAATGCTGTATTTCCCATTGCAACGGTGAAATGCATTAATCGGAGCTATTATACTGTTTTCTGACAACAGCACGCTGGCAATAGCGTCTCTTGAACCCGCACAGTGCTTTGACAGCACTCGGTTTATTCCACTCACGTGCACACGCCCCCCTGCTGGCTCCCTATACTGGGGTTTACAGCGGGGGCGGGGAGTGTAGGACAGTATTTCTTCCTCTGGGAATGGGCAAGAAGCAGCCACGCTGCGACTACTCCTCATCCCGTGAGCAAGGAGATCGAGCCAAAGAGCCCTCCGTAAACACGGGGGCTCCCAGGAGATCAACACGATCCTCTTTGGAAAGTGCCACACGGCGTGATATCCCAGGGACATCACACGGCGGGCAGCGGCGGCGGCCTGTGATGAAGTAGGGTCGACCCTATATCATGTGAAGCCACCGAGCACCGGTCCCCGGGGGAACCGGGCCTGGGGCAAGGCCCGTGGACCAAGCTACTTATTCGGCCTTGCGGCCCAATAATCGCTCTGACCTGGTGAGGCGGGGGCATCTCTAGCAATGAGTGAGTAGCTCACACACCCGCCGCCATGATCATCATCCAGGGAGAGTACAGCCCTGGGCGGTGGACTTCCATGGACGCCAGACCCGGAAGGAATGGCGAACATGAATGGCGAACGTGAATGGCACCGCCTCGGCCATATCCTGGTCCCCCAAACACTCGAATCTAGCAGTGGCGACTCCCTGGAGGTATGATAACTCTTTTTAAACGTCTCTCAGTCTTTCGTGGAATCACCTCCGCTGCTGAAGAGAAAATGATGATAGTCAGGAGGTGAGGCCTCCTTTTATACGGTGTGATGCGCGCGCATTCAGGTAGGCCCGCCCAAGGCCGGCTACGTCTATAGAAGTCTCAGTGGGAGAATGCTCGCAGGGTAAGGTAGTACCCATAGAGTCCAGTAGAGGGCGGAGCCTGTGAGAGATATAACACGAATTCCGTGAGACTGGGTTGTTTCCTCAGATAGTAGGGGTGTAACGGTTCACAAACATTTCGGTCCGGTACGTAGCTCGGTTTTTAGGTCACAGTTCGTTCGGTACGTTTTCGGTACAGCAGAAAAAATTATCACAAAACATAAAATATTTGTTGTTTTTTTTTAATTATTATTAAACTGTGAATAATGTATTCACTCAAATAAATACAAAATATAATAAAATAAACATTAAGGTGCAGCATTTTGATGAACTGAAATAATCTGTATTTGAACTGTACTGTACTAGTACCTAAGCAGCCAGTTTGACATTAGGACTTGCTTGTCATTGTATTTTCATGTTTTTTTAAAGAAAAATTAACTTGTCCACATTGCTTGCCGAAAGGGCAGATCTGCTGGCACTAACAATGTCTCCTGTTGTGGAGAAAACCCTCTCGCTAGGGACAGAGGTAGCAGATACAGCCAGGTCGTGCTTTGCTAACATGGCAACATAAGGATATTTGGCGTTTGTACAAGCTTTGGCTCGGTCTGAACTTGTTGCGAGTGGTGGAGGCTTAAATGCTAGTGGGAGTTGGGTTTGCGCACTTCAGTCTTTTTTCTTTTGGTACCGGTGATATTCACGTTCGGGTGATGCATTTTCAAATAAGTGTGCAAGTGTTATGTATTGCCAGCCGCGTAACCAATTTTAGTTGAACAATGCCGACAAACAGTTTTGGTTCGGTCCACCTGTCTTTGTCTGTCATCCTTGTACGTAACTGCGAAACCAAAATGTTCCCAAACCGGAGACTTCAATGATGCTGGAGGATTTTCGAGCTCAACTTTATCGGCGTTCGTCATTTCGACAGTTCCTCAAATGACTGACTACATTTGAACGCATCCCTCTGACCAGCTCTCATAGTATGCCTCTCTGTTACGGTTGCTGTTTGGCTGCTCATTAATCTGTTTGTGAGTGTTTTCAGCTGTGTGTGTGTTTATGTAAATGAGCTGTGCTCCAACATCATTGGCTGCCCATCTCCTGGTCCGCCTCTGAAGATGGTGATTGGATTGACGTCGTCCAATCGCTGCGCACAGCCGGCGCACACCTGCTGGGAAGGAGTACAAAGGCCGCGGACTATCACCACTCTGGAGGCTCTGTATTGTGGGACAGACGCCTCTCGCTACTTACTTTCGTTCTGTGGTTAACTAGTGTGATCTGGTGTGTTAGTAGTGCCTAGGGTAGCTTAGTTAGAGGTTAGAGTAGTTTACATAGTGCTTAGAGTAGCTTAGGTTTTTGTGACTGTTGCCTTTAGTTTAGCTGTGTGTTTTGTATCAATTCCCTGTGTTAGTCTGTACCACTTTTAAAGTGAGGTTTTGTTTAGTTCCTTATTTAGTGTGAAACTCAGACTCCTTTTTAAGAGTCCTCCCTTTGTTTGGTTATTTGTCAACCTGTGCCCTTTTGACCCTTTTGTTTGTTCAGGCTGCACACCTTCCATTTTGTTTACCGCTGCTACTTAAAATAAATCACTTATAATTATACCAATACCAATCTGGTTGTGTTTCTTCCCTTTAGTTCCCCTAGCTAGCCTAATAGGGAACGTAACACTCTCGTCCAATGAAATGACTTGGTCGCTCGTTGAACCCAATGTGAGCAAATTACTCTGAATGCTTAGTGTCTAGTGTTTAGAGATGTACCCATAGATCTCTAAAATGTTGCTCTCAAAGTGCACCAGATTGATGCTTTTAACTTCAACATTTAAAAAAAAAAACACACACGTGTACCGAATCGAAGGGCCCGTATACCGTACGTATACCGTTACACCCCTGTCAGATAGTGTGATTTCCACACCAACACAATCAAACTCAATATTAGCTGGAAGAGAAATCTCCCTACAAGTAATGGTATTCATCATATAAAGCAACCCCTCCTTTTCCCTTCAGTCTGTCCTTCCTAAACACATTATATGCTGACAAGATACAATAGTGGATGGTGACGACTGTTTTAGCCAAGATTCAGATATTCCCAAACAGTCAATATTGGACTCAAGGAGGAGGTGTTCTAGCTGTTCATGTTTGTTGCAAATGCTGCAGTATCTTAGTTAGGTATCTCGTCTTTGTTTACATTAGCAAGCCTCGCTAACACTCAGAGCTAACCTGTACTATAGAGCACGTGTTTAAAAAGCACGAAATAAAACCTGCAAGAGAAAAAGCATTTGAGCTCCATACTGTTTCAGAAATAATCCTTGATGTGGTTTAGAACAGGATGGCGTTTTATCACAACCGAATTTAACTTTATCTCCGGTAGAATTCTGATCAGGCATTAGCTCCGCCTCATCTTTTCTTTTTTTTCAAGCTAAGAACCCAAGATCCGCGTTTCTCTAACAGGGCTTCAAAAGAGGGGTATGAGCAGTATGAAGCATGGCTACAATGGGTGATCTGTTTGGTATTTTAAGCAAAACACTTCACAGACATGTTTTATATAGGTATGGCCCTACAATATATATTTCAAATATAGCATGATAGGTCCACTTTAAATAGGACAATTACTTCCATTGTAGCTCAGAGATTATGTTTAAATCTAATTGATTGATTAATTATTTGGTTTTATAAATGTAAGAAATGCTATTGTAGTTTTGCAGGGACCCAGCTGACATATGGTCTAAAACCTAAAATATTCAATTTATTCATATATTTTTTTTAAAGCCACAAATATTCACATTAGAAGATTTAATTGTATTCAATCAGCTAATAGTTTCAGCTCTCAAGGAAATTAGATAGGTGTTGTTTCTTTCAGTTATTTTCCAGCTGTCATCATGGTGCTTTCCACTCTTCCAAAATCCCAGATCTGAAATTGAATGTCTCACAGATGGCCGATGAGTCTCAGTGACGTGTGAAGTTTTTTTTTTTTGTTATTCATCCCAAATGTCTGTTAATAAAACCGGCGCAGAGCCGTGGTGACACATCATGTGTTATTCACAAGAATAAGTGAGATGTGGGTCAGTAAATAACGCGTGAAATGTGCAACTCGCCCGCTTGCCTGTCGTATTCATCATTTGCTGTGATGAAAAATGTCTATCAAAATGTTTTGCAGAATGAAACAACTGAATAAACCCCCGATTCAGCTGTTGAACAGGATCAACCACTGTTTTATTTGAATAATCGACGCTCTCTAAAATCCTTTATCAATCAGCCTGTAGTCATTACATAAAAACCAAAGCAGAGAAATCCCAATTTAAGATCCGTTAATACAGCATAAGATGATTTTTTTTTAAGGATTCTTAGCTTTTGGGATTTTTCAAAGGACCTTTTTTTTTCTCTCTCTTTTTTTCCTCTTTTTTCTTCGCTCTCACTCTCAGCAATTTATAACATGACCCAATTTCTGTCAAGTTTCAAGTTTTTTCAGCCTTGGCTGTCTGTGGGAGTTAGATAACGCTGGCTGGCAGCCTCCTGGTGGGTGGAAAGAAGCGCGTTTCTCACCCTTACTGTATATACTGTATATGTATGAAGAACTTGCGGAACTTCAAAGTTTGTTGCCTGGATGCCTGAAAAAATGCAGAATTCACACATTCACTATTGATAGCACATTGCATCATTTGGCGCTGGAAGGCGAGGAGGGAGCAGATG
This sequence comes from Gymnodraco acuticeps, assembly GCF_902827175.1. Taxonomy (NCBI): domain Eukaryota; kingdom Metazoa; phylum Chordata; class Actinopteri; order Perciformes; family Bathydraconidae; genus Gymnodraco; species Gymnodraco acuticeps. The sequence continues at coordinate 6,042,550 of NW_022991154.1, read as the reverse complement.
AAATGCGAGGCGTTTGGTGGGCTATACAGGCCGAGGAAAAGCACAAGATGCCCACTCTTAAATAATGTTATTTGAAGTGAGACCGGGCTCTTCTTCGATCAATCCCTCCATGTTGAGTCAGGCTTTCATCTCATTATTTATGATTCGACTTCCTGCTGTGCCCTCACCCTCCATCCATTCCTTCATCCACTCCTCCTGCACATCGTCTCCATCACAGGCTTCATTACCACGGCTCCATGCTGTGCACTCATATACTCGTCGGTCTGTAGGGAAGCAAGAGGAAAGGGGGCCAAGCAAGAGGCGGCTGAAAAAAAACTGAGAGGGTGAAAGGGATGAGGGGACTGATCGGTGGGTGGTGTCAGGAAGAGCAATGTGGGTGCTGAAGGACGGGCGGAGTTTCTCAGCTCTGAGTGACTCGTCTGTCAGGAGGAACGACTACAGTGCCCTTGGCTCAGATGAGGGGCGACCATATAGACAAGAGGAGTGTGAGCGTGTGCACGGCTATAAATGATCTTGTACACACTGATTCATAGCGGGACGCATCAGGATGAAGTCATGCACACCCACAGATGCACTAAGCAATCATAGTCCACATTGAAGACCCACAATGTTTTTTGACACATTGGTTTCAAAGCTCTTTTTTAATCTTATTTCTCATCAATCAATCAATCAATCAATCAATGTTTATTTATACAGCCCAATATCACAAATGTTTTATTTGTCTCAGTGGACTTCAGAGTTTGTACAGAATATCAGTATGACAATACGACACCCTCTGTCCTTAGACCCTCACATCGTACAAGGAAAAACTTCCAGAGAAAACCCACAGTTTAAAGGGAAAAATGGGAGAAACCTCAGGGAGAGCAACAGAGGAGGGATCCCTCTCCCAGGCCGGACAGACGTGCAATAGATGCCGTGTGTAAATTGAAGAGATAATATATTTTACAGCGTAGGTAGACCAAATGTTTGGAAATGCATGTGTCTATAATAAGAAGCTGAATCCACGAGGATGTCAACAATCCTGTGGGAGCCATCAGGGAAGTAGTATGATGAGAGTCAGGCAGGACCACAGAGCCAGGTTCAGCCACGACTCGAAGTCCAGGACTCAAATCCAGAACTCAGGCAGTTTCACATAAAACAATAACTTAAGATACTTTTTACATTGTTCAAGTACAAAAATAGTCTATTAAAATATGTTATGTACCTGTTTATTCAATAGCAACAGTGCAACTTTGTGAACATAAGCATCAATTGCATGATGGAAAGGTACTGACATGAGCGAAAATGCTAATTGCATGGTAATCCTTTTTTACTAGTAAAGGTTTGAGTTCTAAACCTCAAAACATTTTTTAATTTAAATTATAGGATTTTCATCAAGTACAAAACCTATAATTTATTAACTTGTTTGTTCAATAGGGACAGTGCAACTTAATGAATATCAAAAAGTCCCACAGTGGGGATATTAACATTGTTACAGCAAAGGGAACAGTACAGATAAAAGGCAAATAAAATGCGTAGCCACCATTTATAACAATTATTAACTCTGTAAACATGGTACTGTATGATGATGTGATGTAAAAATGCTGATACACATTTGTAGTACACACATAGAATAGTAAAAAAGGCTAAATACATTATTCTATAAACTGCATTTGATCATTAAATACATTTTTCTCATATGAAGTTCATAATGGTTCAAAATTGAATTTCTAATAAATACAAATAATTGAAGGACATTATTGGGGGGAAACAACCAAATCCCCTACTCTCTGAGGATGACCAACAAAGACATTTGCTGAAACGGTGGAGATAAACCACAAAACAAATGAGGAAGAAGTGTGTGAGGTTGACTGCTAGTGTATTCATCCGCAGTGTTTTTTTAAATAAATGTGACAGTGTGATACTGAAGTGAAATATTGCCAGAAGTCTCTGCTGCTGCTGAACTTGAGCCTTTGGGTCAGTTTTCATTAGAAGAGTCTGCTCTGCCATCATCACAGCCACCGGGCCCGAGACGTCCTGTAGCACACAGCCATTCATCATGGCTGACACACATACATCGAAACACACAACAAATGGTTCACTCCCTCAAACATCACTCTGTTGCTGAAGCCTCCTCCTTTTAGCCTCACTTTACTGGATTCTTTGTTTTCGCAGAGATGGTTGTAAGTCTTTGTGTAAAGCTCTCGGTATTAACCAGAGGCTAAATAGGAAGTTTGGTTTCTGGGCTATTTCCGAACTTAAATAACTTAAAAACTAAAATACTATGGAATTATGTACAGTCAGTCTTTAGTCCCAGAGGATGATCCCTAATGACTTTGGTGATCCTCTGAATTTTCCTCAAGTGCAACCAAGTTTAAATGTACCCAAGGGCAAATCTTTTAACGACAACAATGAATCCTGATGATTTGAGTGATCCCATAATGTTTACATTTTGTGTTAGTGTCCCGACAACTATTGGATGTATGGCGATACAAATTAGCAATCGATTTTTATGTTCCCCACGGGATGGATTCTAATGATACTGGTGAGCCTTTAAATAAGTATTCCACTGATTTAGCACTGAAGTCTTTCTGACTATGGAGGATATATACAGTTATGAGGGGCCGTACAGGCCATAATTCATACTGGTCCTCTCACACATACATTCCCCTTTTACATACATATATTTTCACTCGTACACACATACATTCTCCTTTTACATACATACATTTTCACTCTCACACACATACAAAACTCACGGATGTGATTTCAAAACAAAAACACTCGTTTGCTTGGAACTGTGATAATATTATAAACAAGGTGAAACGAGGTGAATTTAGCGATCACAACGAAAACGGCCAAGACACATATTGAGCCCAGAAAAGGACATAGGCATATTTATGTAAATATCATAAGCCTATGTCTAAAATGGACAACATTGTTAGGAGATGTAAACTACAGCGATTCTGCACTGCGGTCAACTATAGTAGGCTTACGTATAATCATGGTTGGGTTGTAGCGGAAGTTAATGGCCTGCTGCTGCTGAATGCATGGGGCAAGTGACTGGAAAACGTCTTTAAAGGAATGCTCCACTCATTAGATAATTAATCAAAACTTCAGTATTTAGTGAAACATTATGTTTAAACCATACCCTGAAGAAATCAGCGATATTCCCCGGTAAATAATGATTTTATAGCTCTTTTTTATCAAAACCTGTATATTCCGTCAGGCCGCTGCCATTTTGCCCATTTTCAGTAGTCACGTGATGGTCGTGACGTCATCCATGCGTTCACTTTGTAAACACCATATACAGTCTATGGTAAACACACGAAAACATGGCTAAGTTTTGAGCAATATGAAGAGATTGGAAGGGGGAATTCAGCCATACAGGTTCGAGCCTACTTAGTACTACTTAGTAGATACAATGATTTTGATTACTAGATATGTATGCATGTAGTACCACCCTTGCTAGCGATTCCCTCTCTAGTTTAGCATACTCAGCCTCGTTGTCCCTGGCCCTAGAACCACGATTTTATGGGGCCGGAAAAACTGGGGGGAAATACCCACTAGCTGGTACTACGCTATATGGAAAGGCCACCAAAAACTGGCCTGGCCTGGACGATAAAGGACGTTTAAACGGGGCTACCCGCTGCAATGGAAATGCGCCATAACATACCTTATTCTTACTCCGAGCACTACTTCTGGTCCTCCGTCGCTTCACACTTGCAGAGGGCGATTTCTCAACTGGCCGAACTGGTGTCCTGGTCGGTGATGACACCAGAAAGACCGATGGTACTGCATCTCCATTAAGTAATGGTTGTTCAATAAATCCCATGTTATGTTTTATCATACTCTCAGAGTAGTCGTCCGGAAACTTGAAATGTTCGCTGCATACATGCGCCTGTGGATCTTTCGGTTCGGGCCGGCCACATTTCGCTAGCCACTGCCTCCGAACGTACTTCCTACGCTTACCTTTTGGCAACAGATGGAACCGAGCATTCCGTGGATTGTTCCTATCAGAATTGTGGCAATGTTTCGCGATACAATGAGGCATATTTGTAGAGAGTAACTACAGTAAATAACATGAACATCAACGTGTCCTCGAAACCAAACGCATGGTTTACGTCACGTCCGGTAAAATGGCGCCGCCCACAGTGTTGATGTTATTTCGGTAATTAATCAGTTTAAAATCACTGATAATGTCATCGGATTAAAAAAAAAAAAGAGAGACTGGCAGAGAATGGTCTGTTTTATCGGATGATAATTTTTTTTAAATGAGTGTCATGAGCATACCATTCCTTTAAAGTTATTACATCATTTAAGATAATAATAATAATAATAGTAAATTGTACGACCGGTCCACTTCGGTACCGGCCCATCGGGATTCGTCCCGAACGTCCCGATGGCCAGTCCGCCACTGCTGGTTGGCCTCTTATGATGCTGCTGTCTTTTAATATATGATTATTTCTCAGCCGCTAGTTCGTTCCTTTCTGGTAGAAGTCAACTAGTACCGAGTATAACAGTGTCAGTTTTATTAAGAAGTTGTGGTAAAAAATATTTGTATCATTCGTCAAATGTAGTAGGAAAAAAATTAAGAGCTGCTGATTTGAAAAAACAAACTCGAGAGACGGTGGAGTTTTGTTTTGAAATTACTTCTGTGAGTTTTACCCCGCACCTCGCTCCAATGACCATTAGACCATTTAGTAAGGTAAAAAACTAAAAGCAAAAACGCCTCTCAGACGCCCTTCCGTTTACTTGTTTAAAACCCTCTGGAGTCTAAGGGTATTTTCTCGATTTTTAGATGTTTTCTTAAATCACCTTTTAAATGTATTTCTTCTAACATGGCACCCCATGTGTTACATATCAAAATGTTCAGGACAATCTCTGGTCTTGCTATATATGCATATTACTCACCTTAGAGCACTGTTTGATGAGATAAGTAGCTCAAAAGCTTAAAATGTGACATCCTATTTTCGGAAAATCTTCAAAACTCTTGTGAAAACACAAATTTACTCATGTGATCGAATTGTTTTGGTATTTTAGATTTGGTTACCAAAGTCCTAGGATCACAAAAGCAGTGAAATATTTGAATTACACTGTATATAAATGTGTAATTCATGTCTAAAATTAAAAAAATTAAATTCGAATTTTGAGTAAAATAGGTGTTTATCACTCTACTTTCACCACAGCAGGGACTGAGATACATTAGAACTGAATAATGACTTCATATTACATACCAAGGTTCATGTGATGTGTACAAATACAAATTGAACATTCAACCTTTTTTTTTCAACCAACAATTTATTATAAATATGTTTTTTTCAACCAACTATTTATATAAATATAAGAAACTGGAAAATCTAACTATTTACAATATTGAACATCAGAACTTTCAACCAACTATCCATTATAAATGTCAAGACAGTGTCAAGGTCTTTGTCTGTCTTCCAAGACAGTGGGTCTGGCTGCTGTGTAGGTGGGGGTGATGGTGCATGGGCTGCTGTGTAGGTGGGGTGTACAAGTGCTATACAAGACCTCCACGAGACCTCCTTTCTGGCTGGGTTGAAGGTGATGGCTGTGGTGGAGCCTTTGTGCTGAGGTGTATCTTGACCTGGTGGCAGCCGCAGATGGAGGTGGAGGCAGCTGTAGTGATGCTGGTCTGCTGGTCCTTGGTGGTGATGGCTCTGGTGAAGGCCCTTGAGCCACAGTAGATCTTGACCTGGGGGCCAGCACAGATGGATGTTGTGGCTGCTGGATAAATGCCGCCTGTGGGCCACGAGGCCCAGACAGCTGTGAAACATCTCTGTAAAACAAATTAAAATGTAGGACAATAATTAAAACTAATTTCATTGAAATAAAGTTCAAGTAAAATGTTGCCCAAGCACAAATAACAATGCACACATAAAAATAAAGTTTGGGAAGTTGGAGGAGTCTCTCTCGATCTCTCACACACACACACACACACACACACACACACACACACACACACACACACACACACACACACACACACACACACACACACACACACACACACACACACACACACACACACACACACACACACACAGGTATTTCCAGTTACTTTACATTCAGTATAAAATCACAGACACACATATACATAGGCTACATCTGATTACAAAGTCTCATCTGTACAGGACGGTAAAATAATAACAGGCACACATATAAATAAATCTATGACAAAGTATCATCTATACAGAACAGTATGATAAAATAAACGATGGCAAAAACATGTCACTGTAAATGTCTCCGTTGTGGGACGAATAAATGATTAATTTAATCATCTACACATGTAATCTCACTTTTACACACCAAAATAACGTTAACACAGAGTAAACGTTTGCTAATGGAGAGTCTATTTTGTCCCAAGAAAAAGTTCATGACTATCGATACAAAATATATATCAATAAACCTATTGTTCATTTTCGCGGTATTCCCCACACATTGCCAGTACACTATTACTGTAATATTTACACTTACCCATGTCCAAATGGATCCTTGTTGATGTCTTTGTATTCTTCTTCTTCAGAAGAGTCGAAGAATTCAGGTTCTGAGGCTCTATCTTCACTGCTGCTAGCGAAAAAAATCTCTAGCGAAGTCGGCAACTGTAAAGTTTTTTTTAGCCATTTTCTCTGTCTCTCTCTCTGATGGGAGACACGTGGTTTATGTTTTTTTTACTTGGTGGGTAGGCCCTTAGTGATTTCTCGATGTCCATTGGTCATTTCAGACCGTGATGGCTGCCGGCCGAGATTTCCTTGACGGACACACAAATCCACCAATCCCACACAGTGTAAAGTCAAGCTGCTTTGAGCGGCCATATTGGCTGCTGTGCCCTGGTTATAGTCTCACAGGAGATACCGCTGGAAAGCTACTCTTCCAGCGATTCCGCGGATATCTGAATCATATTTCTACTCCTTATAATCGAAAATATATGATTAACTACGTAAAATGATGCGCGTCCACCGACTCCAGAGGGTTTAATAAAGAAAAACAAATGGTCCGTAGATACACGGATTCATCTCCCTCCATCATGTTGATTTGAATCAGAAGTTCTGAACATCAGCCCGCCTCGCTCGACCATCTGAGCCAATCACAGCGCGATAATGACCTGCCTTCCGTTTCAACCATACACCTTCCGTTTCCACTATACTTTATCTCCCACATATACATTCTTCTCTTGCATACATATATTGTCTTCAGACATGCATATGTTATTTATAATATTAAATGTAAACATTGAATGAATATGCACAAGAGCAAAATGTATAAATGTGTGAGTGAAAAATGTATAAATATGTGAGTGACAATATATGAATGTGTGCATTGAAATATGATAATATGAGAGCAAAATGTATGAATGTGTGAGTGTAAATATATATGTATATGAGAGTGAAAATGTATGAATGTAAAAGGAGAATATATGTGTGTAAGAGTGAAAATGTATGTATGTAAAAGGAGAATTTAAATAAACAAAGTGTTGGCTTTCAGAATATGAAACTTTTATTTCCAAAATCACACGATAAATACATTTTTGAAGTTTGTAAAGTGAAGAACACAGTTCTCACTCGCCACTCTGCTGTTCCGCAGCGCTGCTCCCCCTCCCTCCGGCTGAAATTATGCCGGAGGGTGTACAATGTAAGGTGTATAGTAATCATACTGTAGATAACACGGCAGGGTCCGTTACAATTTGTTTGCATCTGATTTCAATTAAACAAAGCCTTGGCTTTCAGAATATTAAACTTGTTTCGGCAAATTCAGATGATAAATACAACTTTGAAGCTTGTAACGGCATAATTAGAAGCGGAGAACGGAGTAACTTGACGTCACAGCAGGCATAACAGCCGGTGTTTCTCGTGAGTGTTTTCCCCGGGAAACAAACACAATACACACAAATGCAAAAATACACAAACACACACACACACACACACACTCGCGAGCTTCCCCCAGACCACACTGTAAAAAAAAATATATAAATATAATGAATTTCCTTTACAGAGAAACACTGTTATTTTACAGGTATCTTCCCTTGTTTATTACGGACATAATTTAGAGTTAAGCATGTAAAAACTGTTATTTTACAGTTTTATCCTAAATTATTATGGTCAAACACCTTCAATAAAGTGACAGAACTTAAAGTTCAGCAGTGAAATACCGTTATTTTACAGTTTTATCCTAAATTATTACGGTCAAACACCTTCAATAAAGTGACAGAACTTAAAGTTCAGCAGTGAAATACTGTTATTTTACAGTTTTATCCTAAATTATTACGGTCAAACACCTTCAATAAAGTGACAGAACTTAAAGTTCAGCAGTGAAATACTGTTATTTTACAGTTTTATCCTAAATTATTACGGTCAAACACCTTCAATAAAGTGACAGAACTTAAAGTTCAGCAGTGAAATACTGTTATTTTACAGTTTTATCCTAAATTATTATGGTCAAACACCTTCAATAAAGTGACAGAACTTAAAGTTCAGCAGTGAAATACTGTTATTTTACAGTTTTATCCTAAATTATTATGGTCAAACACCTTCAATAAAGTGACAGAACTTAAAGTTCAGCAGTGAAACACTGTTATTTTACAGGTTTATCTGCTCTTTTTAGTCAATAACCTTTAATAAAAGTACAGCACTAAAACTTCTACGGGCAAAACATCCGTAAAAAAACGGTCAAATGACTGGCAGCAGCAGGCTGCCAAACAAAAACCATAACATTAAAGTAAAAAAACTGAAATAAAGTGCAAAAGCAATTAATATAGAGGAATTGTCCTTAAAGATTTTACAGGAAAACACTTTCCTCTCTTTTCAAAATACATTGTCTTAAAATGTTACATTCAAATACCTTAAATAAAGTTCTGATGAGAAAAACTGTTTTTTACATTTTTTTTTTATTAGATTTGTATGATCTTACACCAACATAAATACAGAACCTAAAGTTCTACAGCTAGAATACTGTTATTTTACAGCTTTTTTTCTAACATTTTCCAATCAAACAGGTTCAACAAAATGACATCACAAAATGTTCTGTAGGAAACAATTACTCTGAAAACTTATATATATATATACAAATATTTGTAGAATTATAGTACAACTAATGAATACAGCATTTCATATTTAAACATCATACTTATAAACAGTAGAAACAAAAAGTAAGTAGAATTTTTTAAGATTACTTTGAAACATTCTCAACTGAAAATAACAAGATTTACAAAATGGCGACATATGTTCACATTGTACATTTGAAGGAGCAGTGTGCAGGATTTAGTACGTCTAACATTGGGGATGTAGGTTCCAACCAATGGATAACTTGTTCACTCACCCTCATATCCCAAGTTTGTAGGATAATGTATGTTGGCTGCAAAAAACACGAGGCCCAATCATGTTTCCTCTGTCCATTCTGCGCTACTGTAGACGTGGCAGTGCAACCTAGAGGACAAACAGATCAGAATCAGAAACGGGTTTATTGCCAGGTAGGTTCACACGTATGAGGAATTTCACTAGGTGTCGTGGTGCATACATACAAATTAAAAAAATTACACAGATAGCAAACTATATTAAGAACACTAATAAAAATATAGTAAGATAGCAATAAAATAAAGCAGTAATTTACATCGAAATAGAATGCAATAAATGATAGAATATAAAATATGTGCAGTAAGCAATATTTAAACATTGCATTATTTACCATCCTGTGATCTCCATTATGTAATGCATAGAGTCTGCGTTGTGGCTGAGGTAAAGTGTCAGTGGGGGGGGCGGGCCTTGTTGAGGTGGCGAGAGGTTTTGGTCCTGATGGAGAGAGGTGTTGGTGCTGATGGAGAGAGGTGTTGGTCCTGGTGGCGAGAGGTTTTGGTCCTGATGGAGAGAGGTTTTGGTCCTGATGGAGAGAGGTTTTGGTCCTGATGGAGAGAGGTGTTGGTCCTGATGGAGAGAGGTGTTGGTCCTGGTGGCGAGAGGTTTTGGTCCTGATGGAGAGAGGTGTTGGTCCTGATGGAGAGAGGTTTTGGTCCTGATGGAGAGAGGTTCTGGTCCTGATGGAGAGAGGTTCTGGTCCTGATGGAGAGAGGTTCTGGTCCTGATGGAGAGAGGTGTTGGTCCTGATGGAGAAAGGTTCTGGTCCTGATGGAGCGCGGAGGGGAAGGGGGTGAACAGTTTGTGTCCAGGGTGGGAGGGGTCGGCCACTATCTTCCCGCCTCAGGGTTCTGGAGGCATGCAGGTCGTGGAGGGATGGCAGATTACAGCCGATCACCTTCTCTGCAGAGCGGATGACACGCTGCAGCCTGCCCTTATCCTTGGCTGTGGCTGCAGCGTACCAGATGGTGATGGAGTATCCTCGGCTGTGCTTTTTTGGTGAGGGAGCAGATGTTCTGCTCCCGTTTGAGGTCCTGGGCGATGATGGTGCCCAGGAAGCGGAAAGATTCTACAGCAGTTACTGGGGAGTCACACAGAGTGATGGGGGTGGGTGGGGCTGTGTTCTTCCTAAAGTCCACAACCATCTCCACTGCCTTGAGAGCGTTGAGCTCCAGGTGGTTTTCCCCACACCAGGTCACCAGATGGTCCATCTCCCACCTGTAGGCAGACTCGTCCCCACCAGAGATGAGTCCGATGAGGGTGGTGTCGTCTGAACTTCAGTAGCTTGACAGACTGGTGACTGGAGGTGCAGCTGTTGGTGTACAGGGAGAAGAGCAGAGGGGAAAGAACGCAGCCTTGAGGGGAACCGATGCTGATGGTCTGGGAGTCAGAGAGGTGTTTCCCCAGCCTCACGTGCTGCTTCCTGTCAGACAGGAAGTCTGTGATCCACCTGCAGGTGGAGACGGGCACGTGCAGCTGGGAGAGCTTGTCCTGCAGCAGAGCCGGGATGATGGTGTTGAAGGCGGAGCTGAAGACCACAAACAGGATCCTGGCGTAGGTTCCTGCTGTGTCCAGGTGCTGGAGGAGGAAGTGAAGTGATAACTATTAGTAAACCATAATGATGGATGTTATTATCAGCAGCTGCCAATAGATCCCCTACATCTTGTATGATGGACCTTTGAAGCAGGGTTACACAAAACACACACACACAAAATTGTAAAACAGTTATTGAGAGCATCCCAAGGGCATTGATCCTATGCTAAACCTTCCAGAACACCAACTTTCTAATACCTTAGAAACGACAACTAGCCGTTGGCACGAATGTAATGCTTCAGCTTCCTACAACTTTAAAGCTGTATGGACGTGGCTCTATGAAGAGTCGTTCATATTTTCTCATTATTTCATAAGTTTAGAAGGGGTAACAACAGTTACCTTTTGTTAATTTTACCTCGAGCCAAACTTGTGCGACTTGTTTCTGAAATCCCTTTCTCTTAAAGTGAATACATAAAATAAAAAAACAGTGGAGCTTACCCTAAAACTAACCACTGGATAGGGTTAACCCTAACCCATATATATTTTTGTATATATATTTTTTTAAATATATATATAGCACCAAATTGCAACTAATCTATATCTACGGTCACTTTTCACATTGAACATGAGCTCTTTTATTAAATAAACTAAACGCTTTCATTTTAAGTTGAGTTTAGTGTTTTTGACCCTAAGAAACACTTATGCATTAATCAATAACAATAATCCACAGCTCCTCTCTCTGCTCCAGAGGATTTAAAGAATATATCAGCAGTAAACCTAGGGGAAACACTGACATTCAATATTATGTTAGAGACAAGTTAGTTATTACTCACATATCAAAGTCTTTTCATCTGCAAGATGGAAGAATAGCTGGGTGCTGCCTGAAGAGACTGATGAGGAGTCACTGGCTGGCTTCAGCAGCTTTCCACACAAAGCCATCACATGTTCTGTTCCATAGTCTTCACTGTCCACTGGTGCTCTGTCAAAAGAGTGAACATCACAGCTGTCATGGTAACCCTTTGTTACACAACATACAACCAACATGCATCAAAAGTGACCCAAATTAGTTTAAATTGTAAATATCTTTGCAATAAATTACCTCCAGGAATTCCTCAATTAACCTGTTTTTGATCAACACCAATTCTAATTTTCATTTTAACTTTCTTACTTTTTTTTAATAAAAATCATGTTTGTATCACTTCTAAGGCACAACATGGGTAAAAATTATCCGTATTATTTCATATGTTATTCCTAGTGTTTATTTAAATACATTGTTTTTGATTACCACAGATCATTATTTTAATTCTCCAGTTCTAATTGATTAACTAAAATAGTTTATGCCAAGTGTGATACAAATGCAAAAAAATAAAGATACTTTAATGATAATTTTGTTAAAAATAATCATTTTAGCAGAGATTTGGACCAAGCATGTATGATGTAGTAATACAACAACTATGTTAGTTCACACAGTGTGACATTAGCTAGTCATGTTAGCTTGTAATATATAGAGCAGAGCTAACTAGCAAGTTAGCCAAACGTTAGTGGTTAGCAGTTTATGCTATGATAGCTGTTGGCTACTGAACATTAACAAACTGGATTGCGCAGTAAAAAAGCTGTGAAACGTTACAATAAGATTGGCGACAACACTGTGACACCCTGCTGCACGTTTATGTGTAATCGTCCCGCGTTGGAGACGAGAGGATGGCGGCAGCACTGCAATAAGCTGTAAGCTAACGTTAGCAGCCACCTTGTTAACCTGTATAGCCCGATTGTCCCGCCGGTGGGACATCTTGCAAGAAACAGCATCTCAGGACTTCTTAAAATGTAACAACCTATTAATGATGCTTACCCACTTAACGGGAAGAAACTCAGCTAACTGACGATATTAACCATTTTTAATTAAACTTAACACAAGTCTAACAGCTAACGGGGCTAACGCTACTTTAGCACATAACTGGCAAAATCGATCTTTTTCACTATCATATGAAAGCTGAGATTCCACAGATTCCCTTAAAATATATGTCTCATCACTCAAAACTCACTGAACTAGAAGAAGAAACGTAACCTTAAATACACAATTAAACATTCACAAACTAAGGATTATCTAAATACATGTTTAACTCCATTACAGTTGCAGGACTCACCAGATCTCAAGTCTTCTGTTCTCTGTTGACGTCCCGATGCTCATATTTAACGTGTAGATGTAAAACTATCCCGATATTAGTCCATAAACTCGTGAGCAGACATACAGACAGCTCTGTAGCTCCGCAGGAGAGCCGCTCAAACTGACGTGGAAGTTTCAAATTGGATTGAAAGGCGCGGACAGTGCTCATTGGCAGATTTTTTCGATGACGTTGATATCAACCAATCAGGAGTGTCGTGGACTCATTCCAATCCTGCTTGTCTTGTCTGCCGTTGTATGGCTGGATTCTATTTCAAGTGCCGTAGCTTTTTACATACATTTTCCTTTTTTTTTATTTGACACTTTTTTTTTTACAGTTAACTATTTTAGTATAGATGAGAGTAACAAATGCGTCACTTCCGGCCAAAAATAACGGCTCCGCCCACTTTTTGGGGAAAACAACGCTGTCAGTTGAATGGCGGTCAATACAAATTCTGAAGTTTTTGCCAATCCGATCAGAAATTTAAGAAGAAAAAAGATTTTTGGATCTTCAAAGAGCCCGATTCCAATGGCCAGACGGGCAAACAATTGCATTAAGCCATTAGAAATCGACGATCGGGCTCGATATATGGTTAAATATAGCAGTAGGCTATCGATTTTCATAGATGAGAGTAACATCTACGTCACTTTACGGCCCCGCCCACTTTTGGGGGAAACAACGCCGTCATTTGAATGGCGATCGAGCCTGAAGCCACAGAGCTCTTCCTTTACTGTCCTTTATTCTTAGAGGAAGTACAGAAACACTGAACTCTTGATTATTTTTAATGTTTGAGGTGCAATACACACAGCAGCTTTTTGGCATGTTAAAACTATTATGTTCCGCCTCGCTCATGAGAGTAACAGCTGGAGAAATTACAGCCTCGCCTACTGATTTTAATTTAACCATATCAAGACTGATTGTCGATTACCAATGATCAAATGTAATTGTTTGCCTGACTGGCCATCGTAATCGGGCTCTTTGAAGATCCAAAAATCCACGGTTTTCCAAAAAATTTGATCGGATTGGCAAAAAATTGAATTTGTATTGACCGCCATTCAAATGACAGCGTTGTTTTCCCCCAAAAGTGGGCGGGGCCGTAATTTTTGCCCGGAAGTGACGTAGGTGTTTCTCATCTATAGGCTACTATGAAAACTACTTTATTTACACAAAATAATTTTGGGGTATTTCTGCAATATATTACATTTTTTGTGAAGATGTATACATATATTTAACATTTTAGAGATGTTTTATAATAAGATTTCTTTTTATTCTACAACAGTACAGAATACAGTTTATTTTTTTACATTTTGTTACATTACATTTAAGGTTTTACTGCAACAACAAAAAGAAAGTTGCCTTCATTTTACATGCAGTCAAATTATGTGTATTTTATGTGTTTTTACATAGAATTCAATGTAATTTAACATTCAAGACAATTAAACAATGGAATTATCCTGTAAAAAAAACGATAATTTCTCATCAAACCAATTTACAGAATAAAACCTTTATTTATTTTAAATAAAAGTAATTTACTGTATTTTTATGGTATTTACACGTAATATAGAAAAACAAGAAAGGTCTGTAAAATAATACAGTACATTTCTGTGAAAAAAGCACAGTGCAGTAATCCAAACGGAAATATCTTTCTCTCCGTATTTTGATAATTTGCTCCGCTAATAATCAATCAGATCGATGGATTCCAGAGAAGAGGAAACTTTGAAGGCCTTTTTCGCAAAATGATGACTCGGTGACAGTCATTATATAATGTGACATATTTCGCTTAATATTTGGAGTACAACAACCATCTTGATATCATTAGAAAGCTAGGAATCTCCTCTTCCCAACAGTGTATACAACTCAAAATGTGTCTTCGGGTCAATGCGACTGATTTCGATGGAGCAGGTCATGTGTGTAAGAGGACTGTTAAGAATGTCACGAGGCTCAGGACCCAAATGCACAACACCAGAAACAGATTAGAATTAACAAGGTCTTTTAATTAAGGTCAAATACAAAACGCTCACTTGGAGGATCAAAAACTCTAAACCAAAAAACATCTACATGACTATCAAAAATATACTTCACACGATCAAGGGATGACTGGCAGGCTTGACGAGACAAGACGAACTGACACAAGACAAAGGGAGACGCAGACTGTATATACACACTAGGTAAGGGGACACAGGTGGCAACAATTAAGGGAGGGGCTGACACTCACACTGGTGGTAAAAACACACCAGGGCAGGAATGCTCTGAAACGAGAGGGAAAGGTTACTACAAAATAAAACAGGAAATCACAAGACAAGGCAAAAGACAAAAGGACTGAACTAAATAAATTAACACAACACAACTGTCTAGACACCACAGTACCCCCTCCTTTACGGACGGCTCCGGACGGCCCAGCGAGTTCAGGATGGCTTTTGTAAAAATCCTTTATCAGGTTCTGGTCCACGATGAAGCTAGACGGGATCCATTCCCGCTCTTCCGGTCCATAACCCTCCCAGTCCACTAAAAACTGCTGACCCCTTCCTCGTTTTCTGACCTTCAGCAGACGCTTGACAGTGTAGACCAGACCTCCATCAATGAGCCTGGGAGGAGGGGGGGGCTTGGAAGCGGGAACCATTTTGCTTTCCTTGACCGGCTTGAGTTTGCTTACGTGGAATGTTGGATGGACTCTGAGTGATCTAGGCAGGCGCAAACGAACAGACACAGGGTTAATACACTTTTCCACAGTGAATGGGCCTACAAATCTTGGTGCCAGCTTCCTAGAGACTACGTTCAGGGGCAAGTCTCTGGTGGATAGCCACACTTTCTGACCCGGTCTGTACACAGGTGCAGGACGGCGATGCCGATCAGCCGCTTTTTTCATGCGGGCCGAAGTCCTAAGGAGGACCCGACGTGCTGAAGCCCAAATGCCATGACAGCGCCTGACCAGTGCGTGTGCCGAGGGAACCATGACTTATTTCTCTGTCTCTGAGAACATGGGAGGTTGGTAACCGTAGACGCACTGGAACGGGGTCAATCCGGTGGCAGAGGTAGGCAATGAGTTGTGGGCGTATTCTACCCACGTGAGGTGTTTACTCCAAGAAGCTGGGTTTTGGGACACCAGGCACCGGAGGCAGGTTTCCAGTTCTTGATTCAGTCTCTCCGTTTGTCCATTTGATTGGGGATGGTAACCGGAAGAGAGGCTGACAGAGAACCCGATGAGGCTGCAAAACTCCCTCCAGAAACGGGAGACAAACTGAGGACCCCGGTCTGACACGATGTCCTTGGGAAAACCGTGGAGACGACAAACATGGTGCAACAACACTTCAGCCGTTTCTTTGGCCGATGGCAGTTTAGGCAAAGCAATAAAATGTGTCATTTTAGAGAATCTATCCACCACCGTGAGGACGGTGGTGTTACCTTTGGATTCTGGCAGTCCGGTGACAAAATCCACTGAGATGTCGGACCAGGGCCGACTGGGGATAGGCAGCGGCCTGAGCAGACCCATCTGGGGCCTGGAAGAGGTCTTATTCCTGGCGGAGATGGTGCAGGCGGCCACATACTCCTTGACATCCTTCTCCATAGATGTCCACCAGAACCGTTGCTTGATGACGTACATGGTTTTTTTTACCCCAGGATGGCAGGTGAGCAGCGAGGTGTGAGCCCATTGAATGACCTTAGGACGCACAGTTTGAGGAACAAACAACCTATTTGGGGGGCAACCCCTAGGTGTCGGGCTCTCACCGTTAGCTCGTTTCACCTCTGTTTCTATTGGCCAAGTTACCGCTCCAACCACACAGTTTAGTGGAAGGATGAGCTTTGGTTCCTTTGCCGAGGGTTCAGGATCAAAAACACGAGAGAGTGCATCTGGCTTGACATTTTGTGAACCGGGTCTAAATGACAAGGAAAAGTTAAAATGAGTGAAGAACAAAGCCCATCTTGCCTGACGTGAGTTCAGTCTCTTAGCTTTTCGGATGTACTCAAGATTTTTATGATCCGTCCAGACTATGAATGGTTGCTCTGACCCCTCCAGAAAGTGTCTCCATTCCTCAAGCGCTGTTTTGACTGCCAAAAGTTCTCTGTTGCCTACATCATAGTTGCGTTCAGCAGGTGTTAACTTACGTGACAGAAAAGCACATGGGTGAAGTTTGCTGTCCTTGGCTGAACGTTGTGACAACACAGCCCCAACTCCATCATTGGAAGCATCCACCTCCACCACAAACTGCCGTAGTGAATCAGGAGTGATGAGAACAGGAGCAGAGGTAAACCGTCTTTTCAATTCCTGGAAAGCTTTGTCGGCCTGTAGAGTCCACAAAAACTGAACATGGGTTGAGGTGAGTGAGTGGAGAGGTGCAGCTATGGAGCTAAAATGTCTTATGAAACGTCTGTAGAAGTTAGCAAAACCGAGAAATTGCTGTACCTTCTTCCTGTTGGTGGGTGTGGGCCAATTTGCGACAGCACTGACCTTGCTTGGATCCATCTTGACCTGGTCCGGAGCAATGATGAAGCCCAGGAATGAGACAGTGGTCTTGTGAAATTCACATTTCTCCGCCTTCACGAATAGTTGGTTTTCCAGAAGGCCTTGGAGGACCTGGCGGACATGCTGAACATGGGACTCTTCATCAGGAGAGAATATCAATATATCATCCAGGTAGACAAACACAAAATGATTCAAATATTGTCTGAGCACGTCATTCACAAGAGCCTGAAATACAGCAGGAGCATTAGTTAGCCCAAATGGCATTACTAAGTATTCATAGTGGCCACTGGGGGTATTGAATCCAGTCTTCCATTCGTCCCCCTCCCTTATCCTGACCAAGTGATAGGCATTCCTCAAGTCAAGTTTAGTGAAGATCTTAGCTCCTTTTAACAGTTCAAAAGCAGTGGAAATGAGGGGGAGAGGGTACCTGTTTTTTACCGTTATATCATTCAGGGGAGAGTAGTCTATGCAGGGTCGGAGGGATCCGTCTTTTTTACCCACGAAGAAAAATCCGGCGCCAGCAGGAGATGACGATGGACGAATGAGGCCCGCCTTCAGAGATGAGTCAATGTAATCCGTCATAGATTGTCTTTCAGGACCAGAAATTGAGTATAGACGTCCCTTGGGAATGGGGGCACCCGGTAGTAAGTCAATTGCACAGTCATAAGGTCGATGAGGAGGCAACGTAGAGGCCCGAGTCTTACTGAAAACCTCCCTCAGGTTGTGGTAACAGGAGGGAACATTGGGCAGGTCTGGTAAGTCAGAGGCATGGTCATGAGTTACTTCCTTCGTCTCCACCTCACTACCTGAAGTAACCCTTCCTACAGACAGCCCTTCAACTTCTCCTGGTGAAACCAAACATGTATGATTACATTCTCTTCCCCAACCCTTCACCCTACCAGAACGCCAGTCAATGTGAGGGTTATGTCTTTTCAACCATGGGAAGCCTAAAATCATAGGGTGTTGTGAGGAGTCGAATAAATGGAATGTCATGAATTCTGTGTGGTTGTGATTTATGATAACCTGGACGGGTTCTGTGTGGTGAGTGACTTGAAACAATAATCTTCCATCAAGGGCACTGGCATTTAAAGGTTGAGCTAAGGGCATGGTGACAATGTTCAAGCTTTTGGCAAAATTCCAGTCCATAAAACTTTCGTCTGCTCCTGAATCAATGAGAACATTCTGTGTTAAGGTCTTCTTACCTAATTTTACTTGGATAGGAGTCAGCGTACGAGGAGAGTAGTCAGAAGTTAGTCGGCTCACCAGCGCCCTCCTCTTGCCTGGGGAGCCCCGTCTTTTAGTGAGCAAGCGGCCATCAGGTGTCCACGATGCCCGCAGTAGAAACACAGGCCCTGGCGGAGGCGCCGTTCCCGCTCCTCCAGTGAAAGTCTTGCTCGGCCAAGTTGCATGGGTTTCTCTGATGTGGTGGATGGCGTTGTCAAAGGAGGCTTGATCCAGACCCCTGGAAACGAATCCTCCCTCATCCGGATGCCACGAGGAGGCCCCCTGGAGCTTGGTGAACGAACTGCAGGATGTTCTCTTTCTTTTTGTCTATCCCAGAGCCTATTATCTATTCGTATAGCCAGAGCAATCACAGAGTCTAAATCTTCTGGAAGATCTAATGGGACTAAGTGATCTTTGACAAGGCCTGAAAGTCCATTTACAAAGGCGTCCAGCAAGGCCAGATCATTCCAGCCACTGTCTGCTGCTATTGTCCTAAACTCTATGGCATAATCAGACACTCTTTGATTTCTTTGCTTGAGTTGAACTAGAGCTTTAGCCGCTTCTCTCCCTGGCGCTGTACGATCAAAAATCTTTTTAAGGGAATCAGTAAACAGTCCGAGTGATCTGCAAAGGGGAGAGTCTCTAGCCCATTCTGCTGTAGCCCACGCTGCTGCTCTACCAGTCAAGTGTGTTATCATGAAAGCTATTCTAGACTGGTCTGTTGGAAAAGCAGAAGGCTGATGTTGATAATGCAGGTCGCATTGGACTAAAAAAGGACGACAGTCACCTGAGTCACCGGAGAATTTCTCTGGAGATGCGAGACGAGAGCATGAAGAAGAAGTAGGTCCTTGGATCACAGCCTCAGGCAGGGGTGCAGCCGCGGAAACAGTTTGAGATCCAGCTTCCAGGTGGGCAAGGACACGAACAAGCTGATCTGCCAGGTGGTTTACTTGGCTGTTCACAGATGTTTGGAAGCTTTCTTGACGACCACTCAATTCTCTCACTCCCTGGTCAATTGATTTCAGCTGATCGTCATGCTGAGACAAAAGCGTGCCTTGTGAGCGCAGAGCTGCTCTGAACCTGTCTGGGTCGGCTGGGTCCATTCTTTGGTCAGTTCGTACTGTTAAGAATGTCACGAGGCTCAGGACCCAAATGCACAACACCAGAAACAGATTAGAATTAACAAGGTCTTTTAATTAAGGTCAAATACAAAACGCTCACTTGGAGGATCAAAAACTCTAAACCAAAAAACATCTACATGACTATCAAAAATTCACACGATCAAGGGATGACTGGCAGGCTTGACGAGACAAGACGAACTGACACAAGACAAAGGGAGACGCAGACTATATATACACACTAGGTAAGGGGACACAGGTGGCAACAATTAAGGGAGGGGCTGACAATCACACTGGTGGGAAAAACACACCAGGGCAGGAATGCTCTGAAACGAGAGGGAAAGGTTACTACAAAATAAAACAGGAAATCACAAGACAAGGCAAAAGACAAAAGGACTGAACTAAATAAATTAACTTAACACAACTGTCTAGACACCACAAGGACCAGTATGAATGACGGCCTGTACGGCCCCTCATATACAGCAGTATCTCCTTTTCAGTAATAACTCATGATTGACCTTTGTAGCATCATTTATTTAGTTAATGCAAATATGCAAACATGCTTTGTAGAAAACAATTAAATCATGGTACCCGACCACTTCTACTGGTTATTAGCGTTTTGCAGTGGTGATATCATCGGGTTAAAGAAGCCCTATTATGCTTTTTGGGGTTTTCCCTTTCCTGTATTTTGTTATAGGTTTTAGTGCATATGATGTAAATGGTCTAACTTGGCCTAAACTTCCTTAGAGGGAGTTTCTCTCCCACACACTCCCCCCCTGCCTGAAACGCCTGCATTGGACTCCTTTGTTTACTCCCGTCACATAGTGAAATTAATATGTATCACTCACGCTTCTATTGGCTAGCGTTCCGACACATTATACATGAAAAGGCAAGTGGTTGACCAATCACAACAGAGCCGGCCAGCTAACCAATCAGAGCAGACTGGGCTCTGGTTTCAGACAGAGGCAGAAAAGAGGTGCTGCAGCAATTTTTGAACATTTATGCATGGAAACATGTCAAAGTAGATGCATACAATACACATATTAACCTGATGATGTGCATAATAGGGCCCCTTTAAATTAAATGTTGAGTTAAAAATGTGTATGGTGAAAAAGTCTCACATGGACGTTAGCTTTGTGCGTCAAGTCTAAATAGAACTTCATCTAAGTGCAAACAAAACGTATTGATGTCATCGCTCTGCCAAACCACCCCTGCCTCCCACCTTAAAGCTCCCATGTCATGGCCATTTCTACTGATCATAATTCCATTGTTGAGGTATAATAAAATAGATTTATACTGTGCAATTTTCCAAACTCACATTGGTTTCTCATACAGCATCTCTGTAAAGTATGTGTATTCACCGGTATTCACTCTCTGTCCTAAACGGCTTGTTTGAGCTCCTGCCCCCCTCCCTGTGAGCCGGTGTGCTCTGATTGGTCGAGAAGCTGACAGGCTCGTTGCTGCTTGCACACACACAGACACACACACTGCTGCAGGAGCAGACAGGCTTGGCGATACAGCTAGAACAAGCTAAACTCATCCTGAGCACACACAAACACTCACAGCCGATGTAAAAACAATAAGTATGGCTTGATATTGAGTAAGAAAAAGGTTTATAACTCTGTGAGCATGGGTCTGCGGAGAGCATTTCTCCGCGATCCCAACGTAGTAGTCCAAAAAACGTTTACCCATTTAAACAGTCGTGGTTGCTTGTTTTAAACATCATAAATACACAAACAACAATGAATACTAACAGGTTGTGTACCCGAATCTCCCGCTGGTCCAAACAAAGTAGGAACAGCATCGTTCTTCAGTGCCCTACGCTGTACATATCCGACATGAATCGCTGAAAGGTTTGGGAAGCTTTGTTTCGTGAAAGGCTGGCAGAGGGTGCGGCCATAGCTCTGGGCGTGGATACTGGGTATCCCTACGTAGCGATACCCAGGAAGAAAATGAGAAATCTCCAATGAGGCATTTTGGGGAGGTATTTTATGTGTTAGAGTTGTACTCGCTACAGGGTGTACTTTCAGGGTTTTTGATTCTGCAGGCCGTTTACATGCATAAAAACCTTCATAACACACATGGGGACGGGTAATAACCGGAAAAGCATGACATGGGACCTTTAAATTCCTCTCAGCTCTATTAAAGCCTTCATATAAGTCACACAAAAGCACAATCTCTCAACGATCTGTGCCGCTTTAATATGATCTCATATTCTCTGTTTTTAAAAAGTCTGGGGTTGAAGTTGCGGTGTTTGCATTGCCTAAGCCTCAGCGTGTATTGCATGTCCCTGGTTGATGATGGTTTCTCCTGGAGCCGTATTGATCGGTTTGTCATCTGTGCAAACGCACGGTGTAGTTGAATAGAACAGTGCGGCGTTAGTGGAGGCTAATTGCTTGTCCCAGCTGCTTTTATGAATCCAATACGACCATTGTGCTTGTGCAGAATAGAGAGACATGGTAAGACCTTGAGAGAAAGAGATAGATTGACCACGAGAGGCTGTCTGGGATAATGTAATCTGTGTCGACTGGTGCTCAGGAACTCGTCACAAGGGTCACATCCATCACTCATGCTGCTCCAGTGAGCTAATGGAGTCGGACTCCATTCCAGAGGGAAACCATTAGTGTTAGCAGGATGTGCATATAAACAGGGGTGCACATAACTGGTACGCAGGTACGCATGCACGGCAAAGAAAAAGTAGTTGGTTTTAGCCTGTGCTGTCTCATTTTTATACATTTCTCGACTTTGGCTCCAAAAGCTATGATTTGATTTTCTGCTTTCTTTGCATAGTTGAAAAAGCCTGTCGGAAGCATCAGTCAGAACAGTTTCGTAATTTTCAAATGACTTATGTATCCAAAATTGACATCAAACTAGAAATCAGAGTCACAGTTCACAGACACTATCCAGAGCCCGGAGCACACACACCCCGTGAACGCCCTGCTTTGAACGCAGCCCAGCGTTAGCGTGACTGCAGTCAGAGATCAGGAGCACAGCAGCTGTGGCAGCGCTCTAATGAGAGTGAGTCAGAGCTGCAGGAGGACGGAGGCTGGGCACGGGGGCAGCAGCACCACTCTGCAGCTAATAGTCCAGCTGTGGAGAGCATGACATTTCACCAGATCCACATAATGATCATTCAACATGAAATATGACACAGTTCAAAGAGCACTTTGTTCTGGGCTACAAGGATACGATACGATACGATATACTTTATTGTCCCCGTAAGGAAATTCGTTCTGGGCTCCGTCCAGCAGTTCCGCATACATGTACATAATATACAAACATAGTGGACATTTAAGAGACATACACATATCATCAATCATACACCGTTTGAACAAACACAATACACGCAGACGCACATACTGACAATGGCGACCTATTGCACAACCCTTATGGCCAACATTTAAAAAAAAAAATTAAAAAAAGTACATTTCATTACATTTGACTTCGACTACAATTCATTTCCTGTCAATGTTAAGAAGTTTAACGGACATTGGTAGGAATGAGTGCTTATAGCGGTTCAGCCTGCTCTTGGGAACCCTGAATCTTCTACCAGAAGGTAGGAGCTGGAATTCTGGGTGGAGTATGTGGGTGGGATCAGACACTATTTTGTTTGCCTGTCTGATAATGGACTGCTCATATATGTTTTGGAGAGATGGGTGTTTTTTAACCCCCATAATTTTCATAGCCGTCTGTACCAGGCGAGCGATCTGTGACTTTGACTGCACTGTCAAGTTACCGTACCAGGCAGTGATACCATACCTAATGATGCTCTCCAACACTGCATGATAAAACAGTAACATGAACTTCTGGTCGACTCCGAAAGCCCGGAGTCGACGCAGAAAGTACAATCGCTGTTGAAGTCTAGAGCACAGACCTTGAACATGCGCCTTCCAGCTGAGTGTATTCTAGATGGACACCAAGGTACTTATAGGAGCTGACCTGAGTTATGGGTTCATTGTGGATAACCACCGGGCTAAGGTCACCCACTGCCTTTGGGTCCCACACCATCTCCTCAGTCTTCTTCACATTCAGCACTAGATGGCTAGAATCACACCACTGCACAAATCTCTCT
Source organism: Gymnodraco acuticeps (assembly GCF_902827175.1). Lineage (NCBI taxonomy): Eukaryota > Metazoa > Chordata > Actinopteri > Perciformes > Bathydraconidae > Gymnodraco > Gymnodraco acuticeps. Next base: position 6,018,629 of record NW_022991154.1, on the reverse strand, counting down.
ATTTCAGAGTGATAAGCCGATGAACTGCTGCCCTTGTGCATTAAGCCAAGGATAGCTGTATCATCAGAGAATTTGATGATATAATTCTCCGGGTGGGCTCTTGTACAGTCGTTTGTGTACAGTGTGAAGAGGACCGGGGAGCTCACACAACCCTGGGGGGCTCCTGTACTGATGGTCCGGGGCTCTGAGAAGGCATTGTTGACCCTGACTTGCTGAGTGCGATTGGTTAAAAACGAAAAATACCATTTCAAGATGAAAGGATTTATATTGATCTTTATCAGTTTTTGAAGCAAGATGTGAGGCTGCAGTGTGTTAAAAGCCGAGCTGAAATCCACAAACAGTAGGCGTACATATGCGTTAGGGTCTTCCAGGTGTTTAGTGACCAGGTGTGTGATGCTATTTAGAGCATCGTCTGTGCCACGCCCTTGCTTGTAGGCAAACTGAAAAGGGTCTAAATGTACATCAACCTCCATTTTTAGCAGCGGCACCATGATCCTCTCAAAACATTTCATGACAATGGATGTCAATGCAACAGGCCTAAAATCATTGTTTACCTTTGGACAAGGTTTTTTGGGGACAGGTTTTATTATTGATTTTTTCCAGAGGGTGGGGATGGTGTGAAGATCAACAGATTTTTGAAATATGGGACACCATGCTGGTGTCAGTTCTTCTGAAAATGTCTTGAGGAGGAATGCAGAAATGCCATCTGGCCCTGTGGCCTTCTTAGTACAGGTGTGTTTGAAAAGTGATTGGACCTTTAAAGGGTCAATCACCACCCTTTCATCCTGGTCACTAGCAGGGATTGTCTCTACGATGTCTGTACATTCAGAGGAGAAGTCCTGGGTTTCAAATCTCATGTAAAAGTCATTCAGTTCATTTGCTTTTTGCAGGTCATCAGAGGTACAGAGAGTTTTTTTAGCTGGGGTCATATTTGTGATTGCCTTCATAGTGTCCCAAAGTTCCTTGGAGTTCATTGTAGAAAAGTTTTGTTCTATAATGTCCTTATGTCTCCTTCTAGCTTCTCTGAGCATGTGGTTGAGCTCCTTTTGCACACATTTCAGTTGCGTTTTATCCCGGTTTTTAAAAGCTATATTTTTACGATTTATGCAGTCCTTAACCTCTTTAGTTATGTATGGTTTGTTGTTGGGGTACACAGTTATTTCTTTCTGAGGTATCACATTGTCAACACAGAATTGTATATAGTCAGTTACCGTCTCAGTAGCATTATCCACGTCCATCTCATGAAAGATACTCCACTCAGTAGAGAGAAAACATCCTTTAAGAGACTCTATGCTGTCACTAGTCCAAACCTTTACCGTCTTGGTCTGTGGTTTACTTCGCTTGAGAACCGTTTTGTAGGTAGGTATTAGATGAACAGTGTTATGGTCCGAGTTCGAAAGCGGGGGTTTGGCTCTACTCACATAGGCGTTGTTCACATTTCCGTAACATTTGTCTAGAATTGTATCTTCCCGGGTCTCACATGTAACGTATTGCTGAAAACCGGGTAGTGACAGTTCAAGTTTGCAGTGATTAAAGTCCCCTAGAATGAAAACCGGAGCATCAGGAGTGTGTAGTAGCTGCTGGTGAACACAGTCTGCTATTTGAGCTGCTGCACTTGCTGCATTCCCGCTGGGTGGAATATAAACAGTGCAGAGAATGATATTCCCAAACTCTCTAGGCAGGTACAGGGGTCTTAGGCTCAAGCACATAAGTTCAACGTCGGGGCTGCAGAGGAACATGCTGCAGTGAAGCAATGGAAAAAGGTCCTGTGATGGAAAAGTTTGGTATTTAGGATTAAATATAGGGTGTTAAAACCATCATGGTAGGCATGCAGTACTGTATATTTGCAGTGTTTAAAGTAATATGCATTTGTGGTCTTGGAAAAGTAAGCTGTGACTTTCTCAAATGAATAAATCTTGTTTTTTTTTTGTTTCTATGTTCAAAAACTTAAATCAGGGGAAGTTTATATCTGATATAATCAGATTTTGCACGGTGAATACTGAACCAGTTTAATTCACCCTCTGCCTGTTTTTCAAGGCCTCAGGCTCGAAAATGACATGCCCAGAACAAATGACTATATCTTCACTTCTAACAAGGGTTAAATTAATAATCTTTTTTACTCAAAGCAATGATAAACCTGTGAGTTGGATGTAGAAAAGTCAGCATCAATATAGATGTTTTTATTTTAAAGTAAATTCAGATTGAACATAGTATAAAAAAAACATTACTTATAGTGAAAACCACCCTTGAATGATGGGATAGTAGACTAAAAGCTTTAGGAATCCAAACTATAACATATAATAAGTACCCTGTATCAAGATTGATGCAAAACAAGTGACATTTGACCTTTTTAGAAAGGTTTAGAAAAAGAAACCCACCTCTGGGTACATTTGGGTGTATTTGCCATATCTCTGGAACCCATTGGTTGATGTTGATGATTGACACCTCTTTTTAACCATTAGAGCCAATAGAGTCGAGGGGGACTTCTTAAATCCACCTAAACATTACCATTGAGGAGTGAGAGGGATGCACACGCAGTTTGCCCAAAACCGAAAGCTCCGTTGCCCTCTATATGAAAAATATGTTTATTGCCATAAATGTTATGATGGATTATCAGTAAAGTTGTGTGTTGTCTTTCCTGGCCTTCGCTGCCGTGAGTTTTGGTCGCACAGTGATGATACTTATACCATTGGAATATGTGGAATCTCAGCTTTCATATCTAGTGATATCTAGTGTGTGCAGATAGCATGAAGTATAAAGTATCTCTACGGTGAGTTATGTGCGTTAGCATTTTTTTCCCTTAGTGCTAATTCAGACGTTTGGTATTACCCTTGTGTTTCGTTTAGCTAAAAATTGTTAATATTGTCTGATAGCTGAGCTTCTTCCCGTTAATTGGTATGACACATTAATACGTTGTTAATGTTAAGAAGCCCTGAGACACAGTTTTGGGCAATATTGTTGTGGGCAGACTTGAATAAAATATGGCAGAAATTCAGATATCAGCAAGTTGTATTAACAAAGCAATTGTTTGTCATTTCAGGAAAATATATTTTTAGGGAAAAAAGAGTGATGTTGATATTATTTGTTCATGTTGGAGAAAAGCATGTGGCTATTTAAACACATTAGATTTCCCTAGGTAAAATACATGAAAACATCTGCTAATGTTAACCAAATGTTTTTCTACTTTTTTTCCATATTAATGTTAACTTCAATTCATCAGAAAGATCACTTAACAGAAATGGACAACATAACAAATAAAGAGTCACAAATGATATCTGAGCTTCTTATTAACCTCAAAAGATTGAAGTATTCTTCATTAAATGTTACACTTAAAATAATATCACATTCTGTTTGCGTAGAAGATGCATCATTAACATTTACTTATTGAGTTTCCATGTGTAATGGATCTCCATATGGGTTGTCTGGAAAAGGTTATGAAAAATGAGCATAATGTTTCTTCAGTCATGTTTCATTTGGTTATTTTCATGATACCAATATTGTTGGATAATAAAAGCTGATTCTAATGGTTATTTTGATTTGTGTTAAACTTGCAAAACAGCTGTCGTAGCTCTCTCTCGTGTTTTACTCAAATCTGTCAATTGTATTAGTCCCTCAAATAACCAGGCCGAGAACAATCCTTGGAAAGTAATGAGAGTCATTTACAATTGACCTTTTCCCCAGACAAGCGCAAATCTATGAAATTGTTCAATTCTTCATGATATAAGCTAATGTGTCAGTTCACAGAAATATGCAGCAGCAGCAAATATCAGTCATAATAAGATCGGTTTCAAAAGTAAATTGGTAATTTTACATATGTAGATTACACATTTATATATTGTAACCGGAGTTATAATGCATGTTCACTGGGGCTTCTACTGCAGCATGGATCTGTTTTACTCAACATTGTCATTTACATTAATATATATATAATGTATGTTCTTCTCTCTGAAGTAATCAGCCTGCTGATCTGACCCTCTGAGGCTACTGTAAGTGGTTTCCATAGATATAGAACACATAACACTGGTAATTATAAATGTCATAGAAATATACCTTTTGAGTGAGCAGGGTTATTAAAGATTGCATCACATTGGCTTTAGTTTAATGGTGATATATTTCCTTCAAAATGGGTTCCTCATTTGGAAAAAATGTTTTAAAGTGTTTCATTATCAAAGTAATGTAGTGATAGTTGTCTGTATTAAAGGATACACTGCAAACAGGAACGGCTATTAGCTAATTGGGCATATTTTTTATAATGTCAATGTACCAATTGAAAAACACATAATGGCTACATTCAGGGATCAAGCTCAAGAAATGGTGTTGGAGGCTTCAATTGTCTCCATGTTGTCTTTTGGGTAAGGAGGGAGGCGGGGGACTGTTATAGACAATTAAACCTCTGACATGGACAATAAATCGAATCTAGGTTAGCCCATGTATCTGTTTCTTTGAGTGTCCCCCTGCTTCTAATCACAATCCTTTTTTCAAAAACAAGGCTTTAAAAAGCTCTTAACCTGTTTATGACAGACCTCAATTTGTAAGCCAGGACCCTGAAATAAATCAGAATACGACCTTGGTCCAGTTGATGAGTGCGACGGCTTTCAGCAAAGTACCAGGAAGGAAAAACAATGTCTTATTTTCTAGAGTGATGAAAAAACTGATTTTCATCCATCAGCAATAAAAATGGCCTCCTTATCTTCATCCTCTTCTCTGCTGGCCTTGTCACAGTGACAGATTGGCACTGGTGAGAAGGAAGGTGTTTAAAAGCGTAGTGGCTTTTAGGAATAGCTCCAGTATGAAGTGTGTGTGGGGGGAGAGAGGAGAGGAATAGAGAGTTGATGTGCTTAGAGCTGCTTGATGTGTTGGAAATCTAAAGAGGTGCTGTCATGATGATATTGTTTTAAGCTGCTTCGGATAATAAGAGTCAAGTTGTGAACTGGTTGTCAGGGTGCGTGGAAAAGATAGGACCCAAATGCAGAATTTTAACAATAAGTGAGCTTATTAAATCATAAAAGCTTGTGGCAAAAGCAGCAGTATCCAAAATATCCAAAAACCAAACGAGCAGCAACAAGGAAACAGGACCGGTGGACCGTGGAAACATGGAGGGAAAACAATGAACCGACATGGAACACAGGGGACGACTAGACTAAATACACAGAAGGGTAATCACAGGACAAGACACAGCTGGGCAGGGGAGCGAGAATTGAAACAGAAGGGCAACAGGTGAACACAATGAGACAATCAGACACACCAGGCGAAACTAACGACAGGGAGGAGGACCAGACAAACAACAAGACGAGTTTTTCAATACTCACATTTTCCCCTCCTCAACTCCTATCCTCGAGACTTGGTGCCGCCCACAGGAGATACGAGAGGAGGACTGAGGAGGGGAACCAAGGAGAGAGGAGTGGAAGCAGCAGGCGGTTAGAGAAATGAGAACTCCTCTCCTCTGAGCGGTCATTTTAAAGAGACGTCCATTAATGATGACAGGAGGCACAGCAGCCCCTCTGTCTGATGGACAGATGTGTTCATGACGACTTATATATTTACTTTTAATTCATTCACAGTGCGGTATAATGCGACAATAACAGGCTACAGATGCGGACATATAACACCACCACACATATATTATATAAATAAATATATACAATTTCAGAATCAAACAAGTATGAAAGCACTCTCATAATAACGTAACACAATCAGAGACTGGATATATCCCCCCCCCTCTCTCTGGTCGCTGAAATGGGGACATTGAAATTACGGGCCAAAAGTTGTACAAGTATTAAAAGTAAGCATAGGACACCAAACCCAACTGAGGACCCGTCTGTCCGCCGCATCTACGCACTGTACAACACACACCTTACACACTGTACCACACACATCTACTGCTCCTTAAGCATAATCAGGACATACAGCCGTTGATGTATTTTCTTATGTGAAGCCACAAATGGTCTCAGGAAAAATATCGTACTCTCTTGTTTGTAAGATATCTATTTAAACTAACAGCATACAAGGAAAGTAGGCCTTGTTATACTAAGTGATATATATTTTACACAATGCTCTGCTTTCTGCACGGACCTCACAGCTGTCTCCACTGTAAAACATCGCGTTGCGATGAAAGCACGTTACTAATATAATATCCAAGGATGCATTGACAGAGCTGTCATTGGCTGAGATAAAGTCTGGCGTGCGTCACGCCTCCACCGTTCCCGGAAATGCACCCTGTGGGAGGAAGCCGATGGAGGAACCATCAGTGTCTCCTCGGTTAGAGCTCCTCCAGAGAGCCTCCTCGATAGCTCGATGCGTCGGTCTCGAAGTGCATTTAGAGAAATATAGATGTCCTTCACCATGGCGTTCTGAAATTCATTTCCGGGTCACTACCGGAGGACCGAGGGAGTCGAGGAGGGGAAATTTGAGGTATTGAGAAACCTCTATGGAGGAAGACAAAACACCGAATGAACAGACTTACAACAACCCATAACCAGACAGACAACACTAAAACCGTGACATAAACCTGGGAGTGTGACACTGGTAGTGAATGAACAGTGGATTATTTCATATGTCTCTTAAACATCAGAACATCCATGCAAACAGAATGAACTTATTAGCAGTGTTGTGCTAGTTACTGAAAACCAGTAACTAGTTACCATTACTAGTTACTTCATTTCAAAAGTAACTCAGTTACTTTACTGATTACTTACACCAAAAAGTAATGCGTTACTGTGAAAAGTAACTTTTCGTTACTTAAAAAAAGGGCTCCCATTAATGCCCTTACAGACCCGGCGCCAGAACATATCTAAAGGTAGGGCATATGATTTTCATGGGAGGACACACAAAACCGTCACGTGCTGCGGGCCTGCGGCACAATATATATCAAACAGCAAGGCCAACGGCATTGCGCAAAGACGCACACTTATCCCAAATACATACACAAATAAAGGGCAACATAGAAACCACTTTGAAACATTGTGTGCGTGGCAGCACAGACACTGGTAAATCATGAGCAAGGCACACTGGTTACGGATGGCAGCTTCCTCATCGCTGCACCTCGGAGAGAAATAGAGACGGAGACGTTGAACTGTTTAGCCCGCCTTGGGCATGGTTTATGTTCCTATGCACTGCACTCGGACATGCTGTGAAGTGAATCGAGTCACCTCTGAGAGGGAGTTGGTTGACAGCTAAAAAAGCTATAATATCAACGACAGCTGACACGTGATAACGGCTCTGTGCCAGCTGATCTGCACCAAAGTTCTAATTCCTTATTTGTTTCCTCGCGTATCTGTCTCTCTCTCTCCACAAACTCTCACATGCAATGTGTTCTTTTGATGCGGCACGCCTTAGCAGTCCTTTATCAGTCTGTAATGCGTGTTTCCAGTCGCAAAAACCTTTGACAGTAAAAGCCGCATCAGATGAAGACGTATTTACTTTAAACTGTCTACAGGGGAATCAAAAGGCTGCGTCTGCTTTTAACAAATCTTCAAGCCATGGTCTGTTGTTGTACCATGCAGCGGCAAAAGTGCGCTTCTTTCCTGAAAACAATCTCCCTGGATAATGATCCAGCTTCACCTGCTTGGGTTTATTAACCCCAAGATCATCGCTAACTCAGCCCCGGGGTTTGCCGAGGTCAAGCTTGTGACCTTAAGGCGTGCTGCTGCAACGGCAGGTGCAGGGTCGCCAGCAGCACCATCGGCTGTCAGCTCTTTCATCGCTATTTCGTTTTAATAAATTCTTAGACCTTTTAAGCCAATTTTTGATGTCCATTTTGTAATTCAAACAGAAATGGGGAGTCTACAGAATGCACAATAAACAAATCCAGAATAGGCGGCAGATGTGTGACACTGTGATTGGTCTAAATGGGGACGAATCACAAATCACAACAGACACATGCATTTATTTGATTTAGACTGGCGCCTGCGATTTTTTTTTTTAGTTCTGACATCACATACATCGTAGCATAAAAGTTCACAGTTTATTTATAATTAAAAAATAAAACAAATATTTTTTTTAATTTTTATAATAATAAAAAACGTGTTTATTGGGGAGGGCAGGAATGTCAAATGGGAGGGCCTGGCCCTCCCTGGCCCTCCCACGGCAGTAACGGTAACTGAATTACTGAATTTAAAAAGTAATGCTAGATGCTGAATTTTAGAGTTGTAGTGCGAGAGATATGGAGTCAGAGGCGGTGCAAGGAAGGTGCAAGAATATCAATCAATCAATCAATGTTTATTTTATATAGCCCAATATCACAAATGTTACATTTGTCTCAGTGGACTTTACAGTTTGTACAAAATATCAGTATGACAATACGACACCCTCTGTCCTTAGACCCTCACATCGTACAAGGAAAAAACTTCCGAAGAAAACCCACAGTTTAAAGGGAAAAATGGAGAGAGAAACCTCAGGGAGAGCAACAGAGGAGGGATCCCTCTCCCAGGACGGACAGACGTGCAATAGATGCCGTGTGTAAATTGAAAAGATAATACATTTGCAACATAGGTAGTCCAAATGTTTGGAAATGCATGTGTGTATAATAGGAAGATGAATCCACGAGGATATCCATCCAGGACCTATGATCCAGGACCACAGCCACGACTCAAGATCCAGGACAGAGGAGCTGCAGGATCATCCATGACTCCGGATCCCGGCGTATACAGACACCTAAAAAGAAAGACATTTGGGGAAGCTGGGTTAATCGGAACATGAGAGTACACAGGTATAGACAGAGAGAAGGAAGAAGTAAGATGTCCCCCCGACAAACTAAGCCTATATCAGCAAAACTAGGGGCTGAATCTAATCAGCCCTAACTATAAGCTTTATCAAAAAGGAAGGTCTTAAGCGCACTCTTAAAAACTGGATAGGGTGTCTGCCGCCCGAACACAAACTGGAAGCTGATTCCACAAATGTGGAGCTTGATAAGAAAAGGCTCTGGCTCCCATTGTAATTTTAGAGACTCTAGGAACAACCAACAACCCTGCATTCTTGGAACGCAATGCCCTAGTAGGACAGTAGGGTATAATGAGTTCTTTAAGGTAAGATGGCGCCTGCCCATTAAGGGCTTTGTAGGCGAGAAGAAGAATTTTTAAATTCTATCCTGTGTTCTATAGGGAGCCAGTGTAAGGCAGCCAGAACAGGAGTAATGTGGTCCCTTTTCCTAACTCTGGTTAGTACACGAGCTGCAGCATTTTGAATCAGCTGAAGTGACTTGACTGACTTCTTGGTACACCCTGATAATAAAGATTTACAATAATCCAGCCTTGAAGTAACAAATGCATGGACTAGTTTCTCTGCATCGTTTTGAGGCAAGATATGCCTGATTTTTGCAATGTTACGTAGATGGAAGTAGGCGGTCCTTGAAATTGATTTTATGTGGGCGTTAAAGGATAAATCCTGATCAAATATAACACCAAGATTCCTTACAGTCTCACTAGAGGCCAAATTAATGCCATCCATGGTTAATATATCCTTAGATAATTTGTTTCGTAGATTCTTCGGGCCAAGTACAATAACTTCAGTTTTGGTCGTGTTTAACATCAAAAAGTTTAAGGTCATCCACGTTTTTAAGTCCTTAAGGCAGTCTTGAATTTTATTTAGATGATTAATTTCATCAGGCTTGATTGATAAATATAGTTGAGTATCATCCGCATAACAATGAAAATGTACAGAATGATTCCTTATAATATTGCCTAACGGAAGCATATATAATGTGAACAAAATAGGTCCGAGCACTGAGCCCTGTGGCACTCCATGGCTAACTTTGGTTTGCGTGGAAGATTCATCATTGACACGTACAAACTGAGAGCGTTCAGATAGATAGGACCTAAACCAGTCTAAAGCAGTTCCCTGTATGCCAACTAAGTGCTCTAGTCTTTGCAATAGGATATCATGGTCGATAGTATCAAATGCAGCACTGAGATCGAGCAAAACAAGAATAGAGACACGTCCCTTGTCAGAGGCTATTAGAATGTCATTTGTGACTTTAACCAGAGCTGTCTCTGTGCTATGATGTGTTCTAAAGCCAGACTGAAAATCTTCAAATAAATCATTGTTTTTTAAGTAATCACACAGCTGTTTTGCGACCCGCTTTCTCAAGAATTTTTGAGAGGAACGGAAGATTAGAAATAGGTCTATAATTGGCTAAAACCTCTGGATCGAGGTTGTGCTTTTTAAGAAGCGGTTTTATCACTGCTAACTTTGAATGATTGTGGAACATAGCCTGATAATAAAGACATATTCATAATATTTAATAATAAGTGCTAATTAATGGAAAAACTTCCTTCAACAGCTTAGTTGGAATTGGGTCTAACATACACGTTGATGGTTTAGAAGAGAGAATCATTGAATTTAATTGTTCAAGGTTTATGGCTGAAAAGCATTCTAGTTTACTATCTAGTGTAATATTAGAACTTACGTTTCCGGGAGCTGTTGATAACACTATACTGGTCAAAGGCAAGAGGTCATTAATTTTGTTTCTAAGAGTAACAATTTTATCATTAAAAAAGCACATAAAAATCATTACTACTGAGTGCTATGGGAATAGAAGGCTCAATCGAGCTATGGCTCTCTGTCAGCCTGGCTACAGTGCTGAAAAGAAATCTTGCATTATTCTTATTCTCATCTATTAATGAAGAGTAGTAGGCTGCTCTCGCTTTACGCAGTGCTTTCTTATATTCATTGAGAGTAATATGCCAAATTAAACGAGATTCTTCAAGTTTAGTGGAACGCCATATCCTTTCAAGTTGTCTCGACTTTTGCTTTATTTTGCGGGTTTCGGCATTATGCCATGGAGCTAGTCTATGTTGTTTTATTTTCTTCTTTTTCAAAGGAGCAACAGAGTCTAATTTTATTCGCAGCGCATCTGTAGCACTATCAACAACATGATCAATTTGGGGTGGTGTACATTTTTGTATAAGTTTCCTCCCTTACATGCAGACATGCTATCGAGTTAAGTATTGGTGGAATCTCTTCCTTAAATTTGGCTATAGCACTAACAGATAGGTTTCTGCTGCAGGAGCTTTTGACTAATGCTTTGTAGTCTCGTAACAGTACTTCAAAAGTTACTAAGAAATGGTCGGATAAAGCAGGATTATGCGGTTCGACTAATAGTTGCTCAATTTCAATACCATAAGTCAGAACAAGGTCGAGAGTGTGATTATAGCAGTGGGTTGGTTTATTTACACTCTGACAAAAACCAACAGAATCTAATATAGAGTTAAATGCAACAGTAAGGCTATTTTTATCATCGTCAACATGAATATTAAAGTCACCTACGATAATTACTTTATCTGTTTTAAGAACCAAAGTTGATAAAAACTCAGAGAATTCAGATAAGAATTCTGAATAAGGACCTGGTGCACGGTACACTGTAACAAATAAGATTGGCTGCAAAGTTTTCCAGGTCGGATGCGTAAGACTAAAAACAAGACTTTCAAAGGAGGTATAATTTAATTTTGGTTTAGTATTGATAAGTAAACTTGAGTCAAAGATTGCTGCAACTCCACCTCCTCGGCCCGTGCCTCGGGCAATATGAGTATTGATATGGCTGGGTGGAGTGGCCTCATTTATGCTGACATATTCTTCATGTCTCAACCAAGTTTCAGTGAGACAGCATATATCAATATTATAATCTGATATTAAATAATTTACCAATATTGCTTTAGATGCTAGAGATCTTATGTTTAAGAGACCACATTTAATATTCCTGTTTTGTTGCACTGTAGTAGTTGTTACATTTACTTTTATTAGGTTATTATGTATGACACCTCTATTAGGTTTTACCTTAACTTGTCCTTGGGCAGACACACACACACACCGCTAATATTGGGTATTTTATTGGGTTCGGGATTCCTATGGATGACTGCCTAGGAGAGAGCGCAGAGAAGCGTGTAAGACTGCGACTCCGCCTCCTGGTCTCAACTCCAGTTTGTCATGGATTAAGTCCACAAAGCCCTGAAATGTTTGCCGAAATGAGATTTGCACCTTCCAAAGTAGGATGAATGCCGTCTCTCTTAATCAGACCAGGTTTTCCCCAGAAGGCTGTCCAATTATTTACGAAGCCCACATTGTTTGCTGGGCACCACCAAGACAACCAGCGCTGAAATGATGACATGCGGCTATACATGTCATCATTGATCAGATTGGGGAGGGGACCAGAGAAGATTACGGTGTCCGACATTGTTTTAGCATAACTACACACCGACTCCACATTAAGTTTGGTGCATTCTGATTGGCGTATACGAACATCATTACCACCGACGTGAATAACAATCCTACTGTATTTACGTTTATTTTTAGCCAGCAGTTTAAGATGCGCCTCAACGTCGCCCGCTCTGGCCCCCGGAATGCATGTGACTGTGGAGGCTTCGGTCTCCAATTTCACGTGTCTCATAATAGAGCTACCAATAACCAGAGTTGGCTTCTCAGCGGGTGTCTCGCTGAGTGGGGAATATCTGTTAGATACGTGAACGGGTTGGTGGGGACCTGCGGGTTTCGCGTTATGCCCCTTCTGAACAGTCACCCAGTCTCCCTGCTGCTCGGGAGTTGCCGGGGGACGGCTAATAGGAGCTACCTTTTGCCGGTCCGCACCGGCTAACATGGGCTTTACTGTAGCTGAGTTACTTTCTAAGATGCGGAGCCGGGCTTCTATGGCTATGATTCCCGCCTCCAACCTAACAACTATACTACATTTAACACATGTATCGGTAACAGTAAAGGAGGCAGGGAAGTAACCAAACATGAGACAGTTAGAGCAGGAAATAGCACCCGAGGGTGGGGAAAGAGCCATGGCTAGCTATCAAGCTAAAGTAGCTACCGTTAGCAAACCCGAAAAGAGTGTAGGCAACTGTGAAGTTACAGTCGCTAAGAGAAGGAGAGTTGTGAGTGCTTAAGCTGTAGTAACGTGTGATTACAACGTCAGGCAGTTGCCGTGATCAAGAGTTTTAAAACGATCGGTTAAGATAATAAGCTATCAGCAACAGAACAGGCACACGGGATACCCGGAGATGACAACAACCGGAAGTTACAACATGCTTACCGCAATAGTGGTCCGTGTAGAATAGTAATTTATTCACAAGCTGTAAAGGACATGTTGTCGGGTCGCAGCCCGGGTCGACAAGAGAGAGCCAAGAGGGTACACACTATTTATAGGTAACCCATAACATGTCCGTGTGGGAACAATAACCGCAACTGTAGTTCCAAGTTTGAATTATGTCCCAGTGGTTAAATAGGTGGTCACCACACAAGCCCCCCCAGAATTCAAACATGGCAAAAAAAAATATATCCCCACGTCCGTGGAGGAAGCACCACAAGGGCCGAGGAGGGTGGGGCCGCAGGTGAGGACCGGGCCATGGAACGGGCCACGAAAGGGGGCCGCAGGAGAGGGCAGGGGCCCTAACGAGGGCGAGGGCACCCACACCGGGGGCGGGCCGTCGTAAGGGGGCCGCAGTAGGTGTCGCGGAGAACCCAGCAGGAAAGAGCGCAACCCGGCCGCAGGCAGACGCACAACGGCGGCGGGCACGAAGTCCTCGGCAGGCGTCGAGGTATCCCGGAAGAGAGGAGCAGTTCCCCCGGGAGGAAGGAGCGCAACCCGGCCGCAGGCAGACGTGCAACGGCGGCGGGCACGAAGTCCTCGGCAGGTGTCGAGGTATCCCCGGGAAGCAGGAGAGCAACCCGGCCGCAGGCAGAAGTGCCGCGGTGGCGGGCATGAAGTCCTCAGCAGGCGCTGAGGCATGGGAAGCAGGAGAGGCCAGACAGGGTCCCGGAGCGCGCCACCCATGGGCCGATGGAGCATGGGTGACGTCCGGAACTGTCGAGGCGAGAGGGGGTCCAGGAGTGCGCCACCCAGGCGCCGATGAACGTGAGTGGCGTCTGGATATCCCCGGAAGGCAGGAGAGGCCAGACAGGCTCCGGAGCGCGCCACCCACGGGCCGATGGCAGCATGGGCGACGTCCAAAACCGTCGAGGCGAGGTCCAGGAGTGCACCACCCAGGCGTCGATGAAAACGTGAGTGGCGTCTGGAACCGCCGTGGAGGTGGTGAAAAAGGTGAGAGTGTCCACATGAGGTCAACCGGCTGGTCGAACCTCCTCTCCGGTACCAGAAAAAAACAAACTCAAAAGGGCTGATAGCCGTTAGCACTAGCCGTCGTTAGCCCCACGTGGTTAGCCGCTAGCTGCCAGCCATGGGTAGCTGCCAGCCGTCGTTAGCCCCATGTGGTTAGCAGCCGGGACGTGCAGCCGCACACCCCGAAGAACAAACCCATGAGGTAGCAATGGGCTGGTCGACCCAGCAGGTCGTGCATCGTCCCCCCGTTGGATAGAAAGCCGATGCGGGAACGGCTAGCAACGTCTCCAGCCTTCTGCGGAGCGCGCACCGAGCCTCAGTCCGCGTGCCGGTGGCAGCCACGGACGTCTCCAATCAAACCCCGGCATTTCGAGAAAGGAACTCGAGTTCAACATATATGGCGTTTATTAGCTCCAAACAAAAGTATCCACTACTCCAACGTTGCCCGCGTGGCAACCTTCACAGGTCCTTTTGCCCCCTTCCAGGATCCTGCCTACTGCAAAACAGACCAGAACCAGGTTACGACATGCTTTTATTCCGGCACTGATTACCTGATTCCGATCAGCTGTCTGGCCTCCGGCCGAGCCACTCCCTTCACTCCAGCAGCCGGCGCCCTAACCCCACCCCGCTGCCACAGACATGTTGTCGGGTCGCAGCCCGGGTCGACAAGAGAGAGCCAAGAGGGTACACACTATGTATAGGTAACCCATAACATGTCCGTGTGGGAACAATAACCGCAACTGTAGTTCCAAGTTTGAATAGGCTACATGCACTAGGGTCTGAGACGTACTTCCGCCTTAGCCGTTATACTGCTCGGACGCTTCCGGGTTGCTTCTGGTCTGCGTAGCTGAGCGTCCACAAATGTTTTACTGTTTAAATCTGTGGTTTAAATATGAGTCGACGGAAGATTTTCAAAACGGAGCATTTGCAAAGACAAGTAAAGAACTACTCCGAGCACTGCGGTGTCCCACTTTGTACGGCGTCAGCTAAATTCAACGGCGTCCTAAGTTTCCATGGCTTTCCGACCGAACTCGAGCTGCGAAGACAGTGGCTGGTTAAAATACGACGCGATAACTTTACAATCTCCTCTCACTCCAAGGTCTGCAGTCGTCACTTCGCTACGGATCAACTAATAGAGCCAAAAACCCTTGATGGCCGTAGGAGGCTTGTGAAAGGTGCTGTCCCAACTCTGTTTGAGTGGAATCACTTCACTGCTCAAACACCGCGGGCTAGTGTTTGGGAGAGAAGGGAGCGGCCCACTGAACCAGTCTCTCGGGAGGAGCAGGAAGAGCACATCGATGTCCGTGACCATGATTACTGCTCAACCCCTGAACCAGCTTCACTGGACATGTCCTCTCAAGCTACAGAAGACAACTCCAAAACATTGGAGGATCTGCAGAAGCAACTGCAGGAGTTAAGAGTCCAGCGAGAGTTTTGCTTACAGCGGTTTGCTGGCTCCGACGACAACATCCGATTCTATACCAGGTAATGTTTTGGCTAAATTCTATCCAAGTTTTTGAGATGGGTTAGCTTATAAAGAATCCTGTTTACCTGCCGTTTGACTGCTGACTATTTGCATGCAGTGTTGGAATAAGTAGGCTACTCAACTTAACTGAAGTATAAGTACAAATACTATGGTTTGAAAATACTCCTGAACTGAACATGTAGAATCATAAATCATGTGTTTTCATAAGTAACTAGAAACTATGAAGGTTAACTAAATGTGGTGGAGTAAAACATACTAATACTAACAACATACTGATAATACTTTACTACAAGTGGAAATCTTCAAAACCTTACCAAAGTAAAAGTACATGTCAATATCCACTGTGTTTCTCCCAGTTGCACACTTAAGAATGAAGAGTAAAAGTAGTCATTCTGTGTAAAATGTTCCCTGTATGTTTTAGATTATTATTACTGCTGCTTTAATGTAGTTGTTACATGTTACTGCTGTATATTACTATACCTGCACCAAGTGCCTTCTTAATCAGTCTATTTGAATTGTAATGTATTATAGCAAACAAGAGGAAAGCATTAGCCCATGTGTTACAGTTAACGAGTCAATTAATGACTGACATGTGTCTTTTGTGTACAGATTCCCGAGCTATAACCACCTGATGGCCTTCTGGTTTTTGATTGAGCCTTCCATTTATAAAATGGTTCGTGTTACAAGAGCGATATCAGCTGCCAAGAGGAATGAAGAAGTGGTTACACACGCACGTCCATCAACGGTAGGCTACGTTTCTTTTAACACACAATCTAAACACAAACTGAAGGGAAAATGTTTCTCCAACATTTCATTGCTTTCGTGTAGGCTAAAAGGCTATAGTACTCAATCCTTTTTGAATACATCAGAGAACTAAAACAACTTAATGTTTTTCCCATGGTGTGCTACACTCATGACATTAATATAGTACCCTTAAAAGAGCCTTCTTTCCACCTTTCTTAAGCTCCTTTTGTTCTTTGGTTTTAGCGCCTGGCCGACGCGCTCACACATCACTCAGAGTCACCTTTCTTTTGGTATATTTATTTCCAAGTTATCCTTCTCTGCAGTGCAATGCAGCGGTCAAAAAACCGTGTGGCTTCACAACCAAACTAGAACACAGAGTATCATCAGCAGGATTCTTTTAACCAGCTGAGGCAATCGCAGCACCAATCAGCCGCTCCGCCCAGCCGTGGCTGCGGATCATGATCACTTGACACCAATCAATTATACTCCATTACATACATTAAATGATTAAATAATACAAATAATAAATCAACGTTTTGGCTCCTACACTCCGGCCCCTAATTGTTATGGAATCACACATGACAATTACTAATAAACATAAAATGGAGAGCCAATACAAAACATTTGTTCAGGGCTTCTGACCCTTTGTAGGGCGAATGTGTATTAACACATGAGTCCGTGTGTGTAAATGTGCTTGTGTGGTGCAAGAGGGGAAGGGGGCTAGAGCTCATTTTGGGACTCGACCAGCAGTAACAGCTTTGTGATGGGTCGACGGAGTGTGCTGGTTTTTGTCTGTACTTCCACTTGTCGTACAAAACCTCTCGAGTCTGGCAAGACTTGCGTTATTCGTCCCATGAGCCAGGAATTTCTTGGAGCATTTTCGTCGACGATAAGGACAATGTCCCCTGTTGCGAAATTCCTCCTTTTCCTGTTCCACTTTTGCCTTATTTGGAGTTCCGGTAGGTATTCCTTGGTCCATCGCTTCCAAAATAAGTTGGCCATGTACTGAATTTGGCGCCATCTTCTCTTCCCGTGGCAGTCGCTCGGATTGAAGACACCAGGCGGAAGAAATGGTTTTGATTTGAGCAGCAAAAAGTGATTTGGAGTGAGGGGCTCTAAATCTCCAGGGTCGTTGGAAACAGTCGTTATGGGTCGATCATTTATGATCGCCTCCACTTCGCAGAAAAGTGTGGCAAGTCCTTCCTCGTCAAGCTTCTGTTCTTGCGTGAGGGCACTGAGAATGCGTCTGACGGTTCTGATTTGTCTTTCCCAGATTCCTCCGTGGTGGGAGCCTGCTGGTGGGTTAAATATCCACTTTACTTCCCCTTTAAGAAGCTTGTTCTGGATTTGTGTGTGGTTTAACTCTTGTATTGCTTCTTTTAGTTCACGTTCAGCTCTAACCAAATTGGTTCCGTTGTCTGACCTCATGACCTTGACAGGGCCTCTTCTTGCAATAAATCTCCTGATGGCATTAATGCAAGAGTCAGTGTTGAGACTGTGTGCAAGTTCAAGGTGAACTGCTCTGATGTTTAGACAGGTAAAAATTACACCGTATCTTTTAACTGTGGCTCTTCTCTGTTTCAACTCAAATGGGCCAAAGAAATCCACGCCCACGTTTGTGAAGGGCGGATCATCAGGGGTAACTCTTTCTTCCGGCAAGTCTGCCATGAATTGCTGACTTTTTTACACCACTGAGTTTCCTGCAGGTTACACATTTAGAGAGGATTTTTCGGATTGCAGAATTTCCTCCAGGAATCCAATATTTCTGCCTTAAACCTGACAGAGTAGGACTCCTTCCACTGTGCCCTATGTTCTCATGGACATGTCTGATGAGGAGTTGAGTCACATGATTGTTTGCAGGTAAGATAATTGGGCTTTTGGCTTCGGCTGGCATTGCGGATTTCGATAACCTTCCGCCAACTTTTACCAAGTTGTTCTGCAGAATGGGTGCCAGTTTGTGAAGATGACTGCTCCTTTTGACTGCAAGTCCTTTCTTTAGCGCAGTTATCTCATCCTTAAATGAAGCGGACTGACAAAACTGAATTATGGCAGCTTCCGCTTCCTCCAAGTTTTCAACAGTGAGAGGTCCTTTTTCATGTTTTGCTCTCTTTTCCTTCAAATCCATTTTTGCCCTCGCCATCAGAGCGGATTTTATGCGTAGCATCCAGGCCACAGCTTTTTTCAGGCGATGCCAGTGGGAATAGTAAGTGAGCAACTTGTTCACTGTACTAGAGCTTTCTTCCATGGGGTTGAGACTTACGGCAAAAACTTTGACTTCAGGGTCGCTGGCTGTTAGAGTCAAATCTGGAGATTTAGGCCACTGATGCTCAGGGAGACTAAGGAACTCTGGTCCCCTTAACCAGGTTTCATCTCTCAGAAAGCGACTTACAGAGATTCCCCTTGATACACAGTCAGCTGGATTCAGGCAACCATTAACATACCTCCATTGGGAAGTCTCTGAAGCAGATCGAATGACTGCGACTCTGTTGGCGACGAAGGTGTGGAATCTTGTAGATTCATTTTGTATGTACTTCAACACAGATGTGCTGTCAGTCCAAAACACGGATGGCTGGAGTTTAAGCTCCAACTCTTCCTGTAACATTCGGTCCATCCGGACGGCTACAGTGGCAGCGGTAAGCTCCATTCTTGGGATGGTCACAGGTTTGAGTGGAACTACTCTGGCCTTACCCATGATAAAGGAACAATGAACTGCGTTTGCTTTGTTCATCAGGCGAAGGTAAGATACTGTTCCGTAACCACTTTCACTAGCATCTCCAAAGTGGTGAAGCTGAGCTGAGACTGGATCTCCAAAGTTGAGTGGTGTGATGCATCTTTTGACTTTGAAGTCTCTCAGTAATTGCAAGTGGTGTAGCCAGCTCAACCACTGTTCCTTACATTCTTCAGGAATATTTTCGTCCCATCCTAGCCTTATTCCTGTTAATGTTTGCAAGATTTGCTTTGCAGGGAGGATCACAGGGGACAACATACCCAGCGGATCAAATATAGAGCTCACTACTGACAGAATACCTCTCCTGGTAAGTGGTTTATCCTGAGGAGTAAATTTGAAATGGAATGAGTCAGTTTCCGTGCACCACTGAACTCCGAGAGCTCTTTCAACAGGTAGGGTACTTTTATCCAGATCCAGATCCTTGATTTCCTTTGATCTACTTTCCTCAGGTATTGTTTGTAGTAGAGCTCTGCTGTTGCTTACCCATTTGTTTAACTTGAAACCACCCTTACTGCACAGGGTTTTAAGTTCGTGAGCGATTATCACTGCCTTCCTCTCGTCTTCCATTGATTTTAGGCAATCGTCCACATACAAATTTCTTAGCATCGAAGAGACAGCCTCTGGGCTAAAGTCATCCACATTGTCTCTTGCACACTGTTGTAGGGCAAAGTTGGCACAACTAGGCGAGGATGTTGCTCCAAAGATGTGTACAACCATTTGGTACTCTTCTAGCTCACTACTGAGATCTCCATCGGGCCACCACAAGAATGTGAGAAGATCTGAGTCTTCCTCTGGCACCTTGACCTGATGGAACATGGCTTCAATATCTGCCATGAATGCAATGTTCTTCTGCCGGAATCTTGTAAGGACACCAATAAGACTGTTGGTTAAATCTGGGCCTTGGAGAAGACGTGCATTCAGAGATGTGCCCTGGTAAGTTGCACCGCAATCAAAAACCACCCTCAGTTTACGCTTTTTTGGATGGTACACGCCGTGGTGTGGAATATACCAGCTCCTTTTGCTTTGATTTGCCTTGTCTTTTTGTTCAGGTGTCATTCTGATGGCAAAACCTTTATCAACAACATCCGCCATGAACTCTTTGTACTCCTTGTAGAATTTGTTGTTTTGTTGGAATTTTCTTTTTAGGTTCAAAGTTCTTTGTTCAGCAACACGTCTATTATTGGGAAAATCAAGTCCTTTTTCCTTTAATGGCAGTCCAATACTGTAGTGTCCGTCTACTAACTTGACAGAATTAGAGACACTTTCCATGAACTTGTGATCCTCTCTTGACATTTCCAGACGCTCCTTGTGTTGATGTTCTGGAAAGTCCAGCTTCACTTGCTGCTTCAACAATTCCTCGATTTCCACAACAGAAATTCTGTTTGCTGTAACGACTGGCTTAATCCAACGAGTCGTATCTGACCTTCCTAGAGGTCCATTTATTGTCCAACCTAAAATGGTCTTAACAGCGTACGGGCCATTCCCTTGGCTGTTTATGACTTTGCATGGCTCTAGAGCTTTTGGCACGTTGCACCCAATTAGCAAGCCAACCTCTGCATCAATTTGTGGTATATTGACCTCTTTCAGGTATTCCCATTGTCCCACATCCTCCTGAGAGGGAATATTTGCCTTTCGTACTGGTATTTTGTTTTGTGAATAAACAGGTGGAAGTGCTACATACTGGTTACTTTCTAGACCACATATTTCAAGGTCACATGCAACAGATGTTTTAACTGACTCCTCTTTATTCATTGTTCGTAAGAGTATCTTCGTGTTGCGTCCAGTCACTTGAAGCTGCTGTAGAATGGACTCTGTGCAAAAGGTAGCCGTACTACCTGGGTCCAGAAAGGCGTATGTTGTTATGATGGTATTACCCTGTTTTGTTTTCACCTTCACAGGAACGATAGCCAGGGTGCCTTCAGGCTCACCGGCCCCAATATCCTCCTCCCGTGAATCATCTTTATCCATATCCACTAAAGCATTTGCAACAGTCTTTACCTTTCCTTTGCCCGACTCGATATTACTGAAATGCAACAGAGTGGGGTGTGTGAGATTGCACTCTTTGCAGGTATGTCTTTGTTTGCATCCTTTACTCATGTGGCCCTTTTCTAAACATCCAAAGCAAAGTCCTTTGCTTCTGAGGAATTCCAACTTCTCTTTGTGGGTGCTTTTGAGAATCTGATTGCAAGCAGAAAGATGGTGTTCTCCTTTACAGTAGATGCATCGGTTTGATTGGGATGTGTCACTGTGTCGGTTACAGTTTTCTTTCTGAGGTAATGGGGATACACTAGTGGCAAAACCACTTTTATATAACTCTGGAGATCTCGGTTTGAACCTTGCGCTGGGAGTAGCAGGAACGAATGTGTAGCTTGTCTTTGCTGATGTATTTGGAATTTCCTTTAAGTTTCCGAACACTGGATGAGAAAGGATTCTAGCATGATGGTCGACAAACTTCACTAGATCTTCAAACTTAACTCTTCTGTTGTTTCCATCTTGTATGTTACAAGCTTTAGCTCTCCAGTTTTCTCTAAGCTTATATGGGAGTTTAGAAAGAACAGCTCGCATGTTGATTGGGTGATCCATTTCCTCCATGTATTCCACACTATCCATTGTATTGAGACATCCATTCAGAAACACAGCAAAGGTTTTTAAAGCTTGTGGATCCTCAGGTTTAATAGATGGCCAATTGAGAGCCTTGTCGATGTAGGCTGTCGCGATAAGATATTCATCTCCATAATGATGCTTCAACAACCTTTTTGCTTCCGTGTATCCTTTGTCAGATTGCATATATTGGCAACTGCGCACAAGCTCTCTTGGTTGGCTAATAGTGCATTGCTCCAAGAAGTAAAGCCTGTCCTTACTGATTTCCGTTTTCTCTTCAATACCATGCTCAAATGCTCTTATGAAGGACCGATAGTCCAAAGGGTTTCCGTTGAAGGTAGGAATGCTGAGCGGGGGTAATGAAGAAAGTTTCTGCTGCTTTACCATTGTTTCTGTTATTATGGTCTGTTTTTCCATGATGCTTATTAAGCCGTTCATATTGCCCTCTCCCTTGCTAGAAGACGTGCTGGATGAAGTTGAACTTTCAGGACGTTGTGGTATGAATTGTGTTTCACTATTAACGGCATTTGCAGTTTTATTGATGTTTGGTGTATGCTTGTTAGCATTCAAATGAGCATTTTCTTGCTCTAATGCTGTACTCACAAACAGTGAGTGATCCAAATATTCATTCATTCTGTCTCCTGCTTGGTACATGCCTTCATGAGAATCCTCCATTCCTTTGATTACACTTAATTTTGCAGTGTTTGCTGCAATATCTGTTTCAAGTTCCAGCTGTTCCTTTCTTTCCTTCAAACCGGCTTCCTCCCTTTCCAGTGCTTGCTTCTGAGTCAGCCTAGCAGCTCGTGCTAACAATTCTGCATTTCTATTTTCCAACTTTATTTTAGCAGATGTGATAGAAGACCGAGAGGATCTCCTTGAACTTTGTGAATGAACACTCTTTACGTTTGAAATACTGTCCCGAGGTGCAACACTCGTATGTCCTTTTATTTTTGTCTGGACAACATTGGACACGGGAGCATCAGCGATCCAGTTTAAGACCTCCTGATTAAACTCTTCCAAGGCAGCTGCTTTGGGGTTATACCACTCATCCTGATCCATTTCTTTCTCCTCCTCAGTGGACATTAAAGCTTGAACAGAATCATTTAACTGTTCCATTTCTTTGTGTAGTTGTGTAAACTCACTTTCCCTTTTCGACTTAACCAGTTCCACATTGCAGACATTTTCCATTAATTGTCTGATTTCATTTCTTTTCCTTGTCAATGCACCCAATTTTGCACTCCTTGATGATTTCAGTCGTTTGAGCCTTTCCATATACACACAGTCAATGTCACTTTCCAAGCTTTCCAAGTCTGCCATTTTTGTTCAAGACAACACGTTTATTCCTTTTGAATTTTACTTCATTGTTTGTGGACTTTCATTGTCTTGCCTTGAGTTGAGACGTTTCCAACAGTCTTTGAACGCTCCACAGCAGTGACGCGTTACAGATGTAGTTGGGGGAGGAGTGATTGTTGCCTTCAGTCATTCACGTTTCACAACACCGTCGTTCTAGGAAGTAGAATCCGTAGTAAAACGAAGGCGAGTATTTGACACGCTGTTATGAGTTCTTGTTTTCAAAACATACGTTTCCACGGACCAGCGCTCATCAAGCTGGGTTTTTTGACGAATAAAAGAGCCTTCTTTCCACCTTTCTTAAGCTCCTTTTGTTCTTTGGTTTTAGCGCCTGGCCGACGCGCTCACACATCACTCAGAGTCACCTTTCTTTTGGTATATTTATTTCCAAGTTATCCTTCTCTGCAGTGCAATGCAGCGGTCAAAAAACCGTGTGGCTTCACAACCAAACTAGAACACAGAGTATCATCAGCAGGATTCTTTTAACCAGCTGAGGCAATCGCAGCACCAATCAGCCGCTCCGCCCAGCCGTGGCTGCGGATCATGATCACTTGACACCAATCAATTATACTCCATTACATACATTAAATGATTAAATAATACAAATAATAAATCAACGTTTTGGCTCTCCAGCTTTTTTGTTTATCTTCCAGAGACAGCTGCTTCAGCCAATTGACGAGTTCTTCCTTTTTCTCTGCTTCCTGTCGGTGGGTTTGAAAGAGAGGGACCTTGCAAACCGCTTCAACGTACACCAGTCCACTGTGAGCCGCATCATTGCAACATGGACGAGTTTTCTTACAACTTTATTGGGGTCACAGTGCATCTGGCTTACACCTGCAGAAGTTCAAGCCCACCTCCCAGAGGCATTCAAAGATTTCCCAGACACACAGGTGATCCTGGATTGCACAGAGCTGAGGTGTCAAACACCATCCTTACTCCTCCTCCAAAGTGAAATGTATTCTACATACAAATCTCACTGCACCATGAAAGCCCTGGTTGGCATAGTCCCACATGGCGCAGTGACATTTGTTTCCAGTCTGTATGGTGGTTCTGTCAGCGACAAGGAGATTTTCAAACAATCTGGAATAGCTGCGTTGTTGACTGAAAACATGGCAGTGATGGTAGATAAGGGCTTCCTGATCAGCGATTGCTGCAAATGCAAAGTGTACTGCCCACCTTTTCTGTCAAAGCAGAAGCAAATGCCAGCCTACTGGTCAAGAAATGGGTGAAATAAGACAAGATGATGACACCTGTGCAGGTAGCTGTGATTAACCTGGGTGAGCACACCGTAATCCCGTGTTGCCTGACACACGCTAGTGTTTTGTTTGAATAAATGGTAAATAGCAAATTACAATGCGTTGATGATTTCTTACAAATGCACTGATTTACTATTCATTACACAAATCACTTCACTTTATTGTCTTTTTAAATACAATTGTATATTTATTTACATATATGAAATGTGACAAACAATATATATCAAAAACAAAATATTGAAATCACATTTTGTTGTCATTCAGAACACATGATTGAGGGATTGCCTCCTAAAAACAATGATGGCTGATCCAGGGTCTAGCAGCTAACTGCTTACAGAGTTAACAATGGCTACAGTGCCCACTACTTTTTTAATGACAGGTACTTCGGCATGTATGTGTAAAAAAAAAAAGTCTACTTTTTCTCTGATTGCTCTTTGCACTTCTGGATCTGTGTATATTCTTTGCACCAGGTAGTCCTCTTGTGCCCACACTACAAAATCACACCACTGCATCCCAGATACAAGAAGTTGACCCTGTACTTGCCAGTAATAGGCATGGCTTTTCTTGAGCTTAGGGGAGCCACATTCCATCTGCACATATTTGCAGTCGACATAATTTGGGACATTGGGACATTTGAATTCAACAAGGCCAAATTGGGGATATTCTGTTGGGTCAAAAACAACTCCATCAGGGGAGGCACCAAGCCAGGGCGTAGAGGGGTGAATGACAAGGCCACAAGGGGAGTAGTTCACGTTTGCCAGTCTACTGTATTCAGCTGCTACTGTGGGCTCCATCTCGGCACCTCTCCTCATTTCTGCAGTCTGCCTTGTACCTTTGAGTATTCGCTCTGCAAGAGAGTTAGCAGAGCTCTCACCTCTGACGTGACAAATCTCTCTTAACCTAGAGGCAGTAACCCTGGGTTTGCGGAGCAGATGCCACTCTGAGCTAGAGCTTTGTTCACGGGTAGCCTTCTCAATTTTGTGAGACATTTCCAAATCAACAGATAAGCTGTTCATATGTAGTTGCTCCTCTTCTGAGCACACCAGCGGTAAATCACATGGCAAGATCACATACCCCTCTATGGGCAAGTGGGGTGTTGGTGGTGTGTCAGTGTGAAGTGTGGTGTACCGAGACGTCAAAGCAGGCATCTGATAGGACAGAACACTGCCCTCCTGCACAATCCCGAAGGCACTTTCCACAAGGGGCTTGTCAGGTCTCATGTTCATTGTGGTCACAAGCGGCCTGTCTACAATGCTGAATGCTGAGTATGCCTCCGTAACTCTGAACAGGCAGGGATCTGGTAATGGCCCCACCATGCCTCTGTAGAATCCACTCCTACAAAGAATGGCAAAGACAATATAGTACATTAATGTGACAATAAAGGTTAGGAATACAGCACCAGAATTATGAATTTTAAAAACACAGGAAACACAATTTTCCAGCTAAAATTACCTTACTCCAGTCTGCACCATCCTATTTGGTACAGGCTTGGTGAAGACCATGGAGTTGATGGGCCCTGCCTTCACACCCTTAAGGAAAAGACAATTACTGTTCGTTGAGTCACTTTAAAACAAAAACTCTGTGAAAGATTACAAGTATTTTAACCTCATTGAAATTACCATTGTTCGCGGCTTGTGCCATTGCTGTTCCGATTCAGTACAGCTATGCACAGGTGGCACAACTGGCATGTTCAGTTCAGTGTAGTGTGCTGTTTGGAACAGCAATGCTACTGTGTGATTGCACAAAACAGTTCCTGCAACACAGGAGCACTGGTTGTGCGTGAGCACCACTGGTGATGAATCACGAAGCGTTATCTAAAAAAGAGCGAAGAAATACTAGTGATTAGTAACCTCACTTGTTACTATGAGCCAGGAGGTTATTATGAGTAGAATTATTGGTTATTTTTACTGACCCATTATCCTAGAAGAAGCATGTATTCCTGAATGCTTAGTGTTACCCTCTTACCCTACAATACCACAATGAACTTTCTTTGGAAACTAAGATGCCTTGAAAATTGTATTAAAGCAGTTTTGACTATATATTTGAACCCCCAAACTTACACATCCATAATCAATGTAATAATATCTGACCAATCAGCTGTGATAAAGCAGGGAGAAGTAGGACACTGTTGAGATTCCCTTAAGGTAAACTAATGTTTAACTGAACTGAAACTCAATAAACAGGGGGGAACAGTGTCAATGCTGCCTGCCTACACTCAAACTGTGTGCTGTCTCGCTCTTCCGCATTGACCTGTAGCACAAGGCTCTCACGCTGACCTGCTCTGTCAGCCTGTCTTTATTGGACACTGAATGAAGAAAAACAGAGCAACAGCGTTAGATCTATACTCACGTCAACACATCTATGGCAACATTGCTTTACAAAAGCTGATACCATTATGCAGTGTGGCTAACAACAAGATAACCTTGGCTAGGCTATAAGGCTATTAAACGATAGTATTTGTTAGCAAAATGGCTAATGTTTTAAATAATTAACACCAGAAACAGTACATAGCGTTACCCAGAGCCCTATAGTAGTCTACTATAGTAGTAGTATAATAATAATAATAATAATAGTAGTTATACTATAGGGCTCTGGCGTTACCTAGCTTTTGACAGCTAATGTTAGCGTAACCCGGAGCATAAGCTAGCTGGTTAGTACCGGTTACCTTCTTACCTTCATAGTTGTGTATATATGACGCAGCATATAATTTGAAGCCTTTATCGAGTTTGCTGGCTGGGGCTTTAGTCGTCCGGCAAATCCGATGAACATCTGACATTTTTAATTTCGGAAGCTCTTGTAGGCAGCGGGTGTAGAAGGTCGTCATTTTCAAACAGGAAATGAATCGGCCGCTATGAGTAGAATGCGGAAGTGACTGTGCATGTAGCCTATTATGTCCCAGTGGTTAAATAGGTGGTCACCACAGAGTACTAGTTACTGCCAAAAATAACGGCGTTACAGTAACGCGTTACAAAGTTAGTCCCAACACTGCTTGTTAGTAACCATGTTGTTTTTTATCATTATTCATATTTTAACCATCACAGTGTAAATGTGTAAATGTACTGTTTTTGCAGATGACACTGTTCTCTGTTTTGCAAGAGTTGTATGCAAACATTATTAGACTCAACACTAAAAACGTATCAAAATGTATCAAAACTAGGGAATGACATGAGTACTCAAGTACACGATATGGACGTCAGTATTTGCTCAATGTATAAAATGTGATTTTGCTATACAAATGTTTCAAATGCCCATCTCAAAACTGTAACGAAACCCAGATATCACACAACACACACAATCCTCATTAGTTGAATAACGCTAAAATCCCAACAAAGCAGATCCAATGCCTGAAAACACACAGTGTACACACACATGTTGTAAAAGGACACGTCAATATTTAATCGACCTCTCATCAAGTACAGACAAAGAAATGTGTGTGTGTGCTGGTAAAAAACATGTTTCTAATGACACACACACACATAACCAACCTGTATTAGACCCATGGAGCCCTGAGGTGATAGAATTGAGTGGACACTAACTGACACCATTAATATAACAGTTATCAATATCATCTCCTGGGGCAAATACTAGATTTACGTGTGTGTGTGTGTGTGTGTGTGTGTGTGTGTGTGTGTGTGTGTGTGTGTGTGTGTGTGTGTGTGTGTGTGTGTGTGTGTGTGTGTGTGTGTGTGTGTGTGTGTGTGTGTGTGTGATGGCTAACTCTTTTGAACAAAGTGCATTCACTAAAGAACCTTATTTTATTAGTGAAGAATGTGGAGTTGATTAGCCTAGCTTAGCATAAAGCCTGGAAGAAGTAGGAAACTCTTAGTTTGGCTAACGTAGTATGATGTGAATGTGAATATGACCATTCTATCTCACCTTTAACTATAGGTTATTTTTTGCTAATGTACGCTTTATACATTTTATGTATTTCATAGCCTACTATATCTTTAAAAACATTATGCAGAATTATTGTGCGGATGGATTTAATGTAATTTAAGGTCCAGCTTCTCCAGCGGTGATGTGGACCATCTGTCTGAACAGCGCCCTGACTCAAACCAAAGTGTGCCTGATTCAAAGAATTCCCTCAGGTCCCTACTGCCCATTTATCTTCACAGTAATCAAATTAGGAGAGGTGCCATGTGTCTGTCAGAAACACAGAGCGTTGATTGTTTATGTTCAAGTGAGAAGGACTGAGTTGGAGAGGTTAATTGGACCATAGTTTACTGCCAGGGAAATAGAAGTGGAGGGAAAGTAGGAGTGAGGAAGAGGAGAGTGAGGTGATGGGGTGAAGGTTCAGGCCCATGATGAATGGAAAACAGATCCGTCAAGAAATACATTTCAAGGAAAGGACCAATATAGGTACCAAAGTCGGGTTCTAAGTATTTTGACGCCAATTTGGGGATTTTCCTCCACCCATAGAGACCTATGTTGGATAGGATAATTTTTCATCTTTATTTTCTAAATGTTACTTTTAGGCAAAACAAGTCAACTTAAAAACATTACGATAATAGTTACATTATCCAAACCATAAATACATTTCAGATAGCCTTCTTAAGGTTATTTGTCCAACTATAACTCCAAATCAAAGTGTTAAACATATTTTTAAGTTTTTGTTTGGTTTTCAGAAGAAAGTTTTGATTTGACCTTTTTCGAGAAAATCATGTGATTAAACATGTCTAATAACAAGGATTTTCCATGAGTATTCTCCATTTCAACATTTACTTTCCATCATTTGTTTATTCGACTGAAATGGGTTAGTATTACATTACATTACATTACATTGCATTTAGCTGACGCTTTTGTCCAAAGCGACTTACAATAAGTACATTCGACCAGGAAGACACAACCTTGAAGAAAACAGAATCATATAAGTATATCAGGTTTCATAGAGCCAAACATTTCAAGTGCTACTCAACTGGCTTTAGGTAATCCAGTCCTTTATTGGTATAAAAGTGCTTCGTTAATCGTTCTAACGCTCGAAGTGGAGTCGAAAGAGATGAGTTTTCAGTTTGCGCCGGAAGCTGTGCAAGCTATCTGCCGTCCTGATGTCAATGGGGAGCTCATTCCACCATCTTGGAGCCAGGATAGCAAACCCACGTGTTTTCGCCGATGGGAACTTGGGTCCCCCTCGCAGCGAGGGCGCAACGAGTCGTTTGGCTGATGCAGAGCGTAGTGCACGCGCTGGGGTGTACGGTTTAACCATGTCCTGGATGTAGGAAGGGCCAGATCCATTCGCAGCACGGTAAGCAAGTACCAGTGTCTTGAAGTGGATTCTAGCAGTTACCGGAAGCCAGTGAAGGGAGCGGAGGAGCGGAGTGGTGTGGGAGAATTTAGGAAGGTTGAAAACCAGACGAGCCGCTGCATTCTGGATGAGCTGCAGAGGTCGGATGGCACATGCAGGTAGACCAGCCAGGAGGGAGTTGCAGTAGTCTAGGCGTGAGATGACGAGAGCCTGGACCAGAACCTGAGTCGCTTTCTGAGTCAGCTGGGGACGTATCTTCCTGATGTTGTAAAGCGTGTATCTGCAGCAGCGGGTTGTAGCAGCGATGTTTGCAGTGAAGGACAGGTTGTTATCTAGGGTCACACCCAGATTCCTTGCAGTCTGAGTCGGGGAAACAACTGAGGTGCCGATGTTGATTGTCAGGTCAAGAGTTGGACAATCTTTTCCCGGGAGGAAGAGCAGCTCAGTCTTGTCAAGGTTGAGCTTGAGGTGGTGAGCAGACATCCACTGAGAGATGTCAGCTAGACAAGCAGAGATGCGTGCGACGACCTGGGTCTCTGAGCGGAGAAAGGACAGAATTAATTGGGTGTCGTCAGCGTAGCAGTGGTAAGAAAAACCATGCGGGCTAATGACTGATCCGAGCGAGTTTGTGTACAAGGAGAAGAGGAGGGGACCAAGAACAGAGCCCTGAGGGACCCCCGTAGTTAATTGACAAGGGTCGGACTCAGACCCTCTCCAAGTCACCCTGTAGGTACGGTCTTTCAGGTATGAGGTGAGGAGGGAAAGTGCAGAGCCTGAAACTCCAAGTTTTTGGAGAGTGCGAAGGAGGATCTGATGATTCACCGTGTCGAATGCAGCAGACAGGTCCAACAGGATGATGACAGAGGAGAGGGATGCAGTTTTGGCAGTGTGCAGTTCCTCCGTGACAGCAATGAGAGCAGTTTCTGTGGAGTGACCTGCCTTGAAACCAGACTGGTGCGGATCCAGAAGGTTGTTCTGATTGAGATAACAGGAGAGTTGTTTAAAGACAGCGCGTTCAAGTGATTTAGACAGGAACGGGAGGAGAGAGACAGGCCTGTAGTTTATAACATCAGACGGGTTGAGAGTGGGTTTCTTTAGGAGAGGGTTTACTCTTGCCTCCTTGAGACTGTTTGGAAAGTGACCAGAAGTTAGAGAAGTGTTGATGAAATGGGTGAGAAACGGTAGAATATCAGGAGCGATAGTCTGAAGGAGGTTTGAAGGGATAGGGTCCAGAGGACAGGTGGTAGGGCGGGCAGAGGTAATGAGGGTAAGAACCTCACTTGGAGAGAGAGGGGAAAAGGAGGTTAGTGTGTTGGTGGAAGGAAGGTCTGGTGACCCAGCGGTGAGTAAAGGTGAGTCAGAAAAAGAAGAGCGAATATCATTAACCTTTTTTTCAAAGTGGGTAACAAAGTCGCTTGACAGAAGTGAGGAGGGGGGGAGGAGCTTTTGGAGGGTCCAAGAGGGTGGAGAAGATGGAAAATAGTTTTTTAGGATTGGAATAGGAAGATTGGATCTTATCTTGAAAGAAAGTGCTTTTTGCCTGAGAGATCGAAGCAGAGAAAGAGGAGAGGAGAGCTTGATAGGTTAGGAGGTCGTCACGGTGTTTGGATTTCCACCATTTCCGCTCTGCTGCCCTAAGGACGGTTCTATTAGCACGCAGTGCATCATTTAGCCAGGGAGCCGGAGGGGACTGACGAGCCTGCCGAGATGTCAGAGGACAGAGCGAGTCCAGAGTGGATGAGAGAGTAGAGAGGAGAGTTTCTGCAGCAGAGTTTGGAGGCAGTAGTTGGAACGAATCAGAGGAAGGGAGGGCTGAGAGCACCGACGAGGCAAAGGTAGAGGGAGAGAGGGAGCGAAGGTTACGGCGGACAAGTGTAGGATGGGAAGAGATTAGTTTGTTATGTTTGGAAAGGGATAGAGAGAATGAAATGAAGAAGTGATCGGATGTGTGGAGCGGGTTTACAGAGAGGTTAGAAGTAGCGCAGTTCCTTGAGAATATGAGATCAAGGACATTGCCAGCTTTATGAGTCGGTGGGGACGGAGAGAGTGAGAAAGCAAAGGCGGTTAACAGAGATGTTAGTTCGTCTATCTTCCCCATCTGGAGGTTGAAGTCTCCGAGAAGTACAGCGGGAGGGCCAGTTTCAGGGATGTGTGAGAGGAGATGATCTAATTCCTCCAAGAAGTCCCCCAAGGCGCCTGGTGGACGGTAGAGAACAACAATGGTTAACTGTATAGGATGGGTTACTGTGACGGCATGGAACTCAAAGGTGGAAGGAGTAAAGTTAGGTAGCTTGAAGAGGGAAAAGCTCCATTTGGGAGAGAGCAGGAGACCAGTGCCACCTCCTCTGCCAGTGGGTCTGGGTGTATGGGAGAAGGAATATGCAGTGGAGAGAGCTGCTGGGGGTGGATGTGTTGGATGGAGTAATCCAGGTCTCAGTGAGAGCAAGGAAATCCAGAGACTGCAGGGAAGTGTAGCCAGAGATGAAGTCAGCCTTAGGAACAGCTGACTGGCAGTTCCACAGGCCACCTGAAACTAGATGTTGGATCTCAGTGGAGCACGTGGGATAGACGAGAGCAGGCCAGTTATATTGATTACGAGATACACGGGGCCAGTGATAATTGCGAGAAGACACATGAACAGGAATGGAGAAAATACACATGATTATAGCATGAGGGGCTAAACAACAAAAGTAAAAATTAAAAACGCCAACGATACTTAGCTCAATCAAAGTAGGATTTGCCTCCTCTTTGCCTCCCTCGTGACTCCTGTAGGACTCTAATGTCTTTTGTAGTATAATTTGAAAAAGAAATAGTCCTGGGGGCTGAGTGGGTACAGACATTGGACGACAGTAGAAAGGTAGAGAGAGATATTTTTGAACACATGAAGCTTAGCGCAAGTTCAGGCAGGAAGACCTATCACTCCGTATTGCACGTCATGGCACAACCTGATCTCACCAGAATGCGTGACTCCACCACGACTGCTTAACACCACAATGCGTGGTGGAGTCACGAACTTTGTTACATTTACGTGTCGGCACCACGCAAACAACCCCAATGTAAAGTGAATGAGGCTCCTTTGTCGTGGTGCACACACGCATTTCTACAACGTCCCGCAGTGAGCTTTTATTCTAAAAAATATTTGTTTCTCCGAATCGAAGGGGGAAAATACAAAAGCATTGTACATAATTCAAACCAATCAATGTTGTGTAATTAACAAGGATAATCTGGTGTTTTTTAGTCGATGAGTAGTGCAGATATCACTGTAAAATCAATCGACAGTAAGGAGAATACTTACTTCCGGGTGTACAATTCTCCGTTATCCAATGGACGCTCGTAATACAATAGAGGGGACATGTTCATTATCTTTTAAATAACGTTAACTAAAGGGAACAATCTATTTGACACAGCTGAAGCTCTGGCCTTCCTTAAAAACTAACTAATTTAATAAAAATCACAGTTGTATTACACACAATGCAGTTTTTTGAGAACAAAAATTCGTAACTAATGTAATTTTTACATTCTGACGAAAAATAAAAATAATTATGAATAAAAATAAAATAAAAGAAGCCTCCCGTGAGTTACTACAAGCTATAAAGTAGATTTAAAAAACGTTTTATAGAATAAAAGCTCACTGCGGGACGTTGTAGAAATGCGTGTGTGCACCACGACAAAGGAGCCTCATTCACTTTACATAGGGGTTGTTTGCGTGGTGCCGACACGTAAATGTAACAAAGTTCGTGACTCCACCACGCATTGTGGTGTTAAGGAGTCGTGGTGGAGTCACGCATTCTGGTGAGATCAGGTTGTCATGGCAATACTCGCTCCCTTCACTAGATGACAGGGAGCGCCACTCCTTAGCTAACCTATCACTCCCCTCCATTCACAAGCCTAATTATCGCACCTGTTAATCCCTCTATATATGCTCTCCCCTTTTCTATCAGCTGTCTTCCAGGTGTCAACGCGCAAGTTGGTAGCTTACACTCCTCTTACGCCTAAACACTTGATACAAAAACCTCAAACATGTCTAATTCAGACTCTTCAGAGAACCTACTTTTTTCGAAGGATCTCGATCCCGTTTCCGATGCACTTCCAGAGGAAGCGTCAAACTCCTCAAGTCACCGTCGCCTCAGTTCTCGTCTGAGCGCCCGCAGCGGCTCTCGCACAGCAGAGGCAGAATTCCTCGTCGCCCATCTCCGGAAGCAGGGCATCACCCCAGCCCCAGATCTCCTGCTTTCCCAGCTCTGTGAGCTGTCGGACCAAGCCTCCGGTGCGGTCTCCCAGCCCAGGCCAGCAGCTCCAGCCAGCCCCCCCGGAAGAGTGCGAGGGCGCTCTCGCGGCCGCAAAAGGTCTAAAAAAGCGAGTCATAGGAGCTCGCTCGGCTAAGAAATCCTCCACTCCTCAGGCTCACTCCAGCGCCGCTCAGCAGCCCAGCGCCGCTCAGCAGCCCAGCGCCGCTCAGCAGCCCAGCGCCGCTCAGCAGCCCAGCGCCGCTCAGCAGCCCAGCGCCGCTCAGCAGCCCAGCGCCGCTCAGCCCGGGAGCTCCGGCACTCAGCCCCTATTTGATGGCATCCTAGCCAACACACTGCAATCTCTGGCAAGTTCTATGCTGCTAATCGACGCTCGCCTTCAGTCCATGGAGAGAGGCCAGGCCGGAGCTTCAACCTCTTCGGCGGCCCCGCCGGGTCAGGATTTTGCATTTGGCATGGTAGTTCCTTCTCACTCTCTGGCTTCCGCCCTCCCGGCTCCTCCCTCAAGTAGGCCCTACATTCCCCAAGCCGCTAACATCTCCTCACGGCTCAGAGCAAAAATCCTCGACGGGAAAGACATTAATTTGGTTAGCCTTATTCTGCCTTCCCCGGAGTGCGACAAAGCCATCGCCACGGGAGGAAGCATTACTGCGGTATTTAAATCCGCAGACCCCCGGCTCCTCAAAGACCTTTCTATAGGGCAATTTCTGGTAGCTTTTAGCATCTTCCGCGATGTCCTCTGCGCAGTTTACCCCGGAAGGAGAGTGGAGTTAGATGTTTATCTGGCCATGATTGGCGATATTCACATCAAATATGGGAAATCAGTGTTCTATCAATACTATAAAAGCTTCTCTAGCAAAGCAGCGCTACACTTAGCTCATTGTAACATCCACCTGGACTGGTCCGTGCTGGATACCGAGCTGCTCGTAATGGCTACCGGCGGGCAACAAGTCGTCTCGTGCATTAGCTGCGGAGCGCAGGGCCACACCTCTCCGCTCTGCCCTTCAGTGCCTCTCTCCGGGTCTAGCGTTTTCCCCACGCAGTATTCCGGGAACAATAAACCAAACCGTCAGGTGATCAAGCAAAGGGATAATAAGATTTGCGTTTCTTTTAATGAGAACGTGTGTTCTTACCCTTATTGTACTTTTCTTCACATTTGCAGTACCTGCAGGGATGCTCACCCGAGTTCAGTTTGCCCCAGGCGCCGGCCCCCTTTCCCGCGCCAGAATCAACGTGGTGGAAAAACCTTTTAAAACATCACCCCTCGACTCTTCTTTTAGTTTGATGAATGAAGTAATTGACCAAAGGAGTGGCAACATGAATGTACCAACATTTAATGCAATCCAGACGGTCAAGTAGCCTACACCCTGCAGTCCAGTGGGAAGACAGCCGTGCAGCTCTTCAGAAGGGAGGATGTGAAGTTCGGGGAGGTGGACAGAACACTATGCAAGAACATCAACTCTGCAGCAGCCACATACAAACGCCAGCAGAAGATGAATCAGAAAGAAAAGCAGCAGCAAGTATGGCTCCCAAGCATCTGGCAGTGCTCAGCAGGCCAAGAAACAGACTGCTGAAGAAGAGAAAAGGGCAAGGCTGAGACATGTGGCAAAACAGCGAAAGCGGGCCATGGAGACACTGGTGGTCCAGGCAAAGAAGAAAAAATGAGATCTGGTTCTGAGAGTATTACGAACTGTGTCCTTAAAGGGATAGTGGAAATGGAACCTCAAATAGTTTCGTTTTAACTTATATACAAGCATAATTACGTACCAAAACAATCACACCTGATTAAAAAAATATAATAATTGCCTTACGCATGTTAGAAGCACTTTATTGCAGCTTCCCCGAAGTTTTTTAGAAACGAAATGTTCGACTCAGCCAAACCGGAAGTGACGAAAACTTAGGAAGACGATACGATAACAAACCATGGCGTCTATGCAGAATGAACGTGGAAGGGCAAATATACTAGACAAAGAAGAAGGATTGTACGAGGTATCCAGTGATGATAGCGAGTCAGAAACATCCTCTCGGCTTTCCTACGAAAATGTCGTTTTAGGAACTGAATCTGAATCCGGTTCAGTAAGCGACGATGGTGACAATATTGAGCCAGACGATGGACCATTACGTCCTTATTTGTTCGAGCCCGAGCCCGAGGTGATGGTTCACGGCATGGGCAATGGCGAGGATGACCAGGACCAGGCGCCAGATGATGCACCCCTACGCACAAATAATCTTGACTGGTAGGTCCCTAAGCATAGCTCACGCATCTTAACATCACCTGTAGCCTTTACAAATATTAATCATTGTTAACCAGTTAAGCCCGAAGGTCCCCCCAGTGGACCCCTCCCACAGTTTTTTTTCTCTCACATGTCTCAGGGCTTCTTAACATTTATGAAACTATTAATGTTTCACACCCTTTTAAAGGTAAGAAACTCCGCTAACTGACAATAAGAACAATTGTTAGCTAGAAAAAACACAAGAGTAATACCAAGCCTTTGAATTAGCATTGAGCGAAACAATGCTAACTAATGCTAACGCTTTTTTACACACAACACACGGTAGAAATGCCCTTATTACTATCTTAACTGCACAAACAAGATATACGATTTAAAGCTGAGACTCCACAGATTCCACACATGTAATGTCATCACTGTAAGACCTCGAATTCCTGGAGCTATCAGCCAGAAAAGAGAAAGTAAACAACATCCGGTTCCAAAAATATTACAATAATTACGTCTTACCTTTTTTGATTTGTGATCAAAAGTTGTGTTCAACGGAATAAAAACAAATTTCACCCACTGACGACGAATGGCTGGGTTTCTTGGAAACGCATGCGTCGATACGCCATTCTCTGCATTTGCTGTCGCACTACAGCCATACAAAACACATCTATTCACCATAATAAAGGTCGGCTATTCACATGCAAATGCTATTGAATGTCCACCATTGTTTGTGCCCGTCTTCCTATGCTCTCGTCATCACCCGAAGATTCCCGACGATTCCCGAAGTATTTCGTTTAATTGAGAAGGCGCAGTAAAATTGAAAATAAAATGAAACTAGGCGCATGAAATTAAAAAAAATTGTTTATTATGCTTATTTTTAATAAAAATACATAAGTGAAACCCAAAATTCGCGGATTTCCACTATCCCTTTAAGTCTCAGGAGGGAGTGTTTCAGCTGTAACTACAGTATCACAAGGACATCCCTTTCCTCTCCCTTTCATTCAGTATTTTGTACAAAACAAGATTGATTGTGTTCCTTTTCTATGTTGACCTTAACAGATTTAAAATAATATATCACTATCCCTTGAAAAGTGTTTAATGTTTTGATAATGCTAGAAACCACTGTATTGTGTGTTTTAGGCTATCTTTGCCAATAAAATGTATTAAAATCTGAATTACATAACATTGTATTGGCTGTCAGTCATGATGGAAGAGTAGACAAGTTAAGTTACAGCATGTCCACCATCTGCATATGCATTAAGCCATTTGCATTAAGCCCTTACCACATTGTGCCTCATATACTGTAAATGTTAGACCCAGTGACAGGCTGGTATGAAATGTTTTGCATAATACTTAGTAAGGAGGCCATAATATTTTTGACTCATGGCTAAAGTTAAGTTTCTCCAGCTCTCAATAGGTTAGCAAAAAAATGCATCTCAAAATGCATCAGATTGATGCTTTAAAATATGGAATATTCAAAATGTTCTTCCGGGGGAGCATGCCCCCGGACCCCCCTAGAGGGATAATATCCTTCTCACCTTTTTCACCCCTGACCCGTTTTCATGCCTGGGAGTGACCCCAGCAGGACAAAGCCACACACCCAGAATACTTTCAGGGAGCAGCTTGCTGCAGAATTGTTGGAGTTTGCTGAAGGCCCTGCACCTCCACCACCCCCTCCTCCATCACTCACATGCATGCCCGAGTATTATGGGGAAGATACCACCAAGGTCAGGAAGAACTGCAGGAGGTGCCTAGATGCTGGACTCAAAAGGGTGAAGACACCTGTGTACTGCAGGAAGTGCCAGGTCCCTCCGTGCTTCACTGTCAAAAAGAACTGTTTCAAGGAGTGGCACGACCTAAATACTGGAACATTCAGGTAGGTATAAAGTTCAGGTAGGTATAAAGTTTTGCGAGTGTTTATTTAAAAAAAAATAATACTTGTTGTTTTTACATACCTAGTGTGATTTTATTGTATAGTGTGTTGGTAAAATATTTGTTGTTTTTACAAACCTACAGTGTGGTTTTATTGTATAGTACGTTGGTAAAATGTTTGAAATAAATCTGCCCCAGTCGGAGTCAAATGTTACCTATGTTTCCGTCAGTGTGTGCAAGTACACTTGCACACACTGACCTACAGTGTGATTTTATTGTATAATGCATTGGTACAGTTACATACACACACAGCTACACTTACACATACACACCTACACATACACCTACACAGCTACACACACCTACACTTACACACACCTACACACACTCACACAAACAAAACACAAATATATATATATATATTTTTAATATTTTTTTGTTTGGTTTTGGGTGGAATGAATACCTATAGTGATGATTCAATGTAATACAATGATTTGTATAGTCTGGTACCTGAAAAAGGTCAAATGGCACTGATGGAACCAAATGTGCCCAAAGCTTATTCCGCCTGGACTTTATTTTCATAAACCTCTCTAAAAAGGTCAAATTTCACTTGTTTTACCTCAATCTTGATACAGGGTACTTATTATATGTTATACTTTGGATTCCTAAAGCTTTTAGGCTACTAACCCATCATTCAAGGTTGGTCTTCACGATAAGTAATGGGTTTTCTTTAGGCGGAGACAGGAATTAAAAAAATGTTGCTATGTTCCATCCGAATTTACTACCTTGCTTTGATAACAACAATTATTCATATAAACCTTTTAGAAGTGAAGTTATAGTAATTTGTTCTGGGCATGTCATTTTCGAGCCTGCAACCTGAAAAACAGGCTCAGGGTTTAACAGGTTAAGCACAAACATGCAGTGCGGAACTTGGAGGAAAGAGGCATCATTCTTAAAATGGCCAGTGGCAGAATAAATGTTCGGACCAAACCCTGTCCCATCACAGGGTGTTCGTATGCTGGGAAGAAACTAGACCGTCATGTAACTCATGACCACCCTGAGTTCTCCCGAGATGAGGCACATCAGGTCCTGGCAAGGCTGAAGCATAGTGTGGCCCTGCAATTGCTCCATGACCTCAGTGAGACTAATCCCATCATTGGAATGGCTACATCATTGGATATAGACAATGAGGAGGAATACCCGGTGCACCCTCCACCCTTCTCCCCACATACTGAGTGTGACGAAGAGGAATGCATGCAGGTGATGCTGGAAAATGTGGCATTGAGGGCTCAGAAGGATGCCCTCATTGATGAGGTGAAGACCCTGCGCTCCAGGCTGAAAAAGGGGCTAAAACCCAGGAAGCAGAGTGCCACTGCTGCTGTGCTTGAGGAAGAGGAAGAATGTATACGATTTAAGGGCCTGGCAATCTCAAGTACCTCCGGCATAAACACAGTAGCCTCCGGTGGTGAGACCCATCTCAAGACCCCGGTCAAGACTCTCATGCGGTCCCCAGAAGCCTCCGGTAGTGAGACCCCTCTCAAGACCCCGGTCAAGATTGTCATGCGGTCCCCAGCAGCCTCCGGTAGTGAGACCCCTCTCAAGACCCCGGTCAAGACTGTCATGCGGTCCCCAGCAGCCTCCGGTAGTGAGACCCCTCTCAAGACCCCGGTCAAGACTGTCATGCGGTCCCCAGAAGCCTCCGGTAGTGAGACCCCTCTCAAGACCCCGGTCAAGACTGTCATGCGGTCCCCATCAGCCTCCGGTAGTGAGACCCCTGTATGCCAGAAGACCCGTGCGTCCGTCTACAATAAGCTGAAAGCTAATCTGGCTAAGGACTGGCCCTCTCCTCACTGGTCCACTGGGAAGGGACGGGGGAATACCATGCGTGAAATCACGTTGCCTCAAAGCATGGAGACGTACATTCAGACATACAGGGATCATTGTGAGGGTGTCACACCGACAGTAAAACAGAAAGAAAATTGTCTGTCCAAGGTCAGCCGGATAAAGAACTTCCTGGCCCGTATTCATGGCCCATGGTGTTAACCGGCTGTCGGATTGGCTGTTCCTAAAAGACACGAAGAGGGTCCGTGGCTGGAGCGAGTATATTGTAAAGTCGGGCCGGGCAGTCACAACATCGCTGTTGTTCCTGAAGAATGTGAACCATTTCCTGAGGTGCTTGTCTGAGTCAAAGCTCCGGGGGTGCAGGCTCACCCAGTCTGATATAACCCACATCATCAGAGAGGTGAAAGCCAACATGAACGACTTGAAAAAGTCTGTCACTGTCCACCAGTTTAAGGTGAAGATGAACAAGCTGGATCGTCTGCCGAGCCAGGCGGAGCTTCTCGCCGCCATGGCGGCCGCTGAGAAGCGCATCCCTGATCTCCTTGACCTGATGGCTTGCAATCCGACCTCAATCACCCAGTACCTGCTATATGGCTATCTAACCCTCCATTGGAGCCTCCTGTATGGCCACCGTCCGGGTGTGTACGCAAACATGACCAACACTGAGGTCTTGGAGGCGGACAGAAGGGGCACTGCTGAGGGCTACATCATCCATGTGCAGGATCACAAGACTGCCAAGACATTTGGCGAAGCACAGCTGGTGCTTACAGTAAAGGAGTTTAGCTGGGTCATGCGGTGGATGGGGATAAAAGAGGGCTTGTCGGGTCCTCAGAATGAATTCTTCCTTTTCACAACGGGGAAGTATGCCTCCAAGAACCTGAACGCTCACTTGAAGAGGGCTTGGGCTGATGCTGGGCTAGAAACAGCCGTCACCTTCACAATCCTGCGCACTGCCCTGGCTGACAATATCACCAAGATCCAGAAAGCAGGTCGATTCTCGCCAGGTTTATGTGTCACGACGTAAGCACTGCAGACCGGCTCTACGCGAATACGCCTGGAATAAAGGAGGGATTGAAGATCCGCTACATGTTCAGGGCGGCAGCAGCTGCAGCAGCATCATCGGAAGGAGTTCTACCGCCGTCAGATACCTCCGAAGAGGACTCAGGGGCGGTGAGCAGCGATACCTCTTCTTCAGGGCCGGTTAATACTCCTGATGTGGGGGTAGGGGCTGTGGACTCAACCTTTTTTCCCCGGTGCACCGTACAAGTTAGACGGCTAATATGGCCCCCGGGCCCCCGCTAATCATGTTTTTATTATGTTTATTATGCATATTGTGTATACTGTTTTTGTAAAAATCGTGTGATAATTAAATAAATAAAAAAACATTTATATAACCTTGAAGATTCCCAGGGGTTGATACAGTGCCAGGTATCAGACTATTTAAACAAAGTTTACCCAGGATTCAGACACCTTCCCTGGCTTGTAAAATGCGGTGATGCGCCCTGGAGGTATCAGACTATTTTAAACAACTTTTCCCTGCCTTTCAAACACTTATTCTTGGGTTTTAACCTGTCATTTTGCACGATATGATTTAACATTGAACCTCTCCTGGAAATGGACATATTCTGTGCATTTCCAGGAGAGGTTCAATGTTAAATGATATTGTGCAAAATGACAGGCTAAAACTCTCTTCCAGACGTTTAAAAACACTTTTCCCGACCATTTAAACATTATTTCTGGCTTGTAAAGTGCAGTGATGAGCCCTGGTAGTATCAGACTATTTAAAGGGTTACCAGGAGCATGAGAATATCCTCCACAGAAGGGGGGGTGGTGGTGCAGTGAAGAAGGCCGGATATGGATGCTGATGGGCTGACAGAAAAGCACCACAAAATCCACCACCTTTAAGTGTTACCAGGGGCAAGGTTCTGTAGGGTGTGATCATCTGGGTTTAGTCCGTGGGGGAGTGCTTAAGTCCGGGGGCCCGGGGACTCACGGTGTGGAGGTATGAAATAAGCAGAGTGCCCATGTGAGGGAGACATGCTGGAGGTCTGTAGTCCGTCCTTTGGTGGTCTGTGAGGGGCCACAGAGAGGTGGTTTTTGCGGTCTCTCTCCTGGAGGTGTGAAATAACCTAAGTGCCCAAGTAATGGAGGCATGCTGGAGATCATTAGTCCGTCTTGTGGGGCTCTTTGAGGGGCCACAGAGAGGTGATTTCCCCAGTCTCTGTCCTGGATGTGTGAAATAACCTGAGTCCCCATTTCAGGGACACATGCTGGAGGTCTGTAGTCCGTCCTTTGGGGTCTTGGAGGGGCCACAGAGAGGTGATTTCCCCAGTCTCTGTCCTGGATGTGTGAAATAACCTGAGTCCCCATTTCAGGGACACATGCTGGAGGTCTCTCTCCCGAGAGTGGACGTCTATTGCCTCTAAATAGAGGTAAAATTAGGTCTGTCACTTTGGGTAACCGCACCACTGTCAGATGTCTCCCGAGAGTGGACGTCCATTGTCTCTGAATTGGGTCAGGGAATGTTGAGGAAAAACCAGCGGAGGTGGGACCTAGGGATAGTCCAGTGTGCTACTTCTGCAAGAAAATAGGTCATATTGTTGCGAATTGTTTTGCTTTACAGGATGAGAAAAAACCTATAAAGCCAGTCGTTCTTATTAATACTTCTAAACCGGAAACTCCTAAATCAGATCTTGAGGTTTTTGCTCCGTTCCTCATGCAGGGTATGGTATCTTTACTTGGGAAGAACAACAGGGTTCCAGTGACCATCTTGAGGGATACAGCGGCATCACAATCCTGTATCGTGAGTGGTATGTTGCCCCTCTCACAGCTGTGTGATTACTTAAAAAACAATGATTTATTTGAAGATTTTCAGTCTGGCTTTAGAACACATCATAGCACAAAGACAGCTCTGGTTAAAGTCACAAATGACATTCTAATGGCCTCAGACAAGGGACTTTTCTCTATTCTTGTCTTACTCGATCTCAGTGCTGCATTTGATACTATCGACCATGATATCCTATTGCAAAGACTAGAGCACATAGTTGGCAAAAGGGAACTGCTTTAGGCTGGTTTAGGTCCTATCTATCTGAACGCTTTCAGTTTGTACGTGTTAACGATGAATCTTCCACGCAAACCAAAGTTAGCCATGGAGTGCCACAGGGCTCAGTGCTCGGACCTATTTTGTTCACATTATATATGCTTCCGTTAGGCAATATTATAAGGAATCATTCTGTAAACTTTCATTGTTATGCGGATGATACTCAACTATA
The DNA here is from genome assembly GCF_902827175.1 of Gymnodraco acuticeps. NCBI lineage: Eukaryota > Metazoa > Chordata > Actinopteri > Perciformes > Bathydraconidae > Gymnodraco > Gymnodraco acuticeps. Next base: position 5,975,720 of record NW_022991154.1, on the reverse strand, counting down.
TTTATCAATCAAGCCTGACGAAATTAATCATCTAAATACAATTCAAGACTGCCTTAAGGACTTAAAAACGTGGATGACCTTACATTTTTTGATGTTAAACACGACCAAAACTGAAGTTATTGTACTTGGCCCGAAGAATCTACGAAACAAATTATCTAAAGATATACTAACTATGGATGGCATTAATTTGAGCTCCAGTGAGACTGTAAGGAATCTTTGTGTTATATTTTATCAGGATTTATCCTTTAACGCCCACATAAAATCAATTTCAAGGAGGACGGTGGCGCAGTGGTCTGTGCATCTGATCATCAGATCAAGGGGGGTGCTGGGGAACTCCAGTTCGAGACCCGCTCCTGCCGCCACTGCGTCAGGGCGTTGTGTCCTTGGGCAAGACACTTCACCCGGATTTGCTCCTGTGGGTAATGTCCACAGTACATGTATGATATCAATGTGTACTTGTAAAAGCGCCTCGATGACTTCGAGGCGTGAAGATGGACGGTGTAGCGCAGTGCGCTGTGCAATGATCATCAGATCAAGGGGTGAAACCCGCCACTGCTGCGTCTGTAAAGCCGTTGTGTCCTTGGGCAAGACACTTCACCTGAACTTGCTCCTGTGGGTATTGTCCACAGTGACCATTACATGTATAACAAATATATGTAATGTGTATTTGTAAAGTGCTTTGAGCATCTGGAAAAGCGCTATAATAAATGTAAGGAATTATTATTATTAATTATTATTATTATTAAGGACCGCCTACTTCCATCTACGTAACATTGCAAAAATCAGGCATATCTTGCCTCAAAACGATGCATTTGTTACTTCAAGGCTGGATTATTGTAACTCCTTATTATCAGGGTGTACCAAGAAGTCAGTCAAGTCGCTTCAGCTGATTCAAAATGCTGCAGCTCGTGTACTAACCAGAGTTAGGAAAAGGGACCACATTACTCCTGTCCTGGCTGCCTTACACAGGATAGAATTTAAAATTCTTCTTCTCGCCTACACAGCCCTTAATGGGCAGGCACCATCTTACCTTAAATAACTCATTATACCCTACTGTCCTATTAGGGCATTGCGTTCCAAGAATGCAGGGTTGTTGGTTGTTCCTAGAGTCTCTAAAAGTGCAATGGGAGCCAGAGCCTTTTCTTATCAAGCTCCACATTTGTGGAATCAGCTTCCAGTTTGTGTTCCGGCGGCAGACACTCTATCCGTTTTTAAGAGTGCGCTTAAGACCTTCCTTTTTGATAAAGCTTATAGTTAGGGCTGATTAGATTCAGCCACTAGTTTTGCTGATATCGGCTTAGTTTGTCGGGGGACATCTTACTTCTTCCTTCTCTCTGTTTATACCTGTGTACTCTCATGTTCCGATTAACCCAGTTTCCCCAAATTTCTTTCTTTTTGGTGTCTCTATACGCCGGGATCCGGAGACATGGATAATCCTGCGGTCCTGTGTCCTGGATCGCGAGCCCTGGATCTTGAGTCGTGGCTGTGGTCCTGGATCATAGGTCCTGGATGGATATCCTCGTGGATTTATCTTCCTATTATACACACATGCATTTCCAAACATTTGGACTACCTATGTTGCAAATGTATTATCTTTTCAATTTACACACGGCATCTATTGCACGTCTGTCCGTCCTGGGAAAGGGATCCCTCCTCTGTTGCTCTCCCTGAGGTTTCTCCCATTTTTCCCTTTAAACTGTGGGTTTTCTCCGGAAGTTTTTCCTTGTACGATGTGAGGGTCTAAGGACAGAGGGTGTCATATTGTCATACTGATATTCTGTACACACTGTGAAGACCACTGAGACAAATGTAACATTTGTGATATTGGGCTATATAAATAAACATTGATTGATTGATTGATTGATTGATTGAGGAGTCTGCTGTGTGTTCCGGCGTTCTTGTGAGGGGGTTTGGGATGCAGTATGTGGACTCCCCTTTGCATCACATTCATCTTAAATCAGATCTAGTCACAGGTCCGGTGGTTGTCGGGGTTCGGTCATGTTTTCCCATTGACGGAGTAGATTTGATCTTGGGGAATGATTTAGCCGGTGGAAAGGTACTCGTTAAACCGGAGGTTACTGTGTTTCCTGTGGGGGAATGTCCAGATAGAGTGGTTTCCGCCTGTGCCGTCACCCGCGCGAAGTCCAATCTGGGGGCTGCTCAGAGAAAGACGAAAAGCTGGTATGACAGACGGGCTAAAGACAGAGTATTTGCTCCAGGGGATAGAGTGCTAGCTCTGTTGCCGCTCCCTGGTTCCAGTTTGCAAGCCCGGTTCAGCGGCCCTTACGCTATTACGAAGAAAGTTGGTGACTGTGACTATGTCATCGCTACTCCTGACCAGGGTCGTAGGAGCCGGCTTTGTCATGTGAATATGCTGAAACCATACAACGAGAGGGGAGATGCCACTGAGGGGGACAGTGGCTTAGCTGCTGATACCATTGAGTATATTGTGCCGACAAAAGGACGTCTAGTGCTGATCTCAATAAACCTGTGTGTGGTGGCGCTGTCCGGTACTGAAAACGACACGTCTGTCACCTCGGAGGCCCCGATCGCTGCGGAGACTCTCGTGAATGTTTAGTCTCATTTGGCACACTGTTCTGGAGCTGATCGTAAGGTGGAGCGCTCTGTGTCGTACCGCTTCGGGAGATTTGATCGCCACCAGCGTGTGTGTTCCACCATCGAAAGGGAAGCACTGGCTAGGGTTCTGGCTTTAAACCACCTTAAAACAGAGTTGTTTTTTTGTGTGTATTGAATGATATGTAGCCTGTTCGGTGTGTGTGATGTTATTGTGTTTTTGACTGGGTCTGCCTGTTCAGGATGTGAACTGAGTGGTCCCTAAAGACAAACTTAGTCGTGAGCACGTTTGTTAACTAGTTGATTGTTGTGATTGTTTTGTGTAAATATAAAAAAAACATCACTAACTTATAGGGGTGTAACGGTTCACAGAAGTCACGGTTCGGTTCGTACCTCGGTTTGGAGGTCACGGTTCGGTACGGTTCGGTACAACAAGAAAAAGCAAAAAAAAGTCCCAAATGCATAATTCCAGGTTTGTTGTTATTTATGATTGAACAGTAGTGCAAGTTTCAGTTTAAAAATAAAGAACTCTTTTTTGAATAATGAACTGTATTAAACAGTTAAAAACAAATATATATATTATATAATATATTATCTATAATGGCTGATGTCAAACAAAAAGGTTTCATCAAGCTGTAAAGCTAAAAAGAATGTCTTGAAAATATGACATCATAAATAATAAGAAAGTGTTTCAAGAGCGCAAAGTCGTTGAAAAACATATGCCAAAAGCTTCCGTTATTTATTTTGGTCTCACGGCTTTCATGTCTATTGGTTTATAAAAACAGCGGGGATCAGCTGTTGAACTGCTGTTGTCTTTTGCCGGGCTCCGGTGATTGGCAAATCTGGGTGATGCCTTCTGATATGATTTAGCATGTTTGGCGTGTGTTACCATTAGCATACCGCACCACTGTAGAACAACGGCAACACACCGTCCTCGTCCGATCCACCACTCGTACACTCCATCGTTATTGTAGTCCGCAGGGAACCCGAAATGTTCCCACACAGCTGATTTAAAAGAAGCAGGTAGGTTCTAGCTCCTGTGTTATCTGAAATCGCCATACTAACTTTTCTTCTTCTTGTATTTTGTTCGTTTTGTTGTTGTGTTTCTTCTTGTTCTTCATTTGTTGTTTAAGGGCGGCTGGCAAACAGCTTTTAGGCGCAATACCGCCCCCTGGATTATATATAGTGTAGTGGATGACCCTGAATGACACTTTTTTCCCACTCATAAAAAAAAGGCGTATTCGTCGTGTGCCGAACCGTGACGTCCGAACCGTGACGGTACGGGACGAATACGGATACCGTTACACCCCTACTAACTTATGGTGGGGAAGTTACGTGCTCCCCTCCTGTTTGTCTCTCTGTCTCCCTGCTGCACAGACACACCTGGTCCGCCCCTGGCTCCGCCTCCCCCAGGTGTCCTAATTACGTTCAGCTGGGGACTTGAAAAGCAGAAGCTGGAGGAGAAGAGTTATCTTCCCCAATCTTAACGCCGGAGGAGGTTGTCCGTGGTCTTCCTCCTTCTACTGCTTCAGGATCTGTAGATTCCTAGTGTTTTGTGTCTAATGTACTCTGGAGGAACAGGTAGTCTAGGTTTTCGCGGCTTTGTTTTCTCCCGCAGGGATTTGTTAGGTTTCTGGGTAGCGGAGGGAAGCTCTGGGTCCTAAGGCCCGTGGAGTGGCTGGCCCAGGCTCCCTTTGTCCTTTTGTTTGTTTCCTGTCCTCCAGCGCATTGTTAATTTGCCGGTTGGCCATGTAAGTACGGATGTATCACAATAAATGAACACCGTTAAATGCTGCGTGTTTGCTGTGTTGTATTTCATGTTGCGGGTCTCCCCAACGAGTCTCTACCACTAAGTAGAGGGCGGGTCGTAACAGAATAACGGTGATTTTTTTAGATTTCTACAGGTACGTCACTACTTAAATAGTTCCCTGTCAGACAGCCAGAAGGCCCTTGAAAACCCTTTATTAATAGTTTTCACCAGTGCATACACATCAGACACAGGGATGAAACTAATCTCAAAACTTTACCAAGCTCTTCAAGATATTAAAAAGGAAAATTCTTTCTATATAAAACACAAATGGGAAAACGAAACCAAAAAAATCATCCCTGAGGAAGTCTGGACAAATTACTGTACTTTTCAATGGAAGATCTCTAGCTCAGGCACCTATCGAATGTTTAGTTGGAAGATGCTGAGCAGGTACTTTTTCAGCCCTGCTCAGTCATCACATTATCTAGGGCCCCCCAACTGCTGGAGGAAATGTGGTTCTCAGTTAGCACATCACTACCATTTGTTTTGGGCTTGCGCTTTAATAGTAACTTTTTGGCAAAAGATCCATTTAGAAATTGAAATGGTACTACAGGAAAAAATCCCATTAAACTGGGACAAATTTCTATTTGGGCTCGTACATTCAATTCCTACAAACCTCAAAACAAAACAATTATTTGGAATTCTTACTGTTGCAGCAAAAAAAGTAATAACTAGAAAATGGCTCAAAGCGGACATCCCTTCTCTTGACAACTGGTACGACAAAATCCATGAAATCTATGTTATGGAAAGAATCACTTCCTCAATGAGGCTTCAGGAAAACACATTTGAGGAAATATGGAAAAAGTGGAGAATTTACATATCCCAAAGATCCCTTGTTTGACTGTGTTTCTATACACCGATTGAATGTATATGTATAGGTATGTATGTATGGACACATGTATGTGGGTATGTGTATTGTATCTACACTGAACAAAAATATAAACGCAACACTTTTGTTTTTGCTCCCATTTTTCATGAGATGAACTCAAAGATCAAAAAAAAATTCTACATACACAAAATAACCATTTCTCTCAAATATTGTTCACAAATCTGAAAAAATCTGTGATAGTTAGGATTAGGGGTAGGGTTAGGGTTAGGGTAATGTTGTGAATCGAGTGGCCTGTGTTCGTCGTCCATAACATACGCCTGCCCATACCATAACCCCACCACCACCATGGGCCACTCGATTCACAACATTACCCTAACCCTAACCCTACCCCTCACACCAGATACTGACTGATTTTCGGACCCCCCCCCAGACCCCCCCAATAAAGCAAAAATGCACGTTTCAGAGTGGCCTTTTATTGTGGCCAGCCTAAGGCACACCTGTGCAATAATCATGCTGTCTAATCAGCATCTTGATATGCCACACCTGTGAGGTGGGATGGATTATCTCGGCAAAGGAGAAGTGCTCACTATCACAGATTTTTTCAGATTTGTGAACAATATTTGAGAGAAATGAGGCGAAGCCTGCGAGCTAGTTCAGGCAGTCAACTCGAGCACTTATGCTGCATTCATACATAACGCCCCCTTGCCACTCTACAACCAACCAAACAGAGTCTCCTTAATACGCCGCTCTATTTAACCTGCCAGATCTCTCTCCATGCATTGCTTGCTGCTGCTATTGCTGCAGCTACCTCTACGTCGCTGCTGCTTGCCTGCTGCCACTGCTGTGTTCACTTGCTATTGCTGCGTTCATGTTCCTGCTGCTGTGTTTCATGTTGCTGCTGCTTGCCTGCCGGTGTTGTCCTTGCAAATGTCTATTGCAATCTCCGACTCTGGAACCGAATCATCATACGCAAGAAGCCGTAAGAAATGCCTCATTCGAAACACAGGCTAGCTCAGAGCATGGTTCAAACGCCGCTGGAACGAGCCACAGCTCCCGCACGTCACACATTCAGGTGTCCCTTCCGTACTCATCTGGAGTAGCTTTTAATATCCTTTGGGCCAGAGGAAGTCCCGAGTTCTACGCCAGCTCCGGTAACAACCCCTTTCTTGTGTGTCAGCTAAGAGTCTCTCGGTCGGCGGGTAATTAAACACCAAAAAAGGCAAGAGCAAGCTGACCCCGGCATTCCCAAAGTACCTGCCTCCCTGTCCTACCTTCTCGAAGTAAACATCAGCGCTTGAAGCCTTTAATTGCACGATATATTCCCGTGAACAAACTCGATTTCCTCTGCCTGCATGTAAACAAATGTTTCTACTTCCGCGTTCAACCACTTGTGCCACTGACGTCACACTCCCGAGGATTCTGGGAATTGGAGTCCCAGATCCAGCCACGAGTTCTAGCTTCCTGCCCCCTGCAGCAGCAATTACTTAGGAATCGCATCTTGGCAGGTATATAATACTATTCTGCATAAGCAATGTTTTATTATGGAAATATTTGGCATGCAGTAAGTCATATTTGAGGCAATTATACAGAAGTTGTATGTGTATAAGTATTTATACTACTATAAATCAATGAAATTAAAAATGGAAATAAATTAATAATTTCCATCACGGGAATATGAAGGGAAGCTCGATACATTTTTGACCATCATTTTAGACTTCAATCTCTCCTACAGTGTATTTTCTATGAATACCATGAATCATTCTCTGCCAAGCGGCCATGTACATTTAATCACCTACCAAAGAAGAGTTTTTCCTTACAGGAATTAAGCTCTACCTGCAATATTCTGCCCCTCGCTGGGTGTGCCTCAGGAGGCCACATGCTGCAAATCGTTTCCAAGCTCTTTCTAATCACAGATGTTTGTCAAATGACCTTATCACAGGCTTAAATCAAGGTGTCTTAGCAGGTTATGCTGGCTCCCAGGGACCCATGTCTGTTGAAACCTGCACTCAAGACTGAAGTTTGCACTGAAGGAGCCAGGAGTATTACACGTGCTGCTATTTAAACGTTTAAAAACACGACAGGCCCCTAGCCTAGTGCTAGGAGGAATTATTCTAGCAACGTTTCTTGAACCGTTAGTTCCTCACGATTATTCTGTTAAGAGTATTAATAACTACTAAAGATTTTCCCGTTTCTTTGCTCTGTAGATGACATGGCAGGGAAAGCAGACATCCCATATGCCTTCTGTGGCATATATATTTTAAGGTTTTACAATCAAATGTGCATTTGGTTTCCATAGTAGCCCACGTTTCTTTGACACCTCATCAGAAGCAGTATGCTGGATTCTCTGCAACACCTGCAAGCACCCCTTGGTGTCCATATTTTAACCATTTCCTAGTTAACTTTCCCAGATAAAACTTTTCAACAGCTAGGCCTACCTCTTTCAGAACAGGAACTGGAAGCCCTTCCACACGTCTAGAATTATCGGTATCATTCTCGATAGTGTGCTGATGCAAGCTTCACTGCCACCAGACAAGCTGTCCCGCATCAGAACAGCCATAATTACAATTCATGTTATTTATTTAGCGCCTTTCCAAATGTTCAAAGTGCTCTACGTTATACTACATATTAGACTTGTAATACATTCAATACTGATTACTGCCTTCAATTATGGTCTCCCACTGGTAGTCTCTCTAAAAGAGATGTTTTATATTTATAAGGAACAAGCGCTAGCCTTTCTGTCCAAACCTTAAGGCACCATAGTCTTAGGTCACGTTCACACCTGCTTGGTCAGTACTATTGAATCGGTCCCTGTAGCGTTAACCCCTTGATGCGGTTCGTTGGATTGGTGTGGAAGCAGTCCGATACCTACCTCTGCTCCGCTAAAAGAGGTGGTCTCGGGTCGCTCGCTAGTAAACTCCAGAGAGGTTCATTGCTGGTGTGACGCAGTCCGCATCAAAACATGGGAAACAACTATTTGTGCGTCATCGCTTGTTTTGCTATCTATGCTGTGTGCAACATCCAGTAACCTATAGGGTCATGCATTCATTCTGGTGACTGCTTACCTCACTGGTCCCCTGTGTACAGAGAAAGGCAGTGGTACAATCTCATCAGAGCCACCTGTCATCGGTGAAACCTCCTCACTGCATAACGTCGCATTTTGTGTTATAATGTTTTTAATGCACGTTGTCTGATTTATAATCCTATGCGCTGGCCGCAGTGTTTGCTGATGCACTCTCCAGATTAACAGCAGTATGAAAATAACCTGCCAATGCTCTATGATGCAGGCTACTGTAGAAATTGCTGGGATCTGCATTTTATCCGCTTAATGTCCCGCCAATTGTTGAAAAAGCATCTCCGTACAATGACTTTAGTTTACAGTTCATAGTCTGTTTGAGTTTGCCTGGGTGAACGCAAACCCAACCTTCTGCAAATGAAACGATGTAATACACTTGCGTCTGGTGTAAAGATGCGGACTATTCGGCATGAATGCAATCTTAGAGATGGCTATTGCTCAGATCTTTGGTCCTTAGCCCCTCTGCGACGAGTGGAAGGTTATGTTCATTCTTTTATAATGACCTTGCGGTGTCCTCAGATCCTCTCTAGTTACTTACAGATGCTGCGCCTTCTGCTGGTTCGGGGGATTTCACAATGAGTGGTTTGCCCCACCAGCTTGCCATGCCCTTCGTTCAACCAAATGACTCTGGATCTACACGTCAAGCCCCTCAAGGATTTCCCATATTCTGCCTCCAACCAAGAGCATGATTCAAAGCATACAATTCAGCTTGGTACTTTATCTTCTTCTGTCCCAACCTCCTCTGTGTACTTATGCAATAGATATAATAGTTGTTCATGCATTAATTGTATTTTCATTCGAATCCTGCAATCTTCAAGTGCTAAGTATTAAGCCACGGTAGAGTTCATTAATTTGCTCCTCAAGGGCCTTAAGAAGGCACGTCCTCCACGCAATGATAAAGACTGCCTCTTAACTTTGCACCCGTGCAAAGGTTAATGTATAAGTTCAGGCAAAGGGGTTTCACTATACATTGATAAACGTCAGAGGCAGTTGTTACAGCTTTCTATTGGTTTCTCAGGTGGCGAATATACACAGACCTCTCACCTTTTAATCCTCAGCATAATCTCTCCCTTACTGAATTAACTTTGGAGATCAAATATACACAGTTTTGAAACATTCAATGTCTGACATTTCTGTTTGCGGAGTCAAGGAACCCCGAATAATCATCGCTAAAACTAACACTGTTTTGTTTGTCCTTTATCTTCCATGCTGAACTTCTCGCATCATTGCCCTCTGACACATGGGTCGGCACCCATGTTTATTCAATGGCTGCAAACCCAACGACGAGGGTTCTCCTCCAAGCTGCGTGATCTCTGCCTAAGCTGTGACCTGCCCCGAGATCGCTATTCCCACTGTTTAAGAATCTGCACAGCCACAACCGCAGCTCTATATCCGCCTACCTCAACCCTGAGTATCCTGGGCCGTTGGTCATCTTCTGCCCACCAGCGCTATATCATGCCTCACATGAATGAGATCCTTGCAGCACAAACAACCATGAGCTCTTGCACTACTCGATGATGAATAACGTTCAAAGATGTATATCTGTAGAATTCTATTATTGCATACCAGGTGGTTGCTGGGTTAGATTATATGTATTTCATTATAGTATATTCCCCTCATAGCTGCATGCTTGGGGGGGAAAGCTCATTGTCGCTGCCTCAAAGACCTAGACACAGCAGTCTTGATAGGTAGTATATTCCCCTCAAAGCCGCGGTGCTGGGGGGGGTCGGCACTGGTCACTTCCAGGCCTACACATGGCAGTCTCTCTAGGTAGTATATTCCCCTCAAAGCCGCGGTGCTGGGGGGGAGGTCGGCACTGGTCACTTCCAGGCCTACACATAGCAGTCTCTCTAGGTAGTATATTCCCCTCAAAGCCGCGGTGCTGGGGGGGGGTCGGCACTGGTCACTTCCAGGCCTACACATAGCAGTCTCTCTAGGTAGTATATTCCCCTCAAAGCCGTGGTGCTTAAGGGGGATGGCTTTTCGGGCTGTTCCCGGGCCTTCACATAGCAGTCACTAGGTAGTATATTCCCCTTAAAGCCGCGGTGCTTAAGGGGGATGGCTTTTCGGGCTGTTCCCGGGCCTTCACATAGCAGTTTCATTAGGTAGCATATATAGGTAGTATATTCCCCTCAAAGCCGCTGTGCTGGGGGAGGATGGCTTTCGGGGTGTTCCCGGGCCTTCACATAGCAGTCACTAGGTAGTATATTCCCCTTAAAGTCGCGGTGCTTAAGGGGGATGGCTTTTCAGGCTGTTCCCGGGCCTTCACATAGCAGTCACTAGGTAGTGTATATAGGTAGTATATTCCTCTCAAAGCCGCTGTGCTCGGGGAAGAATCGGCTCTGGGCTATTCCTCAGGCCTACACATAGCAGTCTCACTAAGTAGTATATTCCCCTTAAAGCCGCTGTGCTTAGGGGGAATGGCCACATGGCAGCTCGCCAGGCCCTCTACTTATCAGTCTTACATCACCAGCGTCAGGCTCGGGCTACGCAGTTTTGGGGGATAGTATCTAATCTCCACGCAGTTTTGGGGGTTAGTTATTTGATCATCACTCATCGTGCTATGTATATCTATGGAGTGACGATGCCCGAGCCTAGTCGCCAAACTTAACTATATGCTGCTTCTAATAAACATGTTAAAGGAACACGTGAGTTGTCTGACTGAAATGAGGCGAAGCCTGCGAGCTAGTTCAGGCAGTCAACTCGAGCACTTATGCTGCATTCATACATAACGCCCCCTTGCCACTCTACAACCAACCAAACAGAGTCTCCTTAATACGCCGCTCTATTTAACCTGCCAGATCTCTCTCCATGCATTGCTTGCTGCTGCTATTGCTGCAGCTACCTCTACGCCGCTGCTGCTTGCTGCCCCACCACCACCCCAGCTTCCACCCCAGCTTCCACCTGTAGGCTCGGGGGTTAGTTATTTGATCATCACTCATCGTGCTATGTATATCTATGGAGTGATGATGCCCGAGCCTAGTCGCCAAACTTAACTATATGCTGCTTCTAATAAACATGTTAAAGGAACACGTGAGTTGTCTGACTGAAATGGTTATTTTGTGTATATAGAAAATGTTTTAGATCTTTGAGTTCATCTCATGAAAAATGGGAGCAAAAACAAAAGTGTTGCGTTTATATTTTTGTTCAGTGTATATATGTATGCTGATATGTATGCATATGTACATGTGTGGACATTTGCCTTTTCAAACAACCCCTGTGTACTTTTTCGTTTTTATTTTATTTTGACAAATTTTGTTTGCTATTTCATTTGTCATTTTCGGGTCTCTAAAAATATATGATTTGAAAAACTGTACTTTCAATATAATGTGACCCCAAATAAATAAAGAATACAGAAAAAAAAAAGGTAGAGAGAGAAGGGGTGGGTTGGTAGCAGTATGAGTAATGTGCTGTGGCGTGATCTCCTGGGTGGAGGAATGAGAGATTAGCTGTCGACTCAAACACAGTATCCCCCCGGGGCCCCCACTACACCATCCGAACCTTCCTCCATCCTGACTCCATCTGTCAGACACCACAGAGACGTCCACCGGCCTAACAGCAGGATGTCCAAACACACACCTACATCTAAAAAACACACATTATGACCTACTTATCTAACATATAAGGAAGAGACCAAAATAGTTTCAACGCCATTGCCCCCATATTTTCATACCTTATTTGTATTGTTCATATACTGTATAACAAATATAAAAAAGTTAACCGTTGTTCTCAATCAGAAGTCATTGTATAAAAGCTGATAACCATAAACATGACACTGATGATTCAAACTCTATAGAAGTGAACTACTACAAACAAATGTCTGGATATGAATGTAGAAGCTATAGGAAACAGGACACATTTATTCTGGTTTCCTTTTCTAGACCGAGTAGTATTGACCCTTCTCATTCGAGAAAGCAACTTTAGTGGGAGGTAAAAAGATGCGGAAATCATTGGCCAAAATGGATTTTGGGAAATTATCGACCACTGTATATGGACGATTTCGCTTTTTATTAGCTTAAAACTAGATTTTCTTGCAACTTCAACTCCATTATCCTGTCTTAAGTTGGTAATTGGACTGAGCAGCACACCGATATCTGCTTGCTCCAACGAAATACCAGAAATATAGCACCTTACAACAAGAAGCTTGTCATTTACAGACCAATAGACGATGGGAGATTGGCAGTTACATGACTTAACAAACACACAAACACAAAGCAAACACACCTTAAGTCTCTTGTACCTAAACATGGTAGGAATGTACAGAATGGACTCCCAGATGTGCACATTTAGACAATATTTGATCTTGAAAAGAACACAACCCTACTTATTGCTTTCTCTTCATCCCAATATGTGTGTTGTAAATAAGTGGATAAGACAGTATTAAGGAGTGTGGATACGTGAATGTATTGGATATTGTTATTGATTGGAAGGTCGGTCGCTCTATTGATTTTTCTGTGGTTGTATGGTAGTTTGTAATTATGGTGGATCAGTAGGACTGTGAATTCAAGATAACTTTCCCGAAGGAACAGTAAAGTTCATCCGGTCTATAATCTTATTATTTTATCATTGATTTACAGGAGTTACTTAAAGTCTGATAAGAGCTGAGGACTGGTCACTGGTTATCTTTTCTTTCCTACAGTGCAGACGCTTTTCTGCTTGCTCCTGCCTCTGCTTACTTTTTATGCTGATTTTCCTATTATTATTCTCTGAAAACTTCGAGCAGCGGCTCCTGGACATTAACTTATCACTGGGACAGTTCATCTTCGTAAATAGACGGAGGGTTTCAGCCATATTTCAACATTTTTACGACGACCTCAGTCTTACAGTAGCGTGGCCTAGCAACAGCTAAAGCCTGGTAGGCTACTGCATGCTATTTAGCTTAAGCTAGTTGGTAGCAAAATGCCTCCGTTCTCTACAGATGACTTCCACAAACTTATACAGAAGATAGCTGTGTTGGAAATGAAAATGCAACGGTTGGAAGTTAACGTGGAAGTGAATGGACTATGTCATGGGAATGACACCACTTTACCAATGTTGCAAAACAATGGAGAAGGGTATGCTAACTCACAGCTAGTTAGCAGCTACAAGGATTCCAAGGAACAGGAGGGCTGTGTACCGGGTAATAAATCTACAAGTGGTAGTCCTCCCTGGAACTCTCTGGGTGCAAAGCCTAAGAGTAAATCATTTCCATGGGATTTGGGAGGACAGATAACAGGCAGAGCCCAGCGCTCTCAAATCTGTGATGCGACCGGCTGGCCTGCATTGTTATCACCCAAGAAGAGCGCCTCTTCAACCCCTATTCATACTAGGAAACAGCAGTGGACAGCTGCTAAAGGGAGAACTACAAAAAATCCTCCTAAGCCACCAAGTGGGCCAAACCAGAACAGATACGCTCCGCTGACCGAGAACCGGAGATCTGATGAACTGGATAACCTGTCCTCGTCACACAGCAGGGTAAGGACCAATAGCTACTCCAAAAGTAAAAGGCTAGAGGGAAAGCTAACGACTGGGCCTGAAACTCTGATTGTGGGTGACTCTGCTGTAAGAGATGTAAAAGGTCTGTGTAATAAGAACAACACCAAAGTACTCTGTTTTCCCAAGGATGTGGTCTCTGACTTGGCTGAGAAGATCCTGCATATTGGGGCTGAACATCCGACTGTGAAGAATGTGGTACTACACATTGGAACAAATGATGTTGTGAAACAACAGTCAGAAGTGCTGAAAGAAGACTTTAAATGTTTGTTGGAAACTGTCAGCTCTCTAAATGCAGAGGTGTTCATCAGTGGCCCTCTGCCGCCAGTCAGAAGAGGAGTGGAGAGATTCAGCAGATTGTTTGCACTGAACACCTGGCGTTCAACTGTCTGTACTGACCATTCTGTTCATTTTATTGACAATTTTAACTTTTTCTGGGACCGCAGACATCTTTTCAAGGCAAATGGAGTTTGCCTGAACAAGTCAGGAGTGAAATTGTTTATCTCTAACATATTCAACTGCCTGCGTTATCAATCTGTTCCCTCTGCCAAGGACAAGCGGCAAGAGGAATCAAAACAGGAGAAAGACACAACACATCGCGCAGAAAACCCTGAAGAATTATCACTGCACCCGCCTGAGGAATGTTCTGATTATGGGAGACACATGGAGGAGTCTCCACTGCCCGTCACCCCCCCTCCCCCTGTCAACGCCTTTGAGGATACTCCGTTCACCCTTTCACCCTCGCCCACCCTCCTGGGGATCGTTGAACACATGAAGGAGATACAGAGGGTTGGCACCGATTCCTTCCTGGAGTTCAAAGACCAAACTAAGTCGATTCGCAGGGCTGGCACCATGTCCTTTACCCCCGCTCCTCAGCGACGCCCACCAAAATCGCCACAGAGACGCGCGCCGTCTCCCCCGTCTTCATCGCCGTGCCGGCGTCAACCACCTCCCCCCCCTGGCAGCATGTCCTCTACCCCCGCACCATCTCCCACGTCTCCATCACCGTGCCTGCGTCGGCCACCCCCCCTCCCTTCGAGAGGGCATCTGCAGTCTCCGAAGCCTGATAAGGATGTGTGTGTACTAAATGCTGCAAACTGATATTTGCTGGGTCCAGGCTCAAGGGCGTATGTTACTCTCAACTCTTTCCAGGACATGCCGGGGCCCTGCCTGCCTATAGCTTTGCCGATATCTGTGTTGATAGGTAATAGATTAAGAGCGGTGAATCATCTTAGATACAGGAAGCGCTCAAACGTTTGTGTGAGTTTATCTAATTTAGCAGTGATTCCATGTCAGCCACAGCTTGTTACAAAAAACATGACTGATAGTGTGTTTAACAAACTTAAACTAGCTTTATTAAATGTCAGGTCTATGGCAGGAAAAACATTTTTAATCAATGATTTTATCACTGAGCACAATCTCGATTTTATGTTTTTAACAGAAACTTGGATTGAACAAAATAACAGTGCAGCTGTTCTTATCGAATCAACCCCTCCCAACTTTAGTTTTATGAGTCAGGAAAGAATGCATAAGAAAGGGGGTGGAGTTGCTATTATGTTCAATGATTCCCTTCAATGCAGGAAGACATCGTATGGAAACTTTGATTATTTTGAATATGTGGCCCTTCAGCTGAAATGCTCCTCTCGAGCTCTGTTCCTAAATATCTATAGACCACCCAAATACTGTGCAAGCTTTTTTGATGACTTTACTGAACTGCTGTCTATAGTGTGTATTGACTTTGACCGTCTAGTCATTGTTGGTGATTTTAACATCCATGTTGACAACCCCCAGGACAGAGGGGCTAAAGAACTGTTTTGTGTTCTTGATAGCTATGGACTGACTCAGCATGTGACGGAGGCCATGCACAATAAGGGGCACACACTCTGGACTTAATTATCTCAAAGGGTCTGAATATCTCTAAGGTTGTGGTGACTGATGTTGCACTCTCTGACCATTCCTGTGTTTTCTTTGAGAGCTCTATTTTTGTTCACAAAAATGTTCAAAAAGAGGTAACCACAAAGCGATATTTAACTGAAAATACTAGGGAAATGTTTACTCAGAATTTTTCTTCCACACTTGCCCCTGCTAACATCTCAGTAAATGAGCTAGTAGATCATTTTAATTCAAAAATAAAAAATGTTATAGATGCCATTGCTCCAACTAAGGTAAAGGAAGTGTCTGGCAAGAAAATATCTCCATGGAGAAAGGCCATGAGCGTGAAAACAGAAAAAAGAGAATGTCGAAAAGCTGAACGCAGGTGGCGAAAAACAAATCTCCAGGTTCACTTTGAAATCTATAAAGAGAGACTTGGCCTTTATAATTTGGAATTGAAAAACGCACGACAATCGTTCTTCTCTGACATCATTACCAAAAACAAAAACAACGCATGTGCCTTGTTTGCTACCGTCGACAGACTAACTAAGCCCCCAGTGTCAGTAGCCTCTGAATTTCTATCCACCAGGGCGTGCAATGATTTTGCCTCCTTTTTCACTGACAAAATTCAGAAAATCAGACAAGCAGTCAGTGCCTCTGCATCAGGAACAGCAAATGTGTTGTCTCTGTGTCCACTTAACATCAATTCAAACACCATGACACAATTCCATCAGATTAATGATAAAAACCTAGAGGACATTATACAACTTCTGAAATCCTCCTCTGGCTGCCTTGATATTATTCCAACAGGATTTAAGATTAAAGATGTTTTGCCTTGCATGGCCTCAGATCTACTTCATATAGTAAACAAATCTCTTCACTCAGGTATTTTTCCACAGGCCCTGAAAACTGCAGTCATTAAACCGCTCTTAAAAAAGAATAATCTAGATGCTTCAGTAATGAACAATTACAGGCCCATATCAAACCTCCCATTTCTAGGTAAAATCATTGAAAAAGTTGTTTTTCAACAGTTGAGTAATTTATTGCATTTAAATAACTGTTTCGATGTGTTCCAGTCAGGCTTTCGTCCAAACCACAGCACTGAGACTGCTCTTGTAAAGGTCTTTAATGACATCCACTTAAACACAGACAGTGGCAGAACTTCAGTGTTAGTATTATTAGATCTCAGTGCTGCGTTTGACACTGTTGACCACAGCATATTACTAGACCGACTGGAGAACTGGGTGGGACTTTCGGAAACAGTTCTGAATTGGTTTGAATCCTACTTAAAGGACAGAAACAACTTTATTTCTATAGGTAAATACACATCTGAGTTGACAAATATGACATGTGGGGTTCCTCAAGGCTCCATCTTGGGGCCTCTTCTCTTTAACATCTACATGCTACCACTGGCTCAGATAATGAAGAACAACAAAATAAGTTACCATAGCTATGCAGATGACACACAAATTTACGTAACAATTTCACCAGGAGACTATGCTCCAATTCAAACACTGAGTAAGTGCATTGAACAAATCAATGACTGGATGTGTCAGAACTTTCTCCAATTAAACAAAGATAAAACTGAGGTAATGGTTTTTGGAGCCAAGTCAGAACGTATAAAAGTTAGCGCTGAGCTTCAGTCTGCAATGTTCAAAACAACAGATAAAGCCAGAAATCTAGGTGTAGTCATGGACTCTGACCTGAGTTTCAACAGTCACATTAAAACAGTTACTAAATCAGCCTACTATCACCTAAAGAATATATCTAGGATTAAAAGACTAATGTCACAGCAGGATTTGGAAAAACTTGTCCATGCTTTTATCTTCAGTAGACTCGACTACTGCAATGGTGTCTTCACGGGTCTCACTAAAAAATCTATTAGGAAGCTACAGCTTATTCAGAACGCCGCTGCTCGAGTCCTCACTAACACTAAGAAAGTGGATCACATCACTCCTGTTCTGAAGTCTTTACACTGGCTTCCTGTGTGTCAAAGAATAGATTTCAAAATACTGCTGCTGGTTTATAAAGCACTGAATGGTTTAGGCCCAGAATACATTTCCGACCTCCTGCTAAATTATGAACCATCCAGATCTCTCAGGTCTTCAGGGACTGGTCAGCTTACTGTCCCCAGAGTCAGAACTAAACATGGTAAAGCAGCGTTCAGTTATTATGCTCCAAATATCTGGAACAAACTCTCAGAAACCTGCAGGTCCGCTGCAACTCTGACTACTTTTAAATCCAGGCTGAAGACTTTTCTTTTTGTCGCTGCTTTTAATTGAACTATTCATATCTTAGACTGCACTGTAACTTTTATCCATGTACTTTTTCTTTTAATGTTTAATTGAACTATTCATATCTTAGACTGCACTGAAACTTTTATCCATGTATTTTTTCTTTTAATGTTTATTTTATTAGCTTTTCTTTTTAATGACTGATTTTAAATGCCTTTTTCTCAATGTCTTTCATTTTTTGTAAAGCACTTTGAATTGCCTTGTGTTGAAAAGTGCTATATAAATAAACTTGCCTTGCCTTGCCTTGCACACAAGAAGCATGATTGAGGTTTGCCAATATATGATTTTAATTGAGACCTGTTAAATTATCAGAAACAAGTTAATAGATGTGTGTGTGTGTGTGTGTGTGTGTGTGTGTGTGTGTGTGTGTGTGTGTGTGTGTGTGTGTGTGTGTGTGTGTGTGTGTGTGTGTGTGTGTGTGTGTGTGTGTGTGTGGTGTGTGTGTGTGTGGTGTGTGTGTGTGTGTGTGTGTGTGTGTGTGTGTGTGTGTGTGTGTGTGTGTGTGTGTGTGTGTAGTGTGTTTTTATGAGATAGTGGTGATTTACCACAAGGTCAACCTTTTTGTTATATCTTACACAGGCTCCACCATCTACTGGACTCTATAGGTACTACCTCTTAACAGTGGCCTTTTCTCCTGGAGGCCAAGGGAAGCCAGGCTTCCCCTGTTTTTTCCGATTGTAGTTAATTTTAATAAATAAATAAAAACACTTTGTTTAGTTTCGGAAATTCTTTGTTGTGTGTTGCTGCCGGCTCGTCTCTCCCCCATTCTCATTGAGTATTTTACAAAGAGTGAAACAGCGCCCCTCTAGATGCTATGGTGAAACAGCAGATTGCACTCTCTGTTGCGAGAGGAGGCCAGCCGAAACTGGCTTCCCTTGGTGAAAACAAATGGAGGGATTGACCAATCGGACAAGGCTCACGTCATGCCCCTGCCAACCTGTGATTAGTCAGGGCCATGCCAAGGGAAGCCAGAGGCGGCTGGCTTCCGTTGCCTCACAATCCAATCAAATTGCATCAATTTAGTGTTGCAGTGACGCATCCTAAAACCCGGAAGTAAGCTGCGCTCGGTTTGGGTTTCCCTCGACAAAAAATCAATGGGATTTCTCCATAGGATTTTGGAAAGTAGCTCGAAATAAGGTCAGTGGAAAACGAACCTGTGCACGTTTTGTTCCGTCGGATAATATCCACATGTCTACCCTACTTTTATAATTTTCGAATCATAAATCTAATCGATAGAAGATAGATAGCGTCACTGCACCACTCTCACCGCCGTTAGCAAGTAGCAAGCAACTGAAGCAAGTGAAATTATGGAGTATTTAATCAAAAATAATTGTACTAAACTTCTGCTAGAGCAACAACAAATACAATCTGATGACAGGCCAATGCCCAAACTGGAGCTGTGTACAGCGAGGAAAAAAAGAGCGAATCGGACGTAAAACGTGAAAGGTATCCTGATTTAGTTTGTGAAGAGTTTCGACTGGAGAGCGCATTAGATAACAGGCGTGTGTAAGTCCTGCATCTGTATGATATAAATGTGTGTAAAATGATACCGGGTGCTGTAATCACTCATCTGGTTACGTTATTATATTGACCACCACACCCCCGACCCAAAAGAAAGGACGTATTATTGGCTTCCCCTAATTTTTTTCCCACGCCACGCTACTGCCTCTTAACCATAGTATGCGAACATTCACCTACGGAGATATCTATAAACATAGTCGGCCCCTCGGGGCGGGCATACCTGAATGCGTGTGCAAGCCCACCGTATATACAGTGGTGACTGGCACAGCCCCACCTAGTGTCATTAAAAATAATGATTACAACAAAATGCAAAAAATAAATTAAAATAAATATAAAATATATTTTAACCTCTTAAGCCCTGAGCCTGTTTTTAAGGTTTCAGGCTCGAAAATGCTATGCCCAAAACAAATGACTATAACTTAACTTCTAAAAGGGTTATATGAATAATTTATTTTATCAAAGTAAGGTTACATCTGTGAGTTGGATGTAGAAGTGTCAGAATCAATATAGATATTTCTCAGTCAGAGTAAATTCAGATGGAACATAGTAAAAAAAGGTAAATTCTTACCCCCGCCTAAAAAAAAAACATTACTTATAGTGAAAACTACCCTTGAATGATGGGATAGTAGACTAAAAGCTTTAGGAATCCAAAGTATAACATATAATAAGTACCTTGTATCAAGATTGAGGCAAAACAAGTTAAATTTGACCTTTTTAGAGAGGTTTAGCTAAAAGTAGTCCAGGCGGACTGACCTTTGGGCACATTTGGGCACATTTGGATACCATCAGTGCCATTTGACCTTTTTCAGGTACCATACTGTAAAAATTATTTTATTATCACTACAGGTAATCATTCCATCCAAATACAAGTGTTTTTAAAAAAAAAAAAATAATAATTTTTAAATTACATTTTTTTTGTATGTAAGTGTGTGTGTGGACTTTGCCACAGCCCTTACATGTTTATCACCCGACTAACACTTCTAGGAAGGTTTACTTACACAATAACAATTAGGAAACATAGGATACACTTGTCTCTTGTCTTGAGCAGATTTATTTCAAAAATAACACTAAAAAACGACACTAAAACCAAAATAACACCACGAGCATTTTTTTTGTAAATACTGGCAAAAAAGAAAAAATGTACACAACCTGAATGTGTTTAGTGTTTTTGAATTGAGGCACCAGGCACTTAGTGCAGTAGATAGGTCTTCACCGTTGTGTTGCCAGCATCAGAGCACCTCCTGAGCGCGGTGGCATCTTCCCCATAATACTTGGGAATGCATACGAGTGATGATGGGGGGGGGGGGGGGGGGTGGTGGTGGTGCTGCAGGGACTTCACCCCTCATGTCTGCAGCAAGCTGCTCCCTGAAGGACTTCTGGGTGTGTGGCTTCGTCCTGCCGGGGTCACCCCTCATCTTGTGCAGCTCCTTGTGGAGAAGGAAGCTGTTCACCACTGCAATGTCCAGAAAATGGTAAAAAAAAAGGTCTTGTACCATTTCATGGTTTTGTGGTGAACACTGTAGTACCCAATCAAAGCATCGGACACATCCACGCAGCCCATGCTTCTGTTGTAGTCCATCACAGTGTCAGGAACGGTAACAACCTTAGTCTTCCACACACCAGCCCGTTTCACTTTCCTCCTGACAGTCTGTCCACTGAATCAGAAGATGCAGAGGGAGGCTGAGTTAGTACTGGTGCAGACGTCCGGCGGCGTAGCTTGAATGTTGATGGCTCTGGGGCAACTGTATGCTGATCTGATGCACGTCGTAGCTTGGATGAGGCAGATGTTGATGGCTGTGATCCAGAAGCCATTTAATACTTGTCTTCATCACTGTGAAAACAAATGTGGAAAAAACTTTGATTACTTCACTGGATTATTCTTTCAAAAATGTAACTCAAATCAGAAATAATTCCTCCATTTAGCATGTGTGAACTAACAGTATACATATATATATATATATATATATGTGTGTATACTGTTATTTCATATATATATATATATACTAAAGCGTGTGTGAAATAACCGTATACATATATATACTGTTATTTCATACACGCTATAGTATATATATATATATATGTATACTGTTATTTCACACACGCTATAGTATATATATATATATATCTATATATATATATAGATATATATAGACTGATATACAATACAGCTTTATTTATAATCTGCTAATAGTCAATGTCTGTAGAACTACAAAACAGCATCCATTTGGCGTGTGTGGAATAACAGTGTATATATATATATATATACTGGGTTGATATACAATACAGCTTTATTTATACTGCCGTGTTATAGTCACGAAATACAATTAATCTATTTATACGTTCACCAACATGATGTTGCCATTGTTTTAGTTTCTCACGGAACGATAACGCTACAACAACAAAGCGGCGTCCATTTTGTATTTTGCGAGTGTGGAATTACTATAGATTACACCAAATACACAACTAATAGATACAAACAGAGAGAGTACATACCTTTCCTGAAGTTCCTAATCAGGGTTGCCTGCTGTTGTCTCTGTGTTCTCTGTTCGCTGTGTTGTCGCTTCGCTGTGTTGTGTTCGTTGCTGCTGTGCTGGAGCGGTTGTGCGGGCTGCTTCCGCTACGTCTGTGCGTAAAGCAGCCGCTGCTGGCATTATTCATACTACGCAGGATCCTATCTCTGGAACCCATTGGTCGATTTGGGTGATTGACACCTTTTTTGAAACTTTGGAGCCAATAGAATCGAGGAGGAGTTAGTAAATCCCGCTTTACATCAAGTTTACGTCAAGGAGAGAGAGGCTTGCGTAAACAGCATGTGAGAAAGCCTAAACCCCGGACTGCAAAACTTTATACCTACGATGCGGCCATGAATGTAATGATGGATTATCAGGAACAATTCTAAAGTGACTAAGAGACATTGGATTAACCTTGAGCAGCGTTTTTATTCCTTGAACACGACTTTTTGATCACAAAACAGCAACGGTAAGACCATAATTATTGTTATGCTTTAGAACACTGTTGTTGTTTTCTTGCTCTTTTCTGGCTGCTCGCTCAGTGAGTTTGTGTCCTACAGTGATGATACTTATATAAAAATAATCTGTGGAGTATCAGCTTTCAGCTGATATGTAGTTTGTGCAGAACATATTAAGTTTTAAAGATCGTTTTTGCTAGTTAGCACCGGAAGTAGCATCAGCCTGTTTTCACTAAGGGCTAATGCTAACGCTTCTTGTGAGACTTGTGTTTTGTTTCGGTAAAAATGGCTGATATCATTAGGTTGCTGAGTTTTTTCCCGTTATTTGAGTATAAGACATTCATAGGTTTTTAAATATTAAGAAGCCCCCAGACGCTGTCTCCTGCAGTGACGTGTTTTTCCGCCCGGTATCGGGGTGGCCGGGTTTAAGAGGTTAAGATCATGTTTAATCATCTGATTTGTCTGAACATTGCTGTTTTAGTCTGTGTTCTTCTAATTAGTGTCTACAGTGTGTGCCTATTGAGCTGTTTAGAGCAATGTGGGACAAAACCCGATCATGCCCCTCCCTCTCACTGTCTAAGTGAACGGTGACTGTAAAAACTACACTGCGCATGCTCAGAGTATTGTCCTATTTAATGTGTGTGGCAAAAAAATAATGACCATAGGGGCACTGAGCTGCCATCCCCGCCATACGTCATCTCACATAATTCAGAACTGATTGGCTGTACCGCGAAAAGTGTGGTGTGTGAAGAGGAGACGGGAGACGCGTCCTAAAACCGGAAGTAAGCTGCGCATGGGTTCCCTCCATAAAAAAGCAATGAGATTTCTCCATAGGATTTTAGAAAATAGCTCAAAATAAGATCTGTGGGAAACGTACCTGTTAGATAATTGCACTTTTTATTCAGCCGGATAATATCCACATGTCTACCCTACTTTTATAATTTTCGAATCATAAATCTATCGATTAGATTTATGATAGACTTTTAAAACTACAAGAAGATAAGGAGGACTTTTACAAAAATGTAATAGAGATTTTTGTCCAGAAGGATAGGCAAATGGACTTCATCTTCAAGTCAAGGTAAGACCGCAATTTTATTGAAAATGAGATCTTACTAAGAGAGAACAATTCAATATTGTGACGACCCCTCCACACCACGTGGGGTGCCGTCTGGTTGTGTGTGTGTTTTGTGTGTGATTGCAGGTTCCAGCTGCAGCTGTCTGATGAGGCACACCTGCCGGATGAGGCACACCTGGTGAAACAGGATATAGGAGGAGCCCAGCCGGTTACGTGGTCTCACTCCTTTGGGCACTCTCTCTGCGCCAGCTTCAGGGACTTGTTGCTGGTGTCCATTTAGTGTTGTGTTTAAACTAATAAACTATATATTCTTACCTCTCGTCTCGCCTCCCCTGTTTTATGTTACAGCCCATGAGCCGGGTTGTAACAATATTTAAATGATAAAATTACATTTTTTGGGTATCCTTTTGTTGAACTGTCTGTTTAAAATTAGCCTAATCGAACCATCAGACAAAAAAAGCTTTTGAAAATAATATTATATTTTGATTTAGGTCAAAATATAAACCTGAAGAGTCAGTGCCAGTGCCTCACCAGCAGTGTTGGGACTAACGCGTTACAAAGTCAAACTCCCCCGACTACACACCTGCTTTCCATCAAGCCATTTACAACGGCATATCAACGGAGGCTCCACAACCTTTCTCCGCCAGATCGTTGTAAAACCACAGTGGTATAACTTCAAGGCTACATAGCATTATAGCTATTTTCTCATACCTGGATGTTTTAGCGACGCGAGATACAGCTGATACTAGCGCATTCGTTTCTGTTATGGATCAGTATCAACAGTCCTGCCAGTAACGTTACTATATTATCCATACTACTTTAGTTATAGCCTGATATATGATTGCTAACTTTACAATGTTGTGATGTGACTGACGTTAGCTAATATTAACTGTAGCTAACGCCAGTCACTCACCAAGACAGCTGCCCTGTTCTCCACTGATTCTCCTCACACCAAAGCTCCATTTCTCTCCGATGGCCGTTATTTCTTCTAATCCTTGGCTCCTGGTCTCTTGGACACATAGAAGGCTCATAATTATATGGTTGTGGTCCGTCATATGCATTCGAATAAACTATATATTCTTACCTCTCGTCTCGCCTCCCTGTTTTATGTTACAGCCCATGAGCCGGGTTGTAACAATATTTAAATGATAAAATTACATTTTTTGGGTATCCTTTTGTTGAACTGTCTGTTTAAAATTAGCCTAATCGAACCATCAGACAAAAATAGCTTTTGAAAATAATATTATATTTTGATTTAGGTCAAAATACAATATTTGTAAACCTGAAGATACCACTGCTACGCTGACGACACCCAATTAATTCTGTCCTTTCCCCGCTCAGAGACCCAGGTCGTCGCACGCATCTCTGCTTGTCTAGCTGACATCTCTCAGTGGATGTCTGCTCATCACCTCAAGCTCAACCTTGACAAGACTGAGCTGCTCTTCCTTCCGGGAAAAGATTGTCCCACTCTTGACCTAACAATCAACATCGGCACCTCAGTTGTTTCCCCGACTCAGACTGCAAGGAATCTGGGTGTGACCCTAGATAACAACCTGTCCTTCACTGCAAACATCGCTGCTACAACCCGCTGCTGCAGATACACGCTTTACAACATCAGGAAGATACGTCCCCAGCTGACTCAGAAAGCGACTCAGGTTCTGGTCCAGGCTCTCGTCATCTCACGCCTAGACTACTGCAACTCCCTCCTGGCTGGTCTACCTGCATGTGCCATCCGACCTCTGCAGCTCATCCAGAATGCAGCGGCTCGTCTGGTCTTCAACCTTCCTAAATTCTCCCACACCACTCCGCTCCTCCGCTCCCTTCACTGGCTTCCGGTAACTGCTAGAATCCACTTCAAGACACTGGTACTTGCTTACCGATGCTGCGAATGGATCTGGCCCTTCCTACATCCAGGACATGGTTAAACCGTACATCCCCAGCGTGTGCACTACGCTCTGCATCAGCCAAACGACTCGCTGCGCCCTCGCTGCGAGGGGGACCCAAGTTCCCATCAGCAAAAACACGTGGGTTTGCTATCCTGGCTCCAAGATGGTGGAATGAGCTCCCCATTGACATCAGGACGGCAGATAGCTTGCACATCTTCCGGCGCAGACTGAAAACTCATCTCTTTCGACTCCACTTCGAGCGATAGAACTATTAACAAAGCACTTATATACTAATAAAGGACTGGCTTATCTAAAGCCAGTTGAGTAGCACTTGAAATGTTTGGCTCTATGAAACCTGATGTACTTATATGATTCTGTTTTCTTCAAGGTTGTGTCTTCCTGGTCGAATGTACTTATTGTAAGTCGCTTTGGATAAAAGCGTCAGCTAAATGCAATGTAATGTAATGTAATATAATGAAGAGTCAGTGCCAGTGCCTCACCAGCAGTGTTGGGACTAACGCGTTACAAAGTAAAACCCCCCCGATTACACACCTGCTTTCCATCAAGCCATTTACAACGGCATATCAACGGAGGCTCCACAACCTTTCTCCGCCAGATCGTTGTAAAACCACAGTGGTATAACTTCAAGGCTACTTAGCATTATAGCTATTTTCTCATACCTGGATGTTTTAGCGACGCAAGATACGGCTGATACTAGCGCATTCATTTCTGTTATGGATCAGTATCAACAGTCCTGCTAGTAACGTTACTATATTATCAATACTACTTTAGTTATAGCCTGATATATGATTGCTAACTTTACAATGTTGTGATGTGACTGACGTTAGCTAATATTAACTGTAGCTAACGCCGGTCACTCACCAAGACAGCTGCCCTGTTCTCCACTGATTCTCCTCACACCAAAGCTCCATTTCTCTCCAATGGCCGTTATTTCTTCTAATCCTTGGCTCCTGGTCTCTTGGACACATAGAAGGCTCATAATTATATGGTTGTGGTCCGTCATATGCATTCGAATAAACTATATATTCTTACCTCTCGTCTCGCCTCCCTGTTTTATGTTACAGCCCATGAGCCGGGTTATAACAATATTTAAATGATAAAATTACATTTTTTGGGTATCCTTTTGTTGAACTGTCTGTTTAAAATTAGCCTAATCGAACCATCAGACAAAAAAAGCTTTTGAAAATAATATTATATTTTGATTTAGGTCAAAATATAATATTTGTAAACCTGAAGAGTCAGTGCCAGTGCCTCACCAGCAGTGTTGGGACTAACGCGTTACAAAGTAAAACCCCCCTGACTACACACCTGCTTTCCATCAAGCCATTTACAACGGCATATCAACGGAGGCTCCACAACCTTTCTCCGCCAGATCGTTGTAAAACCACAGTGGTATAACTTCAAGGCTACTTAGCATTATAGCTATTTTCTCATACCTGGATGTTTTAGCGACGCGAGATACGGCTGATACTAGCGCATTCGTTTCTGTTATGGATCAGTATCAACAGTCCTGCCAGTAACGTTACTATATTATCAATACTACTTTAGTTATAGCCTGATATATGATTGCTAACTTTACAATGTTGTGATGTGACTGACGTTAGCTAATATTAACTGTAGCTAACACCGGTCACTCACCAAGACAGCTGCCCTGTTCTCCACTGATTCTCCTCACATCAAAGCTCCATTTATCTCCGATGGCCGTTATTTCTTCTAATCCTTGGCTCCTGGTCTCTTGGACACATAGAAGGCTCATAATGGTTGTGGTCCGTCATATGCATTCGAATATTTATTTTCAACCTCTTCTGTGTCAAAACTAGCATTGTGATCCATGTTTATTACTACGGTAGACCGGCCGCTCTCCCCCAAGTTACGTCACACGCGGGAGGTCACGTGGGGAGGCTTTTTTTATGCGGAAGTAAAAATATCTTACAAAAACGACGCCAGATGTCACTGTAGTGTATATTATTTGGAAAATCTAGTGTATACATCATTTTCCTACACATTTATTCACTGGTGTCTCTAACCTGCAAGTTGCTCTTTAAGTACTGTTAATATCTTTCAAAGTTCAGAGGTTTTTAATTTCACTCCTCTTTTAGCTGACATTTAATAAATACAGGTAAATTTTTAGCAGCTATTCATACTAAATCAGTTGTCCCTCCCCCTGGTGCCAGGACAGATCCATCTTTAGGCTCCGTAGCCTTGTCCCCCCATAAGGCTTTGCAGTCTTGCCATGCTGTCCATTGAAAGCCAGTTGGCTAGAAAGCTGGACTTCAAGGAATTGATCAGTGACTTTGCCTGTAAGAAGGCTAGGCGCTGGGCTCTTGGGGAGTAAGGCTGAGCAAGGGCTCATAATAACGGTTAAAGGGCAAGGCTATGGTAATGATATTGGATCACTACAGAGAAGTAGTTATACACATGCCCCTTTCGTCACATTAGTATGCATGAAAAGTGACAGGTGGACACGCCCCCAATTATGCAAATGAGCGAAGTCCCACCTCCCATTGTTCGAGATCCTTTGATGTGAGGGGTGAGGTGTCATCACACAGCTTTATTCTTCCACCCCATATTGGGGACAGGGAAGCTAAATTGCACCTCCTCTGCCCAGTGCGTGCGCTGGCATGTTATATAGGGCGCAATACTTCCATTAGGCGCACTGAACAGCTGTTTGTGTGCTTTTGGGATGGTGTGGCCGGTAAAGCTCTGTCCAAGAAACGCCTGAGAGGATGGGAGTGCATCTCACATGCCTATGGAGGCGTGGAGAGCCTTTCCCACTGGGGTCCATGCACACTCTACACGTGGTATGGCTGTATCAACAGCCTTGTTCAACGGCGTGAGTGTGGAGGGCATATGCACGGTGGCGTCTTGGTCTACGCCAGGCCCCTTCATAAGGTTTTATCTCTTGGACAGCAAGCTCCTTCTCATCGTCTGTGCTTGCTGGAGCAACACATCCTCACTCCCAGGTCGGCCTATGTTGACGTTATGTCAAGTCCCCTGTCGGCTTTTTCCAACGCAAGGGGGGGCCCTTAGCGTCCATTTTCAGCTTTCCGGGATGTCCATATGCTTCTATGGACGCTCATGGAAGCACGGCGTTTGTTTGTGTCGACTGCCCTTAAAGGCAATGTGAGCGTCCATTCTCATTGGATAACGGAGAATTGTACACCCGGAAGTAAGTATTCCCCTTACTGTCGATTGATTTTACAGTGATATCTGCACTCCTCATCGACTAAAAAACACCAGATTATCCTTGTTAATTACACAACATTGATTGGTTTAAATTGTGTGCAATGCTTTTGTATTTTTCCCCTTCGATTCGGAGAAACAAATGTTTTTTCGGAGTAAAGGATGGCAGAAGACTACCCAGAATCCCCAGCTATCGTTTGGACTACACCATGTGCTCTGTTTGACAAACCCCGTGATAGTCCTCAAGCTCTGTGATTGCAGAGTGTGCTCCGAGGGTTACGCCGAGCCTCGAACAGCACTTGAAATGGGATGGAATCACGGCAGACTGTCCAAAACTGGATTTGAACGGGTCCACCGCGTCCCCCCTCCCCCACCCCGTCCCCAAAACTACAAATGCTGGCTATTCTGTTTCGCAACATGTTCTGTATCTATGGCACGTCTCTACTGGGAGTTGTAGTTTTAAAAGACGTTTTCGTATTTCCCATAATAAGAAGTTGCCAGTATTAAACTGTGTACATCCCTGGAGGTTTAGGGGATAGGAAACACTCACATTTAAAACATATAATTAATAAATGGGTGAAAATTGCTTGTGCCCATAATGGGCAGCATTAATATATATATATATACACACATGCCAGCTAAGGTCAGAAGAGCTTTATTTAACAGCTGGTCTTATGTTTGTGACCCCTGTTGTTAATTGATAACATTACATTACATTAATTGATAAGCCTGAAACATGCACTTGTTAAGGTTCAGAGGCACATTTTGCAAATATGGCAGTAGCCATCGATCAGCTTAAGATAAGATATACTTTATTGATCTCAAGTTGGAACATTTGCATTACATCAGCATGTGTAACGGTTAAATATGCAGTGGTGTTTATTTGTAAATCATTTAGTATAATCACACAAATTCTGTGTTTTATATTCAACAATTCTGTGTTCTTTATTTATTGATTGTTCAATACCTGACAAGGTCGGAGATGTAATATCTACATACATCTTATAAGAGTATAATACATTATGTATAATATCAGTTAAAATAAGTGCTTCAACATAGTTAACATTGCTGGAGGTACGCACAAATATTGATAGATGTCTTGTAATGCACTATTGAGGAACCTGCGACCCAAGTTTTTCATTCAATGCATAACTACACCATAGTTGTGTAGGCCTATATGATATGTCAATAAACCTTAGAAAATCTTGAAATCTTGAAAGGGATGTGCAAAATAGTCATTATATAGAGTCTTTAATTAACTATTAGTAGAGAATAACGAGTAATTAATATACTTTATAGGGATCCTATTAATATCTAATAATAAAAATAATGAAATTCAATAACATGCTTTAACCACTAGGTGTCCCTTTATATCAGCTGTGCACCTTTATGGTGTAAATACAGCCTATCTACCAATTGGATCAAATATAAAAGTCAGCCGAATTAGTGTTGATACTGCAAGGAGACGTATTGTGTGAAAAGAAATGTAAGATGTTGTTTAATGGCTGATATATTTATGTTCCACGTCACGTTTTCAGTTCCTCATGTTTGTCTAGAAGTCTTCTCATCAGGGCTATATAAATACAGAACTACGGCAGATATGTAATATTTAATGCAGCCGAACCGTGTATTACAATGCCGTTATGTGATGACTTTCAAAGAGAAAAGCAAGCACACTCGGAATAAAGTATTATTGTATTTTTTTTAAATGTTTTCGGTCTGTTTCCGTTATTTGTTAATGACGATGTGCTGTGAGATGTGAGACTGGAATTGCACAGGGGGAAATAACGTAGGCTATCTTTAGATGCGGATTTTGTTAAACTAATATGTTTGCGCTGTGGACCAACACTATACATTGACGGGGAAGGGGGTAGCAATAAAGACAACACCATTAAACAGTTACACAACATAACAGAAATAATATCGATAGCAGCGTCCCTAGCAACCACCTTGGTAACAATGAAAACGTTATGGACGCAATTTCCTGAAGTAATCTTCGTAATAACTAGCAAACTAAAGATCATGTACATCCACTGCACACATAATCTGAAATAACAACTCATATTTCTCGCATCAAATGACATCAAAACGCATTTTAATGGCCAAACTAACTTTAAAATAGGCATTTTCCATCGAGAATAAAACGAAGTTCGGCCATGTTTTGTTTTTTTCTGCAGGGAGAAATTTGAAGATCACGTGACGTCAAACAGAGCACATGGTGTAGTCCAAACGATAGCTGGGATTCTGGGTAGTGTAGTGTCTTCTGCCATCCTTTACTCCGAAAACATATTTGTTTTCTCCGAATCGAAGGGGAAAAATACAAAAGCATTGCACACAATTTAAACCAATCAATGTTGTGTAATTAACAAGGATAATCTGGTGTTTTTTAGTCGATGAGTAGTGCAGATATCACTGTAAATCAATCGACAGTAAGGGGAATACTTACTTCCGGGTGTACAATTCTCCGTTATCCAATGAGAATGGACGCTCACATTGCCTTTAAGGGCAGTCGACACAAACGAATGTCGTGCTTCCATGAGCGTCCATAGAAGCATATGGACATCCCGGAAAGCTGAAAATGGACTTTAAGGGCCCCCCCCCTTGCGTTGAAAATGGACGCTAAGGCCCCCCCCTTGCGTTGGAAAAAGCCGACAGGGGACTTGACATAACGTCAACATAGGCCGACCTGGGAGTGAGGATGTGTTGGCTGGGGCAACAAAGGACTGGTGAGGGGGTGTTGTGGGTCAGTAGGTATCTGATCCCCCCTGGACATAATGCACTTATGTTTTCCCATGTTCCTTAGGGACCCGGGAAACATGGTGCACAGTATGCCCCATACAGGGCTGGAGGACTTCAGTTTAGGTTGGTTTAAAGAGACCCTATTGTGCTTTTTGGAGTTGTCCCTTTCCTGTAGTGTGTACAATTGTTTTTTGTGCATGTAAATGGTCTGCGGAGAAGGAACATGACATCACTATGTAACAATTATGCTTCTAATGGCTAGCAGTCCAACACATTGTACGTGATTGGCTAAGGGGCCGGACATCTCTAAACAATCAGAGCAGACTGGGCTCTGGTTTCAGACTGAGGGTGAAAAGAGGTGCTGCAGCATAGGCAGTATGAGAAAAATAAAGAGCTTTCTGATCATTAAAGCATGGAAACATGTCACAGTGAGGCACAAAAAACAAATATGAACCTGAAAAATGTATTAATTAATCTTGTTTCCTCACTTTACAAAAATAAAGGTCTCCTATAACAAAGGGAAAAATTGTCTTCTATTCCAAAAGAATATTGTAACGATACATTTCTTAAATTAGTTAAACTATAGGTAGTGTGAGTTAAAAGTAGTGTCCAACATGCCCCTATAAGTATATATAAATACAGATAATAACTAGGGCCGGGACTCGATTAAAAAAATTAATCTAATTAATTAGAGGCTTTGTAATTAATTCATCGAAATTAATCGCATTTTTAATCACATATAAATATTTGACCTGAGAACAGTGAGAAGCAATTTTTTTCACATGGATTTTAGTATACCATTAGGCGCATTCACACCACAGTACTTTTCCCACAAAGGTTCATGAGAACTTAGTTCATGAGAACTCTTTGAACCTGGGGGTGGATTAGGCAAATGAAGCCGCTGACGTCACTTCTTCTTCTGCTTTGGGTTTACTGGCAGGCCGCAAACGGCGTATACTGCCACCCAAAGTCCCCGGCCGGAAGTCCCCGGAGTTGGGGATTGGCTTCAGTAGAAGCTGCTGGGAGTCCCAGCAGCTTCTACTGAAGCCTTCCGAGTAAATCGCCAGAACGCCGACACCTCCTCATCTCCACCGCTCCCATGTTTTATTTTGTGTCGCCATAAGTTAGTCTCTCTGCGTTTCTGCGCTGGGCTAATGCTAATAATGCTAATGCGAGGATAATAAAATGGCGGCTTCACAAAACTTTTTGGGAGTTTTATGGGGCGTGGTTTGCAATCCGCCCAGCCAATCAGACATATAGCTCTTTTCTCACAAGAGAGCCGTACGAAAGTCCCTGCTCTCTAGCAGCTCTCTGCTCTCTAGCAGGGACTTTCGTGGGGGGTAAAAAGGTTCTCATGAACTAATTTTAGTACCAGCTCTTTTTGGTGTGAACGCGATAAAAGAGGCTAACTTCCACGCTAGCTGCTATATGTTTTGCATTGAGGTGATACTTGAGGCTTGATGTGCTGCGGTGATATGCGAATTCCTTTTTGCATAATTTGCACACAACCGTGCTCTTATCGACGCTTCCATCTGTCCGTTTTTTAAAACAACATTTCCCACTGTTGTTCACTGTGGTTTGTTGTTGTCTGAAGTCATGAACGTTCGTTGGTGCTCCAGTATAATCGGTACGCCTGAAACTCATCCAGTGAGAAACGTTCCGCGGTGCAAAAATAAGTGCGATTAAAATGCGTTAATTTTTTTAATGCGTTAATTTTTGTGTAATTAATTAATCTTAATTAACGCGTTAAAGTCCCGGCCCTAATAATAACATTTGGCTTTTTGTTCTTTTTTTGTCTTATTGACCACTACAGAAGGTGTACATTGGGTTAACCTCTTACAGTCAACTATAACACATACATAAAAACCTTACTTTTGTGAAGTTTCACAAGCCATCGAGAGAGTACAATCGACAGCATTCAAGACAGGAAAATCAAAAGTGACACCCAAGGTTTTTTTATACTTTTTCTACAAAGCTTAGAACAAATGGTACAATAATTTCCAAGGCGGTACAAAAACACTCATGTACAAAGGTATAGCTGAAACCCTAGATCTCTGGGATATTGTACAGCAGCATCTAGTGGCCAGGGCTGAGGGCATTTCAACATGGTGCTTCAATCTAAAACACACACTCAGACACACACCATTGCCAAATTAAAACAAGGTCATGCCCCCCAACTCCTCAAGCCAAGGTCAAGGCTCAATCATTTTTAACTCAACACACCAATTTCCTTTTTCCCCTCAGAGGAGACTTTCATTTATATTCTATATCTCTCACTGTATTTTTCTCCGCCTCTCCATTTCTATTACCTCTTGTTCCTGACCCCCACCCGCATGACCCACATGTTGAAAACAGACAGCTGTGATTGTCAATATCATCGCCTTGTCTGTCTTTTTGATCACCTCAGGCCAGAATCTGAATGATCTGATGATGTTTTCCTGTCGGGGAATCATCACTAATGAGCCATTGTTGATTTAAAGTAGTTTTCATTTGACTGAGGGAGTTGTTCACCTGCTCACAAGAACACACACATACAAGCACAGAGACCCAGAGGACAGCAGCATACAGCGTGTCGGGCTGTCAGTCAGAAGTCAATAACGATCAGAGCGCTCTGAGAATATGAGTCGATTAAATTGCTGAGCAAATAGTCCGTGGCTCGGGCCATTATTGGGTATTTTTCTGCATATCTACTGCTCAATGTAATATCTGCTGCTCAGTGTAATATATGCATAGAGCCTGGTTTGACCGTGAGGTGAAGGCGTAATTTGGCGCAGAGTATTGTTTTATCACTGTGCTTTGTTCCAGGGGCGGCGCCAGGGGGGAGCTAGGGGGTGCTGAAGCACCCCCCAGGATTGCCAAAGCACCCCCTAAGCACCCCCAAGAAATATGTGTTTTTTTTTTGTTTTTTTTATTATTATTATTATTTTTATTAAATTAAATTACAAATATTAATGATTACATCAATGCATATGTGAAACAAACACATTTTTGACCAAAACATAAAGCCAACACAGGTGATATGATTAGGCCAATGGTCAGCACCCATTCGATTATTGACCTACCCATAGGCTAAATTACTTTGTGACACTTGATTGACTTCCTGTTAGCTAGAGCGCCAAATGATTTGCTAACAGCAAAGTGAAAAATTGATCGTTTTTTAGTCCTTAAACGACCACGTGTGGACACTCAATCAAAACCAACTGAAAGCGAGAGGGATTCTGCACATAATAGGCCTCGTGAGTACAAGTAGCTTACTTCTGGGTCTCTGTGTTTCATTCAAGCCCTGCTCTGTGTGTGTGTGTGTGTGTGTGTGTGTGTGTGTGGTGTGTGTGTGTGTGTGTGTGTGTGTGTGTGTGAGTGTGTGTGTGTGTGTGTGTGTGTGTGTGTGTGTGTGTGTGTGTGTGTGTGTGTGTGTGTGTGTGTGTGTGTGTGTGTGTGGCACGAGCCATTTTGTGTGCGTGCGTGCGCGAGCGAGCGAGAGAGCTCGCCTCGCGCACCAGTGGGTATCTACCGGAGATCGTTGTGGTTAGCATCTGGTGATAGCTAGCCAAGCTAATGGATATAAGGAGCTTTTTCAACAACAAGGTGGAGGGAGAACTCTCTCCTGTCAGACGGAGAGTCTCAGGTAACCTCAACTCAGGTGAAGTAAAGGACTCTCTCAGTGTTTAGATAGTTAACTTTAGTCTAGTTATCTCAGTGGGTCTCAAACGGTTTGTTTTAAAAGGGGAGTGATTTGTAAAATATCTATAAAGAAATAGAAAATCTGTTGACAGTTCTGTTTCGTATGGGTGTTGAGATGTATCCATAGATCTCTTAATGTTGCTCTCAAAGTGCACCAGATTGATGCTTTTAACTTAAATATGTAACAAAAAATCTTCCCGGGGGAACTAGCCCCCGGACCCCCCTAGAGGAGGTGAGGACCCTCCTAGAGGAGGTGAGGTCCGCTCCCCACTTGTAAAAATAGCACTTTACCCCTGCCTATATGCCGTGAGCTGATTATCGAGCCTTCATTGTAACAGTCGCGGGTGCACTGTGTGTGTGCGCGCGTGGGGAGTGTTGCAGTAGAAAATTCAACTGTAGCGCTGGTGCATTAATGGGAAACCCTAAATGTGTGAGCACCCTCTATGAAACGTCAAGCTACCCCACAGCACCCCCTAGAGAAAATCTCTGGCGCCGCCACTGCTTTGTTCCCTGTGGCCCTGTATTATTCATCAAAGATCAGGATCCCTGATCTGGAGCGCATAAACTCTAAACTGTCTGCCTCATGGCCGTAATTTCCAATGGGGACAGGGGGGACATGTTCCCCCACTTTTCAAAATCCCGTTTGTGTCCCCCCCACTTTTCAAATGTGTTTTTTTACGCAAGCGGTCATCGTCACGGAGGAGCATCTGTGTGGCACGAGCGCATTTTGTGAGAGACAGAGAGAGAGAGAGACAGAGAGAGTTACGGGGGTTGTTGTTAGCATCTGGTGCTAGCTCGGAGCTAACGGAGATTAGAAGCTGTTTCAACAATAAGGAGAGGGAGAGTCCTCTCCTGTCGGCTGAGATAACGTCAGTTTAGGTGAGGTGAGGTAATTACTCGCTGCGATTAGATTGTAAACTTTAGTCTAAGTTATCTCAGTGGGTCTCAAACGGTTTGGTCATCTATGTAAACAAATATTTCCATCTATTTAATATAGTTGTTCAAAATAAGTTAAAAAATAATTCCAATGTCAGTAAAAAAAAAAAACACACAGTTTAAAAGGGGAGTGATTAGTAAAATATGCATACATAAAAAGAAAGAATGCAGACTAGGTAAGATAAAGATAGGAGAGAGGAGTATATCAATTATTTGTTATTGGTTGTGAGCATATTCTAATGGTTTTTGGAGTATTGAAATATATACAGTTCTGTTTCATATGAGTGTTGAGAGCTGTATCCATAAATCTCTTAATTTGTGCACCAGATTGATGCCTTTAACTTCAATTTAAAGAAAACAATCTTCCCGGGGGTGCATGTCCCCAGACCCCCCTATAGGATGTGAGGTCATCACAAATAAAACAGGCTCACATGGATAGGATACTAGATAGGTTTGCGCACTCATTATATACACTACACATTTTCCTTGGATTTTTTAACACCATAGTCCCTAATATATTTGTAGAAAGGCAGGAAATGGAATTAAATCGAGAACAATGTTTCATTGCGGAGAACCCACTGTTTTGTGTCCCCCCCCCACTTCTCAAACCAAAG
Organism: Gymnodraco acuticeps; assembly: GCF_902827175.1. Classification (NCBI taxonomy): domain Eukaryota; kingdom Metazoa; phylum Chordata; class Actinopteri; order Perciformes; family Bathydraconidae; genus Gymnodraco; species Gymnodraco acuticeps. The sequence goes on along the minus strand of NW_022991154.1, from coordinate 5,939,175 downwards.
TTACACACACTTGGTCTGCCGTCTATATGTTGTCATTCAAAAATGTTGAGATATAGTTCACTTTGATTCTACTGTTTCTATCTACCAGTCCATAGAATAGAATATATGTGGGGGATAATACCCAACAAGTTGTAATTCGACAACTGTAAAGGACACAAATAATGGTTCACTTCTAGAACCAGGTAAAATCACGGGGTATTTAAATAGAAAACTGCTACTGTATAGTTCGTAAAGGGAACTGGGTACAACATACACTGACCACGTAACGTCACATGACTAGACAACCAACAAACTCAGTTTTGTCAACAATGGGGGTTCATTGTCATTGGGTAAATCATGTGACAAATGAAGAGTAAGAGGAAAGAAAGAGATTGGTGCTAAAAGCAGTCAGAGACTATTTTGATACTGAAATAAAATTCTGGGGAAACACATAGGCCCTTTCTCATTTCTCTAACTCCACGCAGTTAATAAAATAATATCCAGGGGATGCATGCAGAGCTGTCATTGGCTGAGATAAGTCCGGCCGTGCGTCACGACTCTTTGAAACATCTCTGTTCCCGGAAATGCATCCACGAAGGAGCCGTGGAGGACCGTGGAGGACCGTGGAGGACCCATCAGTGTATCCTCGGTTATAGCTCCTCCAGAGAGCTTCCTCGACGCTCGATCCTCGGTCCTCGAAGTGCATTTAGAGAAATGAGATGTCCTTCAACATGGCGCGCTAAAATTCATTTCCGGGTCACTACCGGAGGACCGAGGAGTCGAGGAGGAGGATTTGATTAAATGAGAAAGGGCCATAGACACACATACATAAACACACACACACACACACACAATGGGCTAAGACTCTCATGGCAGCCGAAGAAGATATAGTGTCGGTATAAAATGTTGCCACAGGGCATCACTGCATTGAAAGACACACATAAAAAAAAAATATATGAAGTATGTATATAAATTATATATAGATATTTATAGGTGCAGCCCAACCCAATGAACCCCCCCCCCCCCCACACAACCACAAACACCACAACCACAACCACACCCACACACACACACACACACCACACACACACACACACACACACACACACACACACACACACACACAACACACACACACACACACAGGGACCCATTCAGCAGGAATGGGCTCTGTCAGAATGTACAATCCATTCTGCGGCCAAGTGAGGCCGTTAAAGAGACAAATGGAGGGAAATAGAGACTCAAACAGCCAACTGCTCTGCCTTCATCCTACACTCCACACTCTTAATCACACACACACACACACACAACACACACACACACACACACACACACACAAAAACACACATTATGTTGGCCCCAGTGGTCCCATGCGTCCAGCAAGCCTGTTGCTCGCTCCAGCAGAGCCATCACACTCCGGTTCAGGTGAACTGCCACAAATTAACCAGTAGCCTCTTAACCTTTCCATTGCAGGACATACATCAAGGCGGCTCACCGCCTCTCATGCAGGGACAGTGGGCTTTCACACTGACAAGAACACTATTGCACAACAACAGGAGCATTGTGAGACTGCACAGTATATGCAAGGGGGAAAACATTTAAGAAATTGTAAACAGTATGCAAATGTGCCTAGAACTGCACTGAAAGAAAAACAAATATGTTTCTGAAGTACCTGACTACTCAAGGATTTAAGGAGTTTCATTGGAGAGGAGAGAATAAATCCTATTTAAAGCCAATGGGTAAAATAATGGATGGACCTGGGATAAGTTGTTCAACATGTAGATGGTTTTACCAATGTCATGTTCAATTGATAATGTTCAAGTGCCGACAGCAGCCAATTACCAAGAATGCTTCATCAACTTTCCTCCAGGTGGCTTGGGTTAGGGTCAGCTAAATAACAGAATTCTATATACAAAAACACAACAGAATTACAAGTCTGAAACATCAGCATTTTTGCACTTCTGGTTCCCTTGTCTTGAGGTCAATAGGTTTTGAATATATTTAATATCAGATGCCTAAACAAAAGATCTACGATTCTCACAACTTTAGAGATTTTTAGATTTTGTCTGCATAAAAGTCCAAGTTTAGGTCGTCTGTGAAATAGGATGTAAAACTGGCAATCTACACAGCCATGCCCACTGTCTAGATCAGGTCAGACGTAAAGGAAAGGCTTTTGTAGAAGAGGTAAAGGTGACAAACCACAACAAGTTGGAGCCGTGCAATTGTGGTGTAGCCTACGGTTGGCTTTTCGTTCCTTTGTCAATTGGCTTAACGCTTCAACCATGAAAGTGGTGTTTGTTTTTGAAGATTATATTGTTGATCAAAATGTGAATGGATCGCAGTATTCGTTTTAAGAGAGCTTATTTTTTTTGCAGAAATTCAAAGCTCCCAAAAAACGAATTGGCTCTTTGCCAAAGGGACCATGGCGAAGCTAACTTCCAGGTTTGCCTACAAATATACTTCATCCCTGTAGCTTAACTGTCGCTCCTGATGACTCATGATGCTAAATGATTCAGATTTTGACTCCTTTCTCTCCAGATCAGCACTTTGACTGACAGCACTGCCAGTAGCCACACAGGCTGTACCTCTGCATGGTACTAGAGTATTAAGACTGAACCATGATGCTGCCCATTATTTAAGCAGGTGAAAACATTTGATATTTTCACATGATGATGTAACCATGTGAAATGCTACTGGAACTAAAATGTTTTATGGTGAAATACAAGACCTGTGAATGCTGTATGTTCCATGTCTATCTCAATACTCAAATGCCATACAAATACGCAAAAAGGCTCTTTTATAGGATTAGAAGCTTCATCGGGGCTAAGATATACAAATCACGTTGGTACTTTCCACTGTATTTAGTTAGCATGAAATCCCCTCCTTGTGCTTCTAAAGACAGTGTTTCCTGGCTGTCTATCTCCGGCTGCTGAAGCCTTGGATCTGCTTCGTACTGCCTTTTAGCACAAACAAGGAATATGGATTTCAACCCGATCATTCACAATGAAGTTTCCATAAAAATAATTACTGGTATGGAGAGGAGGAACAAATCAATAAATGTTTAAATGTATATACAGCCTATTGCATATAAACAAAGAAAATCTGATTTAAAAAATATATTTAACTAAATAGACTTGCTTTCCTCCTATTGCATACATGCTGAAACCTGGACTACATCAAACTTTAATCTCCATCCCTTCACCCCCCCCCCCCCTTTCTGTTCTTTTTATATTCGTCACACATTGTTGTATTCCTCTGCAGAGAACAGTTTAAGAGAAAGGGGGGAAGAGAGGAAGAGCAAAGGGGTTTGGGTGGCAGATATTTCGCATAATTCTTCTTCATCCATTGGGGATCCCTTCCAGGCATTTGTATGGCGGAGGGGGCTTTTGAAAGCAAATTAGTCTCTTTTTAGGCTTCATCGGTCACAAGCCAGTGTACTCCAAGGTCACATCTAATTTGATATGGAAATGGTTTTAAATATTCATCCACAACCCCAGGTGCTCCCCTATGTACAGGCAGTGAGAATATGGAGCCGTACCAACGCCCCCTTGTTAGCTGCTGTCACTGGAAACACAGTGTTCCCAACACTCGCTCCAGGCAGTCAAGCGGGGAGGTGGAGGAATAAACGTAACGTTCGACTTGAATTGCATTAGGGGAAAATCCCAGTTGCATCCGAACAGGTGACATTTCTCCACCCGCTGAACATCGTTTTCCCCCACCTAAGTAGTCATTTGCATGTAAATTCGGGTTGCTCCACAGCCAATTAAAATCCTGCCCAAGGAGTGTGTTCTTTTATTAATAGTTTAACTCCAGGCAGGAGGGTTTTACAAGTTATTCCGGGCACTTGGCGCATACTGTACATGAACATCGGAAAGGGTTTACATTTGCCAAAAATGATCTTAAAATTAAAAGCGCTCATTATATACTCCGCTGCATTATTCAAATTGATGCTTCATTAGCTGTTTTCCCACTGGTTATCTTTGCTTGGAAATGGCCTTGGTTCTGTAGGAACAACCAAAACATGTCAGGATAACAGCACTAATTTTTCTAGATGTGTATGTTTTTGGATCCACATGTGGTATGTTTGTATGTTTGACCAACAAGCCAAATAAATGTACAACCACAGGTCACATTTTCATGACTTAAAGGAGAAACTTAAAGGTGGGGTAGGTAAGTTTGAGAAACCGGCTCAAGATACACTTTTTGTTATATTCCATGGAATGCTCTTAACATCCCGATAGCAATGAATATCTAAAGTGCTTTGAGAAAAAATCCATAAAAAAATGTCATCTGTGGAAGCCGTAGTACTGTAAAAAGCACAACCAATCATTTTAGCCGGCCCGGCTAAAGTAACTGGATGGCCTACCTGCCTGTCAGCCTTCCATCTGTGCACAAACTTATCTCGTGCCCTCATTGGTCATGTGCGCGTCCCTGTGTGTTGGAGGAGGGGCTCTGTAAGGAAGTGGCAGATTTTTTCCAGTTGTGTATTTTCAAATTCTAGCGCACTCGAACTGGTTTCTCCAAAATTACCTACCCCACCTTTAACTATAAACAGGAAGTTAATGGAAGTTGTTCCAGAACATACACTCTGATGAGCAGTGGATAAAGATTACAGATGTAATCGTTTATTCGCTGGCCAACAAACGGGCAAGAGTTTAAAGTCCATTTTCGGGTTCCATTATTGTACTCTACTGTAACATTTTTACATGCTTTTATGTTCTAACAGTGCTTTATTTTCGTCTTTTCACCTACTGGCTGATAAGAGAGCCCAGTCTGCTCTGATTGGTCAGCTGGACAACTCTGTTGTTATTGGTCAACGGATTAGAGATGTCCTGACCCTTACCATATCACGTACAATATGTAACATAGCGATGCCACTATGTTTAGGAAGTAAGCAAAGAAGTCCAATGGAGGCGTTTCAGGCAGTGCAGTGCATGATTTTACGTGGCCGAACAATCATTTAAAAACATACTTGTAAAAACATTTTTACTTCTTTCCTTATTTTCCTTTGATTTTGAGACACATTTTAAGTGTTACAAAATATCAATTTCCATTAAACTCTAAATATTAGGTTGTGGTTCTGTCACATTGGCAGCTTTATACATTTTGGGATTATGGTGTTTCCAGTGGCGAGCCGTGACTTTCATACCTAGGCTCTCTGACCCCCCCCCCCTTCCCTCGAAAAAAAAGAAGAGATATTACGTCACAGCGTATAATTCAGCGGAATATCAAAACAGCGACCCGGGGTGGAAAACGCATCAATGACAGCGATCCTCTACCACACAAAACAACATGATTTATATAAACACCTATCATGACAGGGCACCCACAGCCAAGTAACAATTACAAATGAATTAAGTCGGAACGGCGGCCCACATTGAACATGACTTAGGCCTACCTTTGATGATCAAATCACTTAAACACAAAGTCCATCCTCCTGTCCTTTTGGATGAAGCACTTGCGGGTCATTCAGCTGATCCTTTGCCACTCCAGTTTATCATTGTAACTCAATCTTGAAAATGACTCTGTTAATAATTTCGCAACGATGTTATCACTATCACTGAAGTGAGCCATCATGAACAAACGTATGCTAATTATAAATCTATCGATCATAAATCTATCGATCATAAATCTATCGATTAGATTTATGATTCGAAAATAATAAAAGTATAGACATGTGGATATTATCCGGCTGAACAAAATGTGCATTTATCTAACAGGTTTGTTTTCCACAGACCTTATTTCGAGCTATTTTCCAAAATCCTATGGAGAAATCCCATTGCTTTCTGTCGAGGGAATCCAAGTGAAGCTTACTTCCGGGTTTTAGGATGCGTCACTGCACCCCTTGCATAGACCTCACAGCGGGCGGAACTTGTCATAAAGTCCGCGAAAATAAAGCCCGCCCATTTAGAGGGAAGATATGATTGGTCAATTGTACTGTCATTTGACATTAGAGATGGCAAATCCGGATCCTTTTACGGACTCAGGGTCTTCTGAGTTAGTCATTGAAGAGATCCGGATCATACGAGTCATTTGAGTCATATGAGTCAGCATCACCAAGAGCGTAGAAATCCTACCGGTGAAACCGAAAACTTGTTGCATTTCACCAGCATATTAAACTGACGTTATATTAACCTCTGCTACACAGTGTCTTTTGCTTTAATAAAAAATGTTGATCACAAAAAAAAAGGGTTATTTTGCGATTTGGCGAATCTGAGTCTGCTGTTGACTCGTGCATGAGGACGAGTCTGCTGGATCTCTGGATCTGCTGCTATACGGTTACGGCTCTGAGTCCGCACGAGTCTGCTGTGTTTTGCACAGTGAGTCAGGATTTGCGAATCTGAGTCTGCTGTTGACTCGTGCATGAGGACGAGTCTGCTGGATCTCTGGATCTGCTGCTATACGGTTACGGCTCTGAGTCCGCACGAGTCTGCTGTGTTTTGCACAGTGAGTCAGGATTTGCGAATCTCTGAGTCTTCTGTTGACTCGTGCATAATATAGCCGCGGGAGCAGGGAGCTGGAGGAGGGGCTGCAACATGTTACTGTTAATCTCTCCCCACTTTTGGCCACACCCCCTAAGTAAAATGTCTTCCCGGCCGCAGCTATGCTCGTGCACATGACAAGTATGGATCTCTGGATCTGCTATGCTATTACGGTTAATCCCCACGAGTCTGCAGGAAGTTTCACTGATCTGCGTCCCCTCCCCTGAGCCAAACGATAACTTCTTGAAGCTATCCTACTTGCTAAAGGGTAGGCAGATGGACTGGGGTACGTTGTAATGTTATTTTACATGTTATAAGGAGAGTAGTGAGTGACGCAATTTATAGTTTTAATTTGTACGTCACACCAGGTGTAGGACTCAAAGGACTCGGGTTAATGGAGAGGGGAGACTCGTCACGACCAGCTCATTTCTAGGATCCGGGTTAATGATCCGGATGAATCAGGACTCGCCCATCTCTATTTGACATTACTCTCTCGTTGAGTTACTATAGCTGGCCCTCTGTGAATGTAGAGAGGTATGGAGTAAGATTTGTGTCAATATTCTAGCGCGTAAAACAAGCTACTCACGAGTAGGGTTGGGTACCGAGAACCGGTTCCAACATTTCGATTCCAACGGCATCATTTAGAAATGTGAATTTCGGTTCCGCTTTTCGATGCCTGAGGAAATGTTTCTCGCCGCTCTCCGTAGCCTTCTGTATCAAGCGGCGAGGCTGGAAATGTAGCGTTGTACCTACACTTCCTACAGCGTAACCTGAGACCAGGGCTGGCCTGTCACACTGGCGTTATAGATGTTCGCCTAGGGCGCCAGATCTGTGGAGGCGCTGCGCTGACAGCTCTGGGAGGGGAAAAAAACGTTTTGACCGTTGGTGCTCATCCTAATTTTCGGCCTTGATGTAAAAACATTCATAATTAAGTAAATGTAACACCCTTTTCATCGCGGTTACACTTTTCATTTGCCCTGTACGATGGGCGCTGTAAGTGATGAAAATGGGGGATGTTGGCTTATCTGGCACCCGCAGCTCACAGCCAAAGTGCGAGTGAGCGTGGGAGCGAGCGAGGGAGAAAGGGAGGGTGCACCGGTACGCACTGTTGTTATTAGCATCTGGTGCTAGCTGCTCTAACGGATATTAGAAGAAGATGTTTCTACAATGATGTGGAGGGAGAGTCATCTCCAGTCAGACTGAGAGGCTGATAACAACAGCTCAGTGAGGTAAGGACTCTGAGTGTTTAGTTGTTCACTTTAGTCTAAGTTATCTCAGTGGGTCTCAAACGTTTTGATCACAATTTATGTAAACACATATTTCCAAGGCACTCCTTTATAATTATTGGGATAAAACAGGTTTGAAATCATTCCCATGTATACTATAGGACAGTAAACCAGACATATCGTTTTAAACTGGAGAGATACAAAAATATGCATAGATAAAATAGTAAAATAAGAACAACAACAGCATGAATGAACAACAAAAATAAAATACGTTACATGTATTTGTTATTGGCTATGGTAGGTTATTGGTTATGTTCACATACTTATTTAATTATTAAAATGTAAACCGATCTTTTTCATATGGGTGTTTAGAGTTGTATCCCCTAGATCTAGTCTCTAGTAATTCTGCTTAAAGTGCACCAGATTGAAGCATTTTACTTTAAAATGTTCAAACATTTCTTCCCGGTATGCCTGAGAAGGCAGATATGCTTGTTTTTCTCAACAAGAACTGTTCTTTAAAAATTGGACTGTTGCACTGTTGTAGCTTCAGTGGTTCTCAGGTTACAGTTACATAGCAGTGAATATAAACAGACTGATTAATGTGAATATTACTGTAAACTAACATGTGTAAAAGTTTCTTGAATAAATGTAATTTTTTTGGTGGAAGAAGCATGTATCATTTTTTTACCCTGCCCCTCAAAGAATCAGAATTGAGAACCTTTAAGAACCGGAATCGAAAAGTAGAATCGGAATCGGAATCAGAATCATGGAAATTCAAACGATACCCAACCCTACTCACGAGCGGAAAATGTGCTTTTACACGCGCATAAAATGACCCTCGCGCGCAGATTAAAACCCCCGCGAGCGAGAGACAGCCCTCTTGCTCGCTCGCGGGAGTGTCAGCCTCGCGAAGTCTGTCTACGCGCGTGAAAAGTTTCTGGCACTTTGGGGCGGAGCCACTGGACTTTGATTGACAGCTGCAAGGAAGCCCGGAGATGCCAGGTTTGATAAATGCCTGAACTACCAAGAGCCGAGGAGCGACAGCTGCAAGATCAGTTGGACGAGATTGAATGGTAAGTTAATGTTCATGTTAATGTTAATGGTGAAGAAACGAAGAAGAAGAAGAAGAAGAAGAAGAAGAGAAGAAGAGAAGAAGAAGAAAGAGAAGAAGAAGAGAAGAAGAAGAATAAGCAGAAGAAGAAGAAGAGAAGAAGAAGAAGAAGAAGAAGAAGAAGAAGAAGAAGAAGAAGAAGAAGAAGAAGAAGAAGAAGAAGAAGACAGACACATGGCAGCAACTTTCCCTCTGCTTCATTCATTTCTCCTGTTCAACAGGTTAGTAGTGTGTACACAGATTATGTCATATTTCGATCTAAGAAGTGTCTTTGAAACTGTTTTATGTGTAGTTAACTTTAATGTCATTCGGTGAGCTACGCTACTAGCGTGTGGCTAATGGCGTCCGCTAGCTTCTTTAACACAGGCTGTTGCTCCCTGAATAATGTAGCTCTACTATGTTACTATGTGTATGAGTCCCGTGCACTAGTCTGGCTTACATTTCAAGTTTATTCTGTTTGTATAAATATGTGAAATGCTGGTCTGAGGTCATAATTGTTCATATTATTTAAATGCTAAAGCACTACTGCTATGCTAATATTGTGTCTGTACAACAGCCATGTTAAAGTGAGTACAGTCGGGTTGTGTGTGTTATCTGTTATCACTGTATTATATACTGTAAATGAAAAAGGCTTTAATCCTTCATGAAAGTCATAATATGGCATGTGGATTTATGTCAATTTTTTATTAGAAAACGAAATATGTCAGACATACAGTTATTTTGATTGGCTAAATGTATTTTTACATTCTCAGTTAGCTTCAGGCCTCACTGAGGAGAAGTATTGAGGTAGAAAGCTGGTGAAGCCATTTCCTTATATTCTGTTTGCACAGATAATAAAGCTGGTTGGCAAGAAGGAAGTCATATTCATTCGACCACACAACACAACGCAGAGATACATAAATAGAGAAAACGGATATAATTTGTAAGTGAATTTATTAATGTGTTTAATAAATTCTGGCTAGGACAACCACACAAACGGCAGCAACTTTCCCTCTGCTTCATTCTTTTCTCCTGTTCAACAGGCTTATTATCTGATTACCAGCTCTGCACAGCGGACTTGTAACACTAGCAGCAGTGGAGATGGAGCATCAGAACCTGGAGAATACAGCAACAACAACAAGGATCCATTTGAAGATAGGTAAATGTAAATATTACAGTAATAGTGTAGTTTCATTGTGTGGATTTAGTTAAATAGGTTGTAAGAGAGAGAGAGACTCCTGTCCCACCTACCCATTTTATTTTGAGTTGTGCATTGTTATTTGTGCTTGAGAAACATTCCACTTGAACTTTATATTTTAATGAACTTAGTAGTAATTATTGTCCTACATTTCTTTCCGATTTCACAGCTGCCTGGGCCTAGCAGCAAGAACCTCCATCTGTGCCTGCACCCTTGTCAAGATCTAACGTGCCTCAAGGGCCTTCACCAGAGCCATCACCACCAAGGACCAGAGGACCAGCATCACTACAGCAGCCTTCATCTCCATATGTGCCTGCCACAAGATTAAGATACACCTCGGTATAAAGGCCTCCACCACAGCCATCACGATCAACCCAGCCAGCAAAGAAGTCTCGCCTAGCACACCTCCCTCCCGCCGACACAGCCACCAGCAGCCCATGCACCATCACCCCCACCTACACAGCAGCCAAACCCACTGTCTTGGAAGACAGACAAAGACCATGGCACTGCTCCCCCTGTCTTTACATTTATAATGAATAGTTGGTTGAGAAAGTTCTGATATTGTCAGTGTTCGTACGGTCATTAAAAACCTGGAAAAGTCATGGAATGCAATATGCAGCTCTGCACAGCGGACTTGTAACACTAGCAGCAGTGGAGATGGAGCATCAGAACCTGGATAATACAGCAACAACAACAAGGATCCATTTGAAGATAGGTAAATATGACAGTAATAGTGTACTTTCATTGTGTGGGTCTAACATAGTTAAATAGAGAGAGAGAGGGAAGAAACATTCCACTTGAACTTTATATTTGAATGAACTTAGTAGTAATTATTGTCCTATATTTCTTTCCGATTTCAAAGCTGCCTGGGCCTATCAGCAAGAACCTCCATCTGTGCCTGCACCCAGGTCAAGATCTACCGTGGCTCAAGGGCCTTCACCAGAGCCATCACCACCAAGGACCAGAGGACCAGCATCACTACAGCAGCCTCCACCTCCATCTGTGCCTGCCACAATATTAAGATACACCTCGGTACAAAGGCCTCCACCACAGCCATCACGATCAACCCAGCCAGCAAAGAAGTCTCGCCTAGCACACCTCCCCCCGCCGACACAGCCACCAGCAGCCCATGCACCATCACCCCCACCTACACAGCAGCCAGACCCACTGTCTTGGAAGACAGACAAAGACCATGGCACTGCTCCCCCTGTCTTTACATTTATAATGAATAGTTGGTTGAGAAAGTTCTGATATTGTCAGGGTTCGTACAGTCATTAAAAACCTGGAAAAGTCATGGAATGCAATATTTTTCCCAAAGTTTTGGAAAAGTCATGGAAATATAACTAAAGTTGCATCAAATATAATTTATATGTTATCTAATCGCCGAAATAGTAATACTATAATGATAATAAATACTGTATCGTATAATGAAAGGTAAAATGGCAACTGTGGCAGTATTTCGCTGGTGAGAGATGTTTACAATCACAACCTCTAGTCTACAGGAGCTACTATTTGATATAAAGATGCCAGGGAAGTGCAGTTTCAACAATGTATGGCTTCTAAAGAATAAGTACCAATTGTGGTTATCAAAAGACATTGACCCAAGACGTGCTAAATGCAAACTGTGTTGTAACATATTCGATATTTCGAATATGGGCGAGGCAGCGCATGCTAGCCAAATGAAAGAGTCATTTTTTTGGTCATGGAAAAGTCATTGAAAATCATTGGTGAAAAAGTGTATGAACCCTGTATCGTAAATATTGAGATTTTACAGTTTCTTATGTTAACATAAATAGTTGGTTGAAAAAAAAAGTTGTAATGCTCAATTTGTATTTGTACACATCACATGAACCTCAGTATGGAATATGAAGTCATGAATCAGTCCTGATGTAACTTTTCTGTGGTGAAAGGCAAGTTTATTTATATAGCACTTTTCAACACAAGGCTATTCAAAGTGCTTTACAAAAAATGAAAGACATTAAGAAAATGGCATTTAAAATCAGTCATTAAAAAGAAAAGCTAATAAAATAAACATTAAAAGAAAAAATACATGGATAAAAGTTACAGTGCAGTCTAAGATATGAATTGTTCAACTAAACATTAAAAGAAAAAGTACATGGATAAAAGTTACAGTGCAGTCTAAGATATGAATAGTTCAATTAAAAGCAGCGACAAGAAGAAAAGTCTTCAGCCTGGATTTAAAAGTAGTCAGAGTTGCAGCGGACCTGCAGGTTTCTGGGAGTTTGTTCCAGATATTTGGAGCATAATAACTGAACGCTGCTTTACCATGTTTAGTTCTGACTCTGGAGACAGAAAGCTGACCAGTCCCAGAAGACCTGAGAGATCTGGATGGTTCATAATTTAGCACGAGGTCAGAAATGTATTTTGGGCCTAAACCATTCAGTGCTTTATAAACCAGCAGCAGTATTTTTGAAATATATTCTTTGACACACAGGAAGCCAGTGTAAAGACTTCAGAACAGGAGTGATGTGATCCACTTTCTTAGTGTTAGTGAGGACTCGAGCAGCGGCGTTCTGAATCAGCTGCAGCTTCCTAATAGATTTTTTAGTGAGACCTGTGAAGACACCATTACAGTAGTCGAGTCTACTGAAGATAAAAGCATGGACAAGTTTTTCCAAATCCTGCTGTGACATTAGTCTTTTAATCCTAGATATATTCTTTAGGTGATAGTAGGCTGATTTAGTAACTGTTTTAATGTGACTGTTGAAACTCAGGTCAGAGTCCATGACTACACCTAGATTTCTGGCTTTATCTGTTGTTTTGAACATTGCACACTGAAGCTCAGCGCTAACTTGTATACGTTCTGACTTGGCTCCAAAAACCATTACCTCAGTTTTATCTTTGTTTAATTGGAGAAAGTTCTGACACATCCAGTCATTGATTTGTTCAATGAACTTACTCAGTGTTTGAATTGGAGCATAGTCTCCTGGTGAAATTGTTACGTAAATGTGTGTGTCATCTGCATAGCTATGGTAACTTATTTTGTTGTTTTTCATTATCTGAGCCAGTGGTAGCATGTAGATGTTAAAGAGAAGAGGCCCCAAGATGGAGCCTTGAGGTACCCCACATATCATATTTGTCAACTCAGATGTGTATTTACCTATAGAAACAAAGTTGTTTCTGTCCTTTAAGTAGGATTCAAACCAATTTAGAACTGTTTCCGAAAGTCCCACCCAGTTTTCCAGTCGGTCTAGTAATATGTTGTGGTCAACAGTGTCAAACGCAGCACTGAGATTTAATAATACTAACACTGAAGTTCTGCCACTGTCTGTGTTTAAGTGGATGTCATTAAAGACCTTTACAACAGCAGTCTCAGTGCTGTGGTTTGGACGAAAGCCTGACTGGAACACATCGAAACAGTTATTTAAATGCAATAAATTTCTCAACTGTTGAAAAACAACTTTTTCAATGATTTTACCTAGAAATGGGAGGTTTGATATGGGCCTGTAATTGTTCATTACTGAAGCATCTAGATTATTCTTTTTTAAGAGTGGTTTAATGCCTGCAGTTTTCAGGGCCTGTGGAAAAATACCTGAGTGAAGAGATTTGTTTACTATATGAAGTAGATCTGAGGCCATGCAAGGCAAAACATCTTTGAAAAATCCTGTTGGAATAATATCAAGGCAGCAGGAGGAGGATTTCAGAAGTTGTATAATGTCCTCTAGGTTTTTATCATTAATCTGATGGAATTGTGTCATGATGTCTGAATTGATGTTAAGTGGACACAGAGACAACACATTTGCTGTTCCTGATGCAGAGGCACTGACTGCTTGTCTGATTTTCTGAATTTTGTCAGTGAAAAAGGAGGCAAAATCATTGCACGCCCTGGTGGATAGAAATTCAGAGGCTACTGACACTGGGGGGTTAGTTAGTCTGTCGACGGTAGCAAACAAGGCACGTGCGTTGTTTTTGTTTTTGGTAATGATGTCAGAGAAGAACGATTGTCGTGCGTTTTTCAATTCCAAATTATAAAGGCCAAGTCTCTCTTTATAGATTTCAAAGTGAACCTGGAGTTTTGTTTTTCGCCACCTGCGTTCAGCTTTTCGACATTCTCTTTTTTTTGTTTTCACGGTCATGGCCTTTCTCCATGGAGATATTTTCTTGCCAGACACTTCCTTTACCTTAGTTGGAGCAATGGCATCTATAACATTTTAATTTTTGAATTAAAATGATCTACTAGCTCATTTACTGAGATGTTAGCAGGGGCAAGTGTGGAAGAAAAATTCTGAGTAAAAATTTCCCTAGTATTTTCAGTTAAATATCGCTTTGTGGTTATCTCTTTTGAACATTTTTGTGAACAGAAATAGAGCTCTCAAAGAAAACACAGGAATGGTCAGAGAGTGCAACATCAGTCACCACAACCTTAGAGATATTCAGACCCTTTGAGATAATTAAGTCCAGAGTGTGCCCCCTATTGTGCGTGGGCTCCGTCACATGCTGAGTCAGTCCATAGCTATCAAGAACACAAAACAGTTCTTTAGCCCCTCTGTCCTGGGGGTTGTCAAGATGGATGTTAAAATCACCAACAATGACTAGATGGTCAAAGTCAATACACACTATAGACAGCAGTTCAGTAAAGTCATCAAAAAAGCTTGCACAGTATTTGGGTGGTCTATAGATATTTAGGAACAGAGCTCGAGAGGAGCATTTCAGCTGAAGGGCCACATATTCAAAAGAATCAAAGTTTCCATAAGAGGTCTTCCTGCATTGAATGGAATCATGGAACAGAATAGCAACTCCACCCCCTTTCTTATGCATTCTTTCCTGACTCATAAAACTAAAGTTGGGAGGGGTTGATTTGATAAGAACAGCTGCACTGTGATTTTGTTCAATCCAAGTTTCTGTTAAAAACATAAAATCGAGATTGTGCTCAGTGATAAAATCATTGATCAAAAATGTTTTTCCTGCCAAAGACCTGACATTTAATAAAGCTAGTTTAAGTTTGTTAAACACACTATCAGTCATGTTTTTTGTAACAAGCTGTGGCTGACATGGAATCAATGCTAAATTAGATAAACTCACACAAACGTTTGAGCGCTTCCTGTTTCTAAGATGATTCACCGCTCTTAATCTATTACCTATCAACACAGATATCGGCAAAGCTACTGGCAGGCAGGGCCCCGACATGTCCTGGAAAGAGTTGAGAGTGTCATACGCCCTTGAGCCTGGACCCAGCACATATCAGTAAGAATTTGTTGTGTTTTGTACACACACATCCTTATCAGGCTTCGGAGACTGCAGATGCTTTCTTGAAGGGAGGGGAGGTGGTTGACCACGGGGGGGAAGTGGTTGACGTAGGCGCGGTGATGAAGACGGGGGAGATGGTGCGCATCTTTGCTTCGGTGATTTTGGTGGGCGTCGTTGAGGGGCGGGGGTAAAGGACATGCTGCCAACCCTGCGTGTCGCCGTCGTGCGGTCATTGAACTCCAGGGGGGTGGGCGAGGGTGAGAGGGTGAGCGGAGAGTAGAGAGAGCTGGGGGATGAATGAAGAGTATCCTCAAAGGCGTTGACAGGGAGGGTGACGGGCAGTGGAGACTCCTCCATTTGTGTCATAGGTCTCCCATAATCAGAACATTCCTCAGGCGGGTGCAGTGATACTTCTTCAGGGTTTTCTGCGCGATGTGTTGTGTCTTTCTCCTGTTTTGATTCCTCTTGCCGCTTGTCCTTGGCAGAGGGAACAGATTGATGACGCAGGCAGTTGAATATGTTAGAGATAAACAATTTCACTCCTGACTTGTTCAGGCGAACTCCATTTGCCTTAAAAAGATGTCTGCGGTCCCAGAACAAGTTAAAAATTGTCAATAAAATGGACAGAATGGTCAGTACAGACAGTTGAAAGCCAGGTGTTCAGTGCAAACAATCTGCTGAATCTCTCCACTCCTCTTCTGACTGGCGGTAGAGGGCCACTGATGAACACCTCTGCATTTAGAGAGCTGACAGTTTCCAACAAACATTTAAAGTCTTCTTTCAGCACTTCTGATTGTTGTTTCACAACATCATTTGTTCCAATGTGCAGTACCACATTTTTTACATTCTGATGTTCAGCCCCAATATGCAGGATCTTCTCAGCCAAGTCAGAGACCACATCCTTGGGAAAACAGAGTACTTTGGTGTTGTTCTATCTCATAAGACAGTGTTCTAAGGTGAGTGACATTGCATTTCTAGCAAGACCAGAGACTGAACATTTTTGATATGTTACACCATGCCATGTTATAAGAAGTACATTTAAAAGGTGATTTAAGGAGACATAAATACCCTTCACTTCAGTAAGATAAGGTAAGGTAAGGCAATTTTATTTTAAAAGACAATGAAGGCAGGTTATATTGGTTGATATATTTATTATATTGAAAGCCAAATTAATACATAGTCCCCTGAATCTGGAATAATGTACAATTTACAGCCTCACAATGTCAGGAACTTTTCATCTACAGATTGCTTTGGTCTGGCGTTGCTCTTCACTGATTGGTTACTGAAACTTTGAACTCAAACGGACCTCCCCGTTTATTAAACGGACCTCCCCGTTAATTCACGCGAATAATGGCGCAAATGGCTTTCGATACGAAACTACGCGCGAATAATGGCGCAAATGGCTTTCGATACCATACAAGGTGTCACTACCCGATCCGTCCCCCTGCCCGATCGGTACTGCGCATGTGCGAGATGGTCCGCCATATTGGACATCTCTGGACGGCAACCCAAGATGGACACTTGACACAGTGGCTTTTAGCAAAGCTCAAAAAGAAAACTCGAGAGAGATGAGTTATTGTTATTACAACGTGACTTCACTATTATTTAACAACTCTTTTTATGGGGTTCTTTTATTTGGGGTTAAGTACATTGTCAGAATAAGTGAGAAATGAATTTAACTTCTGTTAGACAGCCATATGCCATACATTTTTGCATACATTCACAGTAAATATGTATTCAGTATGATAGCTGTCTAACAGAAGTTAAATCCATTTCTCACTTATTCTGACATTTCTCAGTTTTCTTTTTGAGCTTTGCTCAAATCCACTGTGTCAAGTGTCCATCTTGGGTTGCCGTCCGGAGTTGTCCAATATGGCGGACCATCTCGCACATGCGCAGTACCGATCGGGCAGGGGGACGGATCGGGTAGTGACACGAGGGACCAACAAGCCCTCCCGTCTTCACAGTAACTCGCAGAGACGGCATTTAACCCTTCACATTCCAACATAAACTGAACAGGCAGATTCGAAGGATTTATTTCTTTGGAAATATTATTTTAAATACAATTAAATCAAGTTATTTTGGTAAAACTAATGACATTTTTTTTTTTTTTAATGTTTTCAAATATTATTTTTTAGAATATCTTAGGCCCTCACAGAGGGCCTAGAGGGCCCTGACGGCTCACCACTGGGTATTTCTGATTAGATTTATTCCCTCTTTGTTTTCTTTCTTGTGTAAAAAATCATTTTAATTTGTTTGGTGCAACAGGCAATTTCCTCAACAAAGAAAACAATTAGTATTATTATTATGTCATTTTAAGTCATTGAAAAGGAAAACTTCAGAGACTTCTTTACACTGGCCACAGAACCTAGGGCTAATATACGGAGGCCGACTGGTGCAAAAGCTTCAACGTCGCAAAACACTTCTAGGAGAAACGTGCTGCACTTGTGCAAAAACACTTGCAAATAAATAAACATCTTAAATATCTTTACAAAACATGTGCAGGGTTTGTTAAAAGCGGTGCATTAACAAAACACTGCAAATACAAAGCGCTGAAATTAAAAGAACGCTGCAAGAAGCTCAAAACACAACGGAAACAAGGGGTCTACAACCGGAGTTGTTGTTAACGTCCAGGGATTATAAAGTTGGCCACTGCATGAAGGCCTCCTGCATATGAGTACATTTACGTACAGATGTTCAGTACTTTAGTGAAAAAGAGATTTCTCTAGATACGTACGTTGATGTGTGAGTGCACTTACATGAACTCACTGGCAAATGAACACACGCATTGATTCTCCCACACACACACACACACACACACACACACACACACACACACACACACACACACACACACACACACACACACACATACACACACACACACACACACACACACACACACAGAGCTCTAGTTGTAGCCGTGTCGGCCCCCCATGGGCAGTTTTGACAGCTACCTTTGATGAGTTTCGCGACATCACACAAATATTTAACAGCTACAGCTAAATCACTGGCAAATATTGCTGCTTTATGTTAAACATAATATTTAATATTAGAGGCATACATATGCAGACATATATTCACACAGCAAAGAACATATCTGTGCATGAGGTATATGTGTTTCAAAGTGTTTGCATTGATGCATATTTTCCTCTTGTTCTTTATTTCTTTACACACACACACTCTTGTTCATCTTCACATTAGTTTACTCCACTTATCATACTTCTATGTGCGTGCATGTTTGATTAATTCAAATCCTTTGCATGTGTTTATTTTCAAACTCGGCTCTTGAGTTGCTCCCTTCAATTTGGTCTTTTATTTATCCATACATACAAAACCCACGTGAAAAACTTGAGGGAGAAAGTGGAATTATTTTCAAGTGATGCTCATAGTAACCCACCACAAAGGTGAACCTCCAGACAGCCTATGCACAAAGAGGAGGGAATGAAAAAGAAAGAACAATAAACCTATATGATTTTTGTAGTTATTGTGCCATTTCCATACATGCAGCACAGGGACAAGGTCTGACAATCCTTGCAAACTGAGAGGCGACGACAAATGTTGAAGTTTGTGTCAGCTCTCTACATGGATTTTTCCAGCAAAACAAAATAGTTTGCTGTGAAGATGAAGAGACAAAAATAGTTTGAATGCCTCTACATTTCTTTTGTTCCCTCTCTCTGCATCATATAGCCTCTATACATTTCTCTGAGCCTCTTATCCTTTGTGCTCTGCAGAATAATGTCCAACAGTGTCCCCTACAGGCATCCTGGAAAATGACACTCCACAATTCAGTTCTGCTGCAGGTTCTTTGTTCATTCGGTTGAATGGAAATTGAGCTTAGCATCGGATAAAACATTCAAATTGTTTGGGGGGGGGAGATCCACGTCCTCCTACAGTTACTCTCATAATCCCAAATGTCTCTCCATGAGACACAAACATGCTGTGACAAAGGCACGCACTCACGCACTCACGCACCCACGCACGCACGCACGCACGCACGCACACACGCACGCACGCACACACACAACCTCCATCTGTCACCTATTCAAGGTTCTTCTCTCTCCACGTCCCAGGTTTTAATTTGCTTTCTGTAATAGCATACACTCCCCAGAGCCGCAGATGCTGAAACTAAGTTAAGAAGATGAAAAAAAACAACAACCAACAATCAGATTCTAATGTGAAATCATTAGACGTGTTTAGTTAAGAGTTGATTCAGTGGGAGTTTGCAATTTTACAGTCAGTGAGCATGCAAATAGGCAGGTCGTGTTTCTGAGATGGGACAGAGAAGTGTGGGGGGGGGGGCTTTATTGGTATGTGTTAATACTGACAAACCCACACACACACACACACACACAAACGCGCACAGCGATGCAACTGGTACATCCTCTTGACAGGTCAACCATACAGAGCCAAATCATCTCCCACACATTCAAACACACACACACACACCCTGGGGGTCCTCATGTCTCACAATCACATTCAAATTGTTTATTCTCGCAATCTATCCATGTTAATGACTCGGCTGTGTGACATACTGATTATTTCAGTTCTCAGATAAGAAGAAGCAGCAGTGTGTGACCTTGAGTGGAAAATAGGGATGTTTTTGGACATTTGACAACATGTTTGGAAAGTGAGGAGGCAAGATTCCAGTAGGCTTTCAGAGTGAAAACATTGAGGTTGGATAATGTTTAATAAGCTGTTTAATAATGGTGTGACCTTTTTGAATCTGAAGAGGTTCTTTTGGAAATGTGGACAAATTTGCATTTTTATGACATTTTGATGAAAAGAGAAACATTAAAGAGCAGCTAAGAAGAGCCCTTTTGAAAAGTCTGAATGTTTTTTGGACACTGAGGACATGATTGGATGGTGAACGGAATTTCAGAAAAGTGAAGATATTTTTGGAATAAGGTCTTTGGAGCGCAACATATCATCAACCCCTTATACAGTCCACATGAAATGCTATTAATCACAATTATATAAAACTGATATTAGGTTTTTTTTTTTTTTACAACCATTATCTTGCCATACAGTATGGATAGAAGAGATACAATATCCCGTTGGATAAATTCAAAGTACTTTATGTCATTACTATTGTGATTTCTTTGTGATCTAGATTTCCCAGTTTAACTAGGAAGTCAAACATTTGTGATCTAACATTTGTTTTTAGCTGTAAAAAAATATCTGTATTACAGTAATAAAAACAGAATGCATGAACCCATACAAATCCCTAGGTTTTTAAAGGTATGTTTGCCAGTTAAAGTCAATTTATATTTACAGATAATTCAGGTTGTCATTAAGTATGTGAACCTCCTCCGAGAGTCACCTTTCTCTAGAACATCCATTTGATTTATGTATTGCGTTTGAACAGTCGATTTAGTCTAGTTTACATGGGAATATCCAGTAAAATAAAGACCATTGACACTCATTATCCATGTCACACACACCCACAACAACGTCAACAGGGAATTTCTCCCTGAGGAGACGGACCAGGATCGCTGTCTTTCTCTCCTTCCTCCTCTTTTTTCATCTCGCTCCTCCTGATTCGCTCCCTCAACACTTTAGTGGCCTTTTCCATCCCCACTGAGGTTTCCACATTGAATCAAAACCTCATCTAATTCAGCTGTACTGAATCCAGCAGGGACACGCACACTAACACCGAGCAGTAAAACTTGGTTCTCTTCACAAGACAACGACAGAAAACTGGACTAACAGCCCTCCATGGTCCACGTCTCTGGGGGGGGGGGGTAATACCGATGCTGCAGCATCCTGACCAAAACAAACAAACAAACTAACCCTAATCGTTGAGGGAGGAATGGTTACATATTGTTATTTCATATGATTCCTAAATCGTTATATAATACAGCAGAATAAATCCTTTCAGGCCAACGTGGCGATAATTCCTCTTAGGACTGAGAATCAGTGTTACAAACTCTTTGGCTTATTAATTTGGTATCACAAGTGGTACCACCACATTGGTTCAGACTGAAATTACTCAATGACAACAGGATGGGTTGCCATGACATTTTGGACCGGTATATTCATGTCCTCCAGAGGCTGAATCCAACTGACTTTGGTGACAAAATGAAAAAAGGGTACAGACTAAAATATCTTGAAAACTATTGAATGAAATGTCATGGAAGTTGTTACATAGATCCATGGTCTACACACAGTATTGATTATATTGACTTTGGTGACACCACCAGCTGGTTTACATGTTTGGTTGCTATTGAAATAACCAATTATTGACCTAAATTCTTATCCATTCTTATGGTATGGCAATGTGTGTCTGTCAGACTGAAATAACTAAAAACAATTAGAGGCTTTCTTATTCTGTACAAAATGTAAAGTCACCTGAGACAAATGTAAAATGTGTGATATTCGGCTATATCAATTAACTTTAATTGATTGATTGAGATGAGTTGAGATGACTTTCAGTAAAAAAAAGGTTAAAACAATAGTTATTACCCATCACATGTTCACAGATTCACAAAGATGTTTAAATAAATCCTCACAATGGAATGATGGAACCACTTGTGCTTGATAAATGACGAAATAAATACATGATTTGAATTTAATTTAATCTTTTTAGTTATTGATTTAAGGCAAATTATAATTATTTTATGTTTAAGTGTTAAATGTATTTTCTACACCCTCACTTTTCCTCCTAGCTGTACATTACATAGTTCCCCTTGATTTCTTATTTTCTTTTGGTCCAATGGGTTTTTTTTTATGCATTGCAATACACCATTGGACTCTAAAGAGGCCTGTTGAAGGAAGGTCAACATTTGTGAAGTATTGGTCTTGCATTGTTCTCTATTATATAAGTGTTGTTATATACTGTAGAAGTATTGCCGGAGATTTTACCACTTCAGACTGTTATGCAATTTCAAAGCTGTGATTTTTTCAATTGTATTTCGAACTGAGCAATCATCCAATGTGCACAGCAAGATAACTGTTTTTACCAGAAAGATGTCAGATGTGTACAGCACATTTACAGGCCTTTTTGTGACTTGTATGCCATTTTTAAAAAACAACTGATTTTCACAAAAACAAATCACTTCATGCTTTGACAGCATGCCAGGACTTGTAAGATATATTGCTGGAGTCTAACAGAGTTATCATATGTCTGTCTTGGTTGGAATGACATGTGTTCACATTTTAATGTCTGGTGAGGTATCAGTTACTAATTTTTCTTAGGAAACAGAGTGAAAAGAAGATTTTTCTTCTGAGAGAGACAGATGAGAGAGAAAAGATAGCTAGCTATGAGAGGGGGTGGGGTCTCAGCTCTCTGGAGGATCTGTATAAGTTTCCCGAACAAAGAAAGCGACCCCTGCCACCTTGATTCCATTTCCTGTTGTCTAATAAAATCAAGGATGACCCCGGCTAGTCCCTTGTTAATGGTTATCATCTCCACTCTTCCTTTTCCTTACCCCTCACCCCTCCATCCCCACACTCACTACACATCACCCCCACCATCATCCTCATATACAGCTGCCCAGAGGGACCGGCCCTGATATTTACACAAAGACAAGAAGACGTGGCTCGCCTGCTGCGCCAGCTGCACACAGAGAAAAAAGGGTCCACCAGCGACTAGACTTTAAAGAGGGATAGGAGGCTGCGCGCACCTTTATTTAGAGCAGGTTATGGGACACAGAGGAAGGCTTAGGGGAAATTACTTTCTCCCGACACACCGTCCTCTGTCTTAAGTTTGAGCAAATCACCCCCGAGTGTGCAATATTCTGGCTTTACTGAAAACAGGATGTGCCTTTTTCAAAGGGCTGTTGATCAAAGGATAGCAGTCCACAAAGATAAAAGCGTAATGCTTTAACCCAGATCAGTTTTAGTTCTCCGAGCAAAGACTACATGCATCATAAACTCTGACATTCTTCCTTGATAGTTAGTTGTGGTACTGTCTTTACAGATAGTAAAACTGATCTAATACTGCATTAGATATATTTTATACCAACACAGTTTAGAACAACATAGCCCTTAATTCCCAAAAGTTTTAACAATAAAAAAACACATAGGCCTATGTAAACTGTATACTCTTGCTATTCAAGATATTTTAAAGAAAAATTTAAAATGGTGTTTTTTTCAAAGGTGATAACTACATTTCAGCATATGAAGTCAGCAATTATATCTGAATCATGCTGAAACAATGGTAAAACTAGATGCAGATCTCCACAAAGGCTAATGCTGCGTACATATGCTCCTCAGAAGGCCCTATCTCGAAGTAAAATATAACTTATTGTATCCGAGCAGCCATTCGGATCTGCTCCAAAATGTAAAGGGTTCCTTTCTTCTTTGGCCCATTATACACAATTTCACCAAGTTTCCTGAAATCATAATTCTGCTCACAGACACATGGGCTGACAAACAAACCAAGCCAAAAACAAAACCTCCTTGGCAGATGTAATAACAAACTAAAGAAACTTAGCTACATTATAGCACATTTTCCATCACCTTGCGACAAGCGTTGTGAGTTTATGTTTCTGGAGCATTCTTTCTGCTCAACATGTGTTGTCAAATTGGTGAAAATATTTTCCAAATTTGCTTGTGCTGTGTCTATTTGTATGTGTTTTCCTAATTTGCAGTGTTGAGCATCGGCGTAGTTATGCCGTAGCTAATGCGAAATTAACTCGGTTTGATTCCGAGTACAATCCATATCTGTCCATTAACATGGCAATGCTGGAGCTCTTCTTTTTTTTTTTTTCTCAGCGAGGGTAGAGACCTATAGGAGACTCTCCCAACAGCCGCTCAGCAGATATGCTTTGTTCAGCAGATAGACCAATTCCGTGGACATGACGACTCTCTCCAGCTCAGGGTGAAATGTGCGGAGCTGAGAGCACACCAAACAATCTGTTTAGATTAAAGTCCCTTTCTTTCCGACAAGTTATTCTCCGCACTGAAGCGTTCATAATGAAGCATATGTTGTGTATGCGTTCGGACAAACACACAATTGTTCTACATTTGCAGGCTGGCTGGCTGGTAGGCGCACCTGCTTCTCCTGGAAGACACATGGCCCTGATTGTCTGAGTCAGCACAAACCTCTGACAGATACATTGATAGCTGTCCACAACCTAACACTCACACACACACACTGTTGGGGATTTGGAGGGATAACTGGTCCGCTTTTCAAATCTCCGCGCGTTCCTATGAAGCTGGTTATAATACAGGAAGGAATCCATAGCTACAAAGTAACCGTTAACAATAATCTACTTTAATGGCAATATGACAATGCAATACAATCATTACAATACAACATGATATATTACAGTTATATTGCAATGCTTAAGGAGTAATGCCGGCTTACTCCTGCTCTAGTCCGCATACTGCAGAGCTACTTTCACCCGAGCGCAGCATGTGAAGAAGAGGCCGAACGCCAGGGATCCACCGGAGATATACCAGAGTAAGAAGGAGGGGTTTGGTGTTAGGTCAGCTGGTCATCTTTTCAGGTCATCTCATTGGGAGACGCAACGCAGCAGGAAACGCAGCAGGAAACCAAACAGGCTCACTTTACAACCAAAGGTCTCAAGGCCTGCATACCTACACCTCCCCCACAGAGCCATAAAACCCTGTTTACTCCAACCAGCCCAGAATGTTTATAGCCATTTGTAGTCCTTACATTTATGAAAGGATAAAACAGAGAAATCAATATAAAACACAAACACAGGTATTGTTTGAACAGTATTCACTTAACTGCTACTATTGATAAGCACCAGAGAAACCCAAGGGACCTCTCTTAACATCACAAACACTGCAGCTAGATCTAAGTTGAATGCAAATCAGGACATGCTCTCCCCTTCCCCCATCTTCCTTTGTCCTCAAAAACACATGTCAACAGGCCCCAAATGCAGCTCACATCTTTACCCAAATTATTCTCATTTTAAGCTTATCCATAGTTTGCTAACATGAATAAATACAAATATAACTCTACAAATCCCCCTTTTTATCTCCTTCTCCAGAGATAAACTTAGACAAGGCATTTTGAAATATACCCACGGTCATTCTTTTCTACTGTGTCCGTAAATCCATCCGAAGCTGGTATTTAGAGTACTTGAAACCTTCATGGAGACCGAACACCACTTTCCATGGCAGTGAAGGAACCATGAGGGGGTAGCTGAGTGCTAGAATCATCAGCCCCCCCCCCCCCCGAGGAATAGCCCACAAGGACAGCTAATAGGGAGGGGGAGATGCAGCTTTCCCTTCACGGGTAGAACTGATCAGAGCAAAGTAGACTCCTCTGCTGCGCCGTCCCGGCTTGCCGTGTCTTTGTCTCCCCAAATCCGCTGACAGCAGCTTCTGGGCTGCCTGCTAGAGAGATGTCTTCCTCCTCCTCGTCCCGCTGATGGCGGCTTCCGGGTCGATGCTGTAGAGATGTCTCCAGGGTCCTCCTTCTCCGGCCCGCTGATGATGCCTCCCGGGTCGTCTGCTGTAAGGATGTCTCCAGGGTCCTGCTCCTCCAGTCTGCTGCTTCCGAGTAGTCCACGTCTGCCAGGGCCACGTCCGTCCTGATGTCGTCCCCTGGTCCTAGTAGGTGGTTTCCCCGCCGCACACTGGCTCCCGTGGTACGAGCTGTCCCCCCTTTTCTCCCAGGCAGACGGCATAAGAGGTCCGCTGGGTCACTCGGTCGGGGTCGGAGAGCCTGGGGTTGAGCCACTTTGTCCTCGTGCTTCTCGGGTCCCCCTTTTGGCGCCGGTGACCTGTGTGGAGAAATCTGATACAACTCCCTCAAGCCTACGCTCAGCTGTTTTGCCCCACTTGGAGCCTCTTGGTGAGGTGTCTTGAAACAACAGCCGTCTGTGAACAGGTTTTCTAAATTAATTGTAGACCTCCTATCTGCCAGTGCAGCTTAAGAATCTTAATACTTGGATTGTGCCAACTAAATAAGAACCTCAACATCTTTAGGTAAACTAAATAACATATTTCAATAGCTCTGAATTTCTGACAAGCATCTGTGTTTATTTTTAAATGAAATCCTATTTAAAATCCAAACATAATATGAACTGCTAATGTTTCTGGTAAAGAAACACACTAATGTTATGGATTCAAAAACAACCAAAATCACGATGCTAACAAAGTGAATGATTTCCTGGTGATACTGCTTCTACCTGTCAGTGCTTAGATATTATCACGCTGAAAAAATGAATACAGAATTCCAACAAACTGTCATCAAATGTCTTTCTATTCTAAATTTAGATGAAATGTATATCCCCATAATGACCTAAACAATAAAGTATATGGCTCTTACTTCTTTACCAGGCTAGTTACAGGATGTTGTCTAAATTAAATTCTGTCTCAATACACTACTATGTTTTAGCTTTAACTGTAATATGTTCTTTCTACATTTCAAACCTCAGTTACTCTAATGTCTGTTAAAATATTACAACATTGTTTAACTATCACAGGTCAACTTCTTCGGTTTCACAGTAGCCCCTTGGCCACTGCTTCTTTGTTACCTGCTATAATTCAAATCAATATTTAGAAACATCTCAACATTCATCAAACAGTATCTTATCCCCAGATATGGAGCAGGTTAATTACATTCAATACTCAATCCTTAAAAGAAAAATGTAAATTGTGAATTTTACAGCCATGTTAACATTTATACATTATACTCACTCCCCCCTTTTTACACATGAAATCATGTGTAACAAAAGCCTGTAATGGGAGGGGAACAAAAACTGTCAGGTAATTGGTTAGGAACATAACGAACATTATTATCATTATTTCCACAGTGAACACTTCAGTGAAAAGATGTGTTCCTCTCCGTCCTTCAGGCCTAAAAGGAAACAGAATCTTCAGCTTTTACATTTGCAAACCGCCAACTCATGTGAGAGGAAAATATCACATGTGCGGTTTCCCCTTTTTGTGGAATTTTTAGGAAACCTCTCGTTTCCCTTGGAGCTCCAAAATAATATGTTAGTCCAAAAACATGCTTGGTTAGTTATTGTTTTAGAATCATGCAGTTACACTGATCACATGCCGGCATACATTCACACTCACACTGTCTGGTTGTCATGTCAAGTTTGGTCAGGTTCACCCCAGAGTCAGTCATCCACAGTGCCTTGTCAAGTTACACTGTCGGTCAGGGTCAAAGGTCAGTTGGTCTCCGTCTTTTTTGGCCATGTGTCGTGCTCTGCAGAGACTTTGACATTTCAGCATAGGCCAGTATCCTTTGTCTACAAAAATATGTCACGATTTCAACTATAATTTTCAAGATGATTCTCACTTGTCATTGGGACTTCCGCCTCCCACTTTTCCTGAAACTTGGTACAAAACTCACTTCCTTCGAGTACCACTACTAATTAAAATGTCTAATGATCTATTTCAGAAACTTTTGTACATAACTATTATCTTGAGTCAAAACATTACTAGGATCTGTGTCGCTCTGCATTTCATAGGTCATTATAATTCTGGTCTACTTAAAAAACGATGTTAAACTCTTTAGCAGTGTGTGGAACCTGGGTGTCTGAACATGCAACAATTACTCCCTCCTTTATCAAGGATTTAAAACCGAAGTCTGGTAATAACTATGCCACAATGGTGAAATCAACACTTTAGATTGGAATTTAATATGTGGCTTGGCACTAGCCATTAATACAAACAAAGATTTGTCCTATAGAGTGGTTCCTAAAACTATCCTTTTAATGGTGATCAATATTGTAACCAATGAGATCACTACTTTATTCACACGTGAATAAAAATGTCTTAAAGAATGAATTGTTAACATGATGAAAATATTGAAGAATATGGTTATACTCTGTCAGTGTGTTTTAGGATGATTATCATTTTACTTTAATAGTTTCCTCTTTACTGCTATTTTTAATTTACCAAATGATTAATAAATCTTTCTGTCTTTACGTATTTATGAAGTTAATTCAAGTTATTTAAATGTGCGTTTCGTGAATAAGTGTGTTTATGTGTAACTCACTCATTCCCGTTCTCCTTTCCTCCTCCCCTGGTTTTCTCAAGCCGTGACCCCGGCCTCCTCACTTCTAATCGACCATGCCAACTCCTCTGATTCTGTCTTCTCTTCAGTCCATCAGCTGTTGAATCCATCCACTGTAACTTTTGTAGGCAGCCATTGGCCCAGTCACATCTGCAGCCCCATCATGCCACTGTTGTTGCACTCCTCCTTTACAGTCTCTCTGCTGTTTTTATGGAGGGCGGATTCTGCTCTCATGTCTATTGTGCCAAATCTCGCAGCGCAGTTTGGAACTTCATGTCCTGTTTGAGGGACCGATGAGAGTATCTCTCTGTATGTCAGCATGCTGGTTTGGTTCTGGATGCCACAGGTGGAGATAGTTCTGGCTGCAGTCTTGATGTAGTCTTGTTGTTGTTGTTGGTTCAGCTCTGGTTCTCTGTCTGTACGATGGAGAAGGAGGAGTCTCCTGTTGGGTTAGGTCTCGTTGTCTGCTTGGAGGGTCGGGATCAAAGCCTTTCTAACTCAGAGGGGGAGTCCAGGTCCCGGTACACATTACCTATAAGAAGTCTAGTACACTGATGTTAAATAAATCTAACCCTTTCCACTCTGTCTCTTTCTAATCATACTATCTGTCTTAGTTGTTAAATGCCATCTAAACAACATAATTAATGTCTACTTATGATATTACAAAAACTAACTCCAAAAATTGTTTCATCCATTGTTACATATTTACCCAACACAACTCCGAAATACTTACATGTTTCCAGCATCACATATTCCACACACTATGAAAGAACATCTCCATATCTTCTCTCATTTTAAATCCCACTGTTACTTCGAACAATAGTAAACCTGCAGAGCACACCAATCGGATCACAGTAATGAAATTTGAATCAAGTGTAGGCCTATGTCTTCTTTCTGAACATTTATTTATATTGTCTACATTTGCAAACAGTTCGAGTGTAAAATGTGTTTTGCACAATGTATTTACACTCTACAGATTCTTGAGTTTACTCATCTCCTGGTGCTGTCGTTGTAAAAAATGTTCAATCCCTTATTGTTTTGTACCAGTTTACCAAACAATACCGGCCAGCAATGTAATGATTAAACTCTAAGCTCGCATAAGTTTCAAGGGTGTGATACCCCCTTTCAGCCACTAGATGACAGCAGCAGAAATTTCAAGGGTGTGATACCCCCTTTCAGCCACTAGATGGCAGCAGCAGAAGTTTCAAGGGTGTGATACCCCCTTTCAGCCACTAGATGGCAGCAGCAGAAGTTTCCAGACAAAGGGAAACGCTCTACCTTGGTTTAATATATAACAGACCTCTGGCTTTAAGCTTTTAGCATTGGTCTGTTATTTAAACCCCAGTTTTAAACGGCGACTCGATCTGATATATCGAGTTTTCAGGTTTTGCCGTGCAGGATTCAAACCTCGCATTCACACAAACTGCACCATTTCTACGCCACTCAGGAATATTCACCTGCAGATCCGCGCCAAACTGCTCTATTTACGTCACGCAGGACTTCCGTCTACCTGTCGATCCACGTTTACGTTTTGTATATAACTTTCCTAACATAGTAAAATATGCATTGTATATTCCATTTAAACTATAAAAACACTGTGAAACGCCTACAGACAATCCTAAAGTTTTAGCGTATCCAATTACAGACAGGCGACTTTCATCGTCTGCTTACCTTATTTGCAAAGTTGCAGAGTCCTGCTGATTGTCTGAGATGTTTGAAAGCGTCTGAATTCTTCCTCCGCTTCGTTATCTCTAGACGTCGGGTCACCATTTTGTTGGGGATTTGGAGGGATAACTGGTCCGCTTTTCAAATCTCCGCGCGTTCCTATGAAGCTGGTTATAATACAGGAAGGAATCCATAGCTACAAAGTAACCGTTAACAATAATCTACTTTAATGGCAATATGACAATGCAATACAATCATTACAATACAACATGATATATTACAGTTATATTGCAATGCTTAAGGAGTAATGCCGGCTTACTCCTGCTCTAGTCCGCATACTGCAGAGCTACTTTCACCCGAGCGCAGCATGTGAAGAAGAGGCCGAACGCCAGGGATCCACCGGAGATATACCAGAGTAAGAAGGAGGGGTTTGGTGTTAGGTCAGCTGGTCATCTTTTCAGGTCATCTCATTGGGAGACGCAACGCAGCAGGAAACGCAGCAGGAAACCAAACAGGCTCACTTTACAACCAAAGGTCTCAAGGCCTGCATACCTACACCTCCCCCACAGAGCCATAAAACCCTGTTTACTCCAACCAGCCCAGAATGTTTATAGCCATTTGTAGTCCTTACATTTATGAAAGGATAAAACAGAGAAATCAATATAAAACACAAACACAGGTATTGTTTGAACAGTATTCACTTAACTGCTACTATTGATAAGCACCAGAGAAACCCAAGGGACCTCTCTTAACATCACAAACACTGCAGCTAGATCTAAGTTGAATGCAAATCAGGACATGCTCTCCCCTTCCCCCATCTTCCTTTGTCCTCAAAAACACATGTCAACAGGCCCCAAATGCAGCTCACATCTTTACCCAAATTATTCTCATTTTAAGCTTATCCATAGTTTGCTAACATGAATAAATACAAATATAACTCTACAACACACACACTCACACACACACACATACACACACACACACACACACACACACGCACACACATAAATGGTGAATGGAGACAAAGGCGTGTGGAGCTAATGATGCATGCTCCTACACTAAATAAACACACATATTTGATTACGCATGCACAGATGCTGCGGACATAGTGTGTAGACGTGTAGAATCACACGCGCGCAGACAAAGGCAGAAGGGATGCTCATCTCTCAGAGCTATATCAAAGGTCACGGAGGAGTAATGAAATAAAAAGTTCAAGGTGAAAGACGACGAGAAGAGGAAAACAGGCAGCGGGAGAGATGTATTGTTATGTGAAGAGCTGCAAGAGGAGCTTGTTACCAGAGACAGACAGATATGTGGCAAAGGATGGGAATGAGTCAGAGAGATGCGGGGAAAGGCACATGAAGGATTTCAACAGCAAATGACAGGAGAAGGTGGGAAAAATTGGAACAAAGACGAGGACAAAGAGAAGGCGTCTGAGCACAGATGGAGAGTATGAACCCATCAAGGTCAGCTGATGTGATGTAACACGTCATAAACTGAACAGTCCTTCAATCATCTGTCCGTTCCTCTACCGTTCTTGGCACTGCCATGCTTTACTGCCATCGTTTTGGCACCCGCGCACATATTTCAGGGCACCATGAGAGCAATTCATTAAGTGCAGAGGAGGGCTTTTGTAGGCAGCGCCGCTACCTTGCAATCACCTCCGCAGCATCCCAATTACCTTCGTTCTAATTGATGGTCGATTTATTAAAGTTAATGAGCCAACTGGCCATCTGTTGAGCAGCCGAAGCAGCACAGGGGACGATTGGCGGCGAGGGCAGAAGACACATGACACAACATTTGCAAGGGCAGATATGGCTCGCATGGGAGGGAGAAGGGGAGAAAAGCTGAGAGGGGGAGACAAAGAGACTCCTTTCCTCGCTCCCTCTCCTCCTTTCCTCCCTCCCTGCAATCAAAGACAAGCTCTCACATCACTCCGTGTTTTTTCCACTCTCCCATACGTCTTGCATCCTTTTTATGGCATTAATATTTCAACTATATGGCTCTATATATGGCGGGTATATATATGGCATATGATTAACGGCCCTCAACCAGCTCTGTGTGTCCAATAAATCATAAACATATATATTTTACAGACTTATATACTTCTTTGAGCCGGAGATGACATTTTAATTTCAGATAGCAGTTGTGCTGCTGGCCAGTGTATATTTTATTTTGTCTCTCAGGCCCAGTGGCCAACTGTTGGAGTACTCTTAACTCCCTTTGTTGTGGCTTCATCCTCTAGTGGCTTTTCAAAGGCGTGTGAGACTCCGTAGGGCACAAATCGACCTGTGGTTGTGTGCCTGCCTATATATTTCTTTGTAAGTGTATATTCGTCTCGTGCATGTGTTTAAATAAACAGAGTCCTCGCTTTCAAGTTTATGGTATATGTAATGTATGTGTAAGATAACTGCTTCCTGCAAGAGCAACTATACTATTTAGATAGCGTTATTAATCTCTGTCAGCTGCAAGGATATAAAAATCTGTATGACAGGTGTGTGTTGGAATCCATTATCCATTTTGTCACATTTATCTACCTTCCAAATATAGCTGCTACCTCTTCGCCACCATCACCCAACGTCCCAAAAAATGATAAAACATCTGTGCTTTGAATCTGCAGTAGTTATAAATTATCACCTGCAGCAGTTTTCTTCCGTAGCACGTGGATCCAATCTTGTCGAAGTCCCGAGGTCAAAAAAGTTGAGGGATTTGGAGTCGAAATGTGAAATTTAGTGTGACAGTATGAGCTATACTGTAAGGTTATTTTAGGCTCTCTGCTGTGTAATTATATATATAGTGGACTCCTGCATATGGTTCCCATTTAGTTTTGGCTCCATGAATATGTTAAATAAATCCCCAGAGGAAACATTTTAGGAGCTAATGACCTTGGACAGTAAAAATCCACCAATGTCAATCCTCACTTGCCCAGAAGACATGTTTGACTTCACAGTAAAACATCTACGGGAGTTTATGTGCACTTTAGATACTATAATTTGTTGTTTTTGTATTATTGGGTTAAATTAAATATATGAAGAGTATTTATATTGAATATAAGCTCCACAGATCTAACACTCGAACTATGTTATTTTTGAGCATCCATTTCATTCAGTCTTTAAGTCAAAAGGACTATTTCCCACTTGCCCGTAGGAGTCAAAACAAAAAGGTAACATTAAAAGGGCCATTTCTTTGTTATTATTGTGGCGTTTTTCTTAATCTCTAGGGCTCATAAATTACAGTTTTTCATTCTAAAAAAAATCATTGGGAATTGGCTAAATGTTAGCATAATTATTCACTCAATAAACAATCTGAAACCGGAAGCTTGAACTCTTCCAGGTGAGAGGCAGTAATATATTGAAACTTAGGGTGGTGTCTTGCTGTACTTTTATGAATGTGATTGGATGCTAATGCCATTCCAACCCAGTCTCATGGCATTTTGTGTTCACCAACACGATTTTTAATCTATTGATTCGTGTTCACCGACACGATTTTCCCCTTTTTTTCGTGTTGCACAGCACGATTTTAAAAGCAATGTATTTCTACTGGTAATGTGTTTCGTGCCTGTAGCACGTATTTTTCTCCGGTCGGGTCGTGGAAGACCGGAAGCTGTGTGGTTCATAAAAATATGTTTTTACCATAGGTTCTTACTCAATATCAAGCCACAATTATTGCTTTTATTTTAAATCGTATAATCTCTGACTTTTGTTGCAATCTGTGAGGAAAATAAATGGGGCTCAGAGCCTCAGAATACTGAAATCTGTATTTTTAAATATTTTTTTCCTTCTAATTTGTTATTCTTTTCAAAATAACACACTGTTATTTACTCACCAATAACACACAATTATCCTTGCTTTTATTTATTGTTTAATTCCATAATCTCGGGCTTTTTTGGCGTCCGTCAGGAACTGAATTTCAAAATAAAAATAACCGGAAACAGACGTAGGCCTATAAGGGACATTTCAACAAAAGTCCAAAATGATACGATTTAAAATAAAAGCAATAATTGTGGCTTGATATTGAGTAAGAACATGTTTTTATGAACCACACAGCTTCCGGTCTTCCACGACCCGACCAGAGAAAAAGTGCTCCCTATCTCTGTTTCTTATCCTATATCTAATAGAACTGCTCGGGTCTTGATAGATTGAGTGGGGAAGTTCATGAGATCTTTTTAGAGGGTTATCAAGAATAACTTTTATCCAATGACCTTTTCCCTCTCTGTCTGTGTCTGTGTATTCTCTTGTTCCGATTAACCCAGCCAAATCTTTTTTCTTGTTTTGTATCTATATCTACGCCGGGATCCGGAGTCGAGGCTGATCCTCTTGCTGTAGTCCTGTGTCTTGGATCCTCTATCCTGAGTTCTGGATTAAGTCGTGGACTTCGGGTCGTGGCTGAACCTGTCTCTGCGGTCCTGCCTTGGGTCTCGTCATGCTGCTTCCCTGATGGCTTCCACAGGATTGTAGCTGACACCCTCGTGGATTCATCTTCTTATTACAGACACATGCATTTCCTAACATTCGGTCTATATGCTGTAAAATGTATTATCTCTTCGATTTACACACGGCATCTATTGCACGTCTGTCCGTCCTGGGAGAGGGATCCCTCCTCTGTTGCTCTCCCTGAGGTTTCTCCCATTTTTCCCCCTTAAACTGGGTTTTCTCTGGAAGTTTTTCCTTGTACGATGTGAGGGTCTAAGGATAGAGGGTGTCGTTTTTCTCATACTGATATTCTGAACAATCTGTGCTGTTGTATTTGCTGTAAAGTGTCTTTACTGTAGGCTGTTTTTATTATATGTACAGCACTTTGGCTCGACCAAAAATCGTTTATAAATGTGCTATATAAATAAAACTTGATTTGATTTGATTTGAAAAGACGTGCTGCAGGCACGAAACACATTACCAGTAGAAATACATTGCTTTTAAAATCGTGCTGTGCAACACGAAAAAAAAAAAGGGGGAAATCGTGTTGGTGAACACGAATCAATAGATTAAAAATCGTGTTGGTGAACACGAAATGCCATGAGACTGGGTTGGCCATTCAGCTAATACAAAAATCACTACTGCTTTAAGCTAACACCCTGTTCGATTTGCGAAATGGCTCGTGAGTGCTGACAATAAACCATAGTGACGTAATAAGACTTGTGGTGGAAGTAAGTAAAAAGTAGAAAAAGGGAAAACAAATTAGTGTAGTTAGATGACAATCTAAAGCGTACAAACTGTCAGCTAGCCTTGCCGGCTGTTACAGCTAACGATGCTAGCATGTTCCATTTACCGACTAGCTGTAGGCTACCTTCACACACTACACAAGTAAGCACTGTACTTATACCAAGTATACATGGAAGTGTCAAACCTACTGATTAACCTACAAAAGTGGTTGAATATTGACATGTTTTGTAGGGTAGCTCAAGTTTAGTTTAGTAACTGCCTCATTGATCTTAGCACATCACTGCAAATATCATCATCTATGTTGATGACACTTATTTTTAATGATTTATATTTTTTACTTTTAAATGTATTTAATAACTAAAACAATGGGTTAAGTTTATGGAAAAGATATGTTGTTTTTTTTAAGACACGATAAGACAGGCAAGCTATGGTGTCAAAGTCGCTCATATTACCCTTAGTTTTCGTCACGCTAGATAGTTGTCACACTGCTTCCTCCATTTGCTCTAAATTAGGCATAACTTCTGACGTGAATTGTGTCCAGCAAATTCATCCTATATAAACACATTTCCTGGGCGCGCTGGGCTGCACTTAGCTTTAACAGCATGAAATGAGAAATTATAACATATTTCATGGTTTCTGACCACTTTATAAGATCCAGAATAAATGGACCTAATGAATGTGTATGGTGTCTAATTTATTGTCCTCACAGTTTGAGACTGTTTCACGTAAATCTTATTTGGTAGATGAGGACTTTATGTTACTACGCTTCTCTTTCATTAAACCCAGTCACAAGACATTGCTAGATGGTGGTCCCTTTGTGTGTTCACATGTGTGTTGCCACGTGTGTTCACTGGAGCTGAGATGTGTCCTCCACCTTTGGACTGGTAGGCCTACTGTGGTGAGCGGCAGTATTGGAGTTGGGTGATAATCTATCCCGAGGCAGTTTATGCAGAGAGTCTCCCATGTGACCGCCAGCCTCCATTTGATCCATGTGAATAACACAGGCCCACACTGCAACTGTAATATTCACACTAACCAGAGACCTATATTCTGTAAGCCAGTAAAACATCCTCCAAGCAAAACCATTTATTTTGTGTTCATACTATAACTTTGTTTTAAGAACTTTTCTACAAGCAAACTAATGTCAAACTCAGGCCCATTCGCCACTCTGAGAGATTGAGAAAAAAAACATTAACCGGTTCATGGACAGGCTTTACACAGTAGCTTTGTTCAACACAGTGAAAAAACGAGTACTACCTGTTTTTCAAGAATGTCTGTTCGGCTTTGTCCACAGATACAAGGGTATCTTTTCCTTCCTTCCACAAAAGCACCCGTAAAGATGAAAACGCAAAAGAATAGGCCATCATCAAGGCTATAGGGCAGGTTGGGACATACACAAAAACCAACAGGCGACTGGCAACAAGGGTTGGTGTTGTGGGATAATGCAGCATTGACCTCTGTCATGCATTCTGACACCTCTGGTCTTCAATATAAGGGAAGAGCAAATGTACATTTATGTGGAAACATGTAAAAGGTCATGTTAGAAGGGTAACAATCAGCTCCTTTTTTGACACATTGCACGTAATGTCGCCTAATTTTCGACCCCTCACAAATGAGATAACACCACATCGAAATAGTTGTATGGATGTTACAAGGCAAAAACCATACGCTTAGGCCTCAGTTTATGTAATCTAATCAAACTAAAGTTATTTTTAGGATTATTCATTGGGGAAACAGCATATCAAATTAAACATTAAAGGCCATTAATGTAGTTTTTGACACACAGCCACACCTTAGGTTGATAGTTGTACCTTATTGGTGTACATTCCCTTTAAACGTTGCAATTAATCAAACTATCAAAAATAATTAAAATGCACTCTTTTTTGCTGCCCCTCTGGATCTATGGCCCCGGGGCAGTTGTCTGCTTTTCCCAGTTGACAATTTCATTTGTAATGTGTTGATATGATTACTTAATTGTTGGTTTTCATGCATATTTTGATAACAATTAAGAACACTATACGAGAATTCCTGCCTAGTGTTGTAGCAATTTGATTACAAGCATTGCCTTTTGGATGGCAATGATTAATGACCTGTTTTTCGTTGGAGGACTTGTAATAATCATGTCAGGAAACAAACTAAGTATACCGTCTCTTCAGTTTAAAGTGAAGGGAAAAAAGAAACATGTCTCGGCTCACTGAGCCACCCAGACGCCAGCCGTTATTGTTCAAAGAGTTGAGGGGTCACTGCTTTATGGAGGGCGACATGGGGACGCTGTCTACTCCAGCTGGGTCTAATGATAACCATGTGAGCACAAAAGTGATTCTACTCGTCTTTGACCAGCCTAAAATGATTCCCCACTATAGTCTCATGCTGTACTGTAAATTGTGGTCGAAGGTATAAAGGGAGAGTGGGTCATTTCTCTGAAATCCTCCCCTAATGTGGGACAAAGCCAGGGAGGACGCCACAGGGATGAGATGTTAGTCTCATGACCTTTGAACTCCTGTTTGGGTAACCAAATGGGAAATGGCAACATAAAGAAGGAATTAAATGCGGAGAGAAAATGAGGACAGCAAAGATAGAATGAAAATGAGAATGATAGAGGGAAGTGACAGCGGATGCAGCAGATGAGAGAGGTGGAGGAGGATGAGAGGGAGGCAGCCGATCAAATTTTATGGTTGACTTATCCCTTTCACGGCCCCCTGAAATAGCCAACCAATTTACAATCATCCAAAGCATTAACCTTTCACGAGCCAGAGGGACTCATTGTCCATGATGCCGCGATGAGGCGCTTTGCATGCCTGATGAGACGTCACAGGGAAATAACTCATCTAGCTGGGCAAAACAAAGAAATGGAGAGGAAGGGAATGAGTGGGAAAGGGAGACCGAGCCGAGGAGTAGGAGAAGGTGAGAGATATATTTTATACTTTTGAAGGAGGACAAGGAGTGATGCTTTGGAGAGCCTTTTGTTAGGGGAGGCAGATTGGCTCGTGCATCAGAGTGAGGAATGGAGGGGAGGCTTTCGCCGTGGCTTCGCTGCCCTCCGCGGTCCATACTTAACGTTTTTTCAGGTGAAGAAGAGGAGGCGGGAGGGTGCCCAGAGTTACAGTGAGAGAGGGGAGAGGGGAGGAAGCGTTAAGAGCACAAGAAGCAGGCTTGATTCCCATCTCGTGGCGGGGAGCCAATGTCCATGCTATTTACTGCATGACAGCTTCCCATATCTCCATCAATCCTCTACACAAGATGGGGAAACTGAAAATGGTGCTGAGGGCCAGGAGTGTGTGTGCTGTAGCATGTAAAAAAAGGCAGATGGAAAGGAGGAAGG
This sequence comes from Gymnodraco acuticeps, assembly GCF_902827175.1. Lineage (NCBI taxonomy): Eukaryota > Metazoa > Chordata > Actinopteri > Perciformes > Bathydraconidae > Gymnodraco > Gymnodraco acuticeps. Next base: position 5,900,894 of record NW_022991154.1, on the reverse strand, counting down.
AAGGGATGAAGGAAAGGAGCGACAGAAAACAAAGACTTGGGAGAAAGATGCAACATCAAGGAAATAAATAAAAGGTGTTAGCTCCAGCATTTTTGAAAGATATTACTAAAAACGTCTCAAACTAGACAATGAGAAATCACTTTTTAATAAAACTCTATCAAGAGTCTAAACCCTTAAAGTAAGAAAAGACTGTAAGAAGTGTACTTCGTGATCATGATGGAATTGGTTTGGGGAAATACCCTTTTGAAGCATCCTGTTTGGCGTTTTGGACATCGCCGCCTTGGTTTTTTGAAGCAGAAGTGACCGATGGGTGGAGCAATGAAAAACCAAATAATGATGAATTTTAAAGCAGGCAAAATGTCACAAATTAACTTATATGAACCAAAAACACTGTGAAGCTGTAAAACAAAAGCACCAACACCAGATGTATGTGACCTGGAATAAAATCCGGCAGGTAAAAAAACGTACATTTACACCTACATTTTTATATTTTTGCCAATAAAGTATAGTGAACAAATGCTTATGCTTTATTTTATGGATGCATACATTTCAGAGCTGGTCATGATCAAGTCAACTTGGATCTACTTGGGTTTTGAAATACAGACACAGAAACAGGACTAAGAGCAATATTAGGTTACATCTGGACCCAGGTCTGGTTTCGATTACTAAGAAGACCCATACTGTACCTCTGTCCACACTAAAACTAACCATGTATGGTTAATTCCACCTACAGAAACTTGAGACATGTAACAGATTAGAAGGTGCTAATGTCCTTCTGTAAGTACATTAGAACCAAGGAGGAGGAAATGGAAGTTTCTGAACTCTAATCTGTTAGCCCTAACAGCCAACTTATTAGACTCAAGTTACGCTAATTATTACACCAGATGCAATTACAGTCGCAGAGACAAATTGAGATAAAGACAAGGGGGGAAATGGATTAATAACCAAGAGAGGAAAAGAGGCAGAGACCATGAAAGAGCCAGAGAAAGAGCGGCAGATAAAGAGACAGGGAGGCTGCATACAAATGACCCCTTTTAGCTAATTAGCAGCGCCTCTAAGAGCCCTGCGAGAATTGTCCCCTATATGCTGTCGCTGCACAGTGGCCCTATAGGTGGTGAGAGCGAGACCACGGCCACAGGGGCTCATAAGCAATGTGTGTCATTGCGAAATACCATCAGTCATAGAACAAAGGAGGCACGCAGGTCAACGGCAGCGATACGCCGCTGCTCTTTTTCTCTTCCTCCTCTTTTCCCGTCCTTCACTTAATTTTCCATTAACCCCTTCCTCCTCATTTCTTCATCTCTTCTCCCCCATCTCTTATCTGTTCCTATCTTCCTCATAGCCGTCCTGTTCCTTTGTGTGTAAGTCAATTAGCCAGCCCTTTAGTTTTGATTTATGGACCATGGACCTCCTATGGCCTAATGGATTGCTGTGAATTAATATGCAATGCTTATGTGTGTGTGTGATAAATTAAAGCACAGAAGACACAATAGAGGTCACTGGGGTACCTCTCTCTATGCCGACGGGGTCTGAATTGGCGCCACTCCGGCCCCCAATTTTCATCCCTCACTTGAAAGAAATTATCAATTTGTAATGTCGACATAATGGATGATGAACAATAATAAAGTGACTGCTGCGCTCGTTTAGGTGAAGGCTCTCAAAATCATTTGCCATGTGGAAATAATTAGGCACTTCATAAAGATTGGGACCAGCGATTGTTATTGTCTGAACAAAAGGCATTATGGGATGTCAGAGCGACGTGTTCCGAGCAGATTCATCACCACGGATTTTCTTTCCCCCCCTTTGTTGACCGAGGACAACAACACGGAGATTAGAGACTCATCCTGCCTCAGGGGGGGTGCAGAGAGGAGAGGTCAGGATAGGTGCAAGTATTCATCACTATCAACGCCCTCATCATCATCATCATCATCATCATCATCATCTGATTTTTGTAACGCACACGCTCTATGACCAGAGGCTATTTACGCCAATCCAAAGTCAAGAGGCCTCGTACTGGTGGTTTATAGTTCACGGGGTCATGAACTTTGCGGTCTCTATCAGAAAAAAATACGTTTAACATAAGGCCTGTCAGCGCAATACTGCATGCACACACACACACACACACTGCATGCACACACACACACACACACACACACACACACACACACACACACACACACACACACACACACACACACACACACACACACACACACACACACACCACCACCACCTCCAGCAGTGTATTATGTTCAGGTGAAAAAAATGAATGAATGTCCACAATGTCAACATTTCAGGAAATAACTAAGAGAAACAACTGAGCAGTTTTACATTCAGCACAAATAAACTATAATGTAATGGTTTCAAAGTCATAGGGAAACCTTTAACATATGTTGCCGGCAAAGTAGTGATTTCTTCTTTTAAAGTACAAATAAGTCCCCTAAATCCTTTGAAAACAGTTATTTCTCTTCTTCAGTTTTGTAAATCCTTGTTTTACTGACATTGCTAAATTAAAAATCCTCGAATTTCATCCTATCTTTTTTCTTTAAATTGACTTAATAGGGAACGGTTTTTAAAGTGTGTTCAATGGCATAAAATGGTAATACTGAAACAATTTATTTGAGTTTCCTTGTGGCAATACCGGCATCATTAATATTTAAGCAGAAATTCAAATATCTTAGTTGAGTTTGGGGGAACTATCAATTGGACAACAATAAAACATCAACAATTCTTCCATAACCAGAAGCAAGGAATTATGTGTGACACAACTAAACAGCACTTTGAGAACTGAAAAGAAAAACGGCCAATGCACATAATTATGTTTTCTTCTAAAACACTTTAGTCAAAACCGTTTTTTAGTTGACAGCAACAGGACAATTGACTCTAGCTAGCTAGTGTCAAGTCTTTGATTACTAGTATTCTCTAGAGAGAACTGATAGAATTAAAGATGGAGCAAATTAAAACGTTTACTGGAAGGACTAAGAGTCAACGCTGGACATAGTACTTGTATGTGGGCTTACAATGTGGGGTAATGATGTTTTTCTATAGGCCAGCAGTGAGTGATGCCCTTTGAACGTTTAAAGGCACGTTGCACCCTGTTAACCAAGGGATGTAAGGTTGGCAACCATGAACCGTAACGTCCCCAGTTAAAGTCGTCTGGGGACCTGTGTTGCATGTCATTCCCCATCTCTCTTCCTCATTTCCTCTCTTCTATCACTGTCAGTATGAATAACAGGTAGTAAAAATGCCTTGAAAATAGTCATTCATAACATATTCAAAAACTTTAATTATGATTTATGATTTATATATAGTCATTTTAATTACGCATGTGTACTTTTATGGTACTAATTAGTGGTGTCAATCAATTAAAACATTTAGCGTTAATGACAAAAATGCAATAAAGGTTTATCACAAATTTGAAATATTAGTATTCATGTGTGGTGCTGTAATAAAGAAATGGACGACAAACTGGTGGGAGGAATCTACCTCGTGCGGAACACCTAATCAATGACAAATGGCAAATGCACTAAATCACGATAGAAAACTAAGGAAAGTCATTTTGCTCAAGCTTGCGCTAGTTTCTAGAAGTTGGAGATAGCGGACTGGCTAGTTAGTTAGGGTTAGGAGTTAGAATAAAGTAAAACATGTTATGTTATTGCTGCTTACTGATGTCAAATGGTCTCCTATCAGTTCAATAGGGTGACTGTGGCTGCGAGGAAGTGCAGTTATCTTTCAACCAGAAGGCTGTGGGTTCGATCCCAGCCCGTGCAGTCAACATGTTGATGTTTCCTTTAGCAAGATACTTAACTCCTGATGGCGGTATGTGTATGAATGTTAGCTCAGCAGGAATAATGGGTGAATGACTCGTATGTAAAGCACTTTGAGGGGTCGAAAAGACCTGCTAAGTATATAAGTACACTCCATTTACCATTCAATACATGTAGCTTGTGCCAATTCCTCTGCTTTCTTTGCCTTTTCACTGCCATGTAATTCATGGTAAAAATCCGTAGGAAGTTGGAGTCAAACTTCAACATGTAATTCATTTCCATCACTTTTTCTTAACACGCTAAGGTTTTCAGATGAAACACAAGCGTTGAGGTTGACATCTCTGGCATTATCAATTTATCAAACCCATTCCCTATGACTAGTTTTAAGACATTTTTCTGTGTCTAGTTATAAGACATTTCCTTGTTTCAACAACAAATTGTAGCAACCGTGTGTCAAACTAAAAGTATTCATCATTTCCAGGCTGATCACCATGAGTCACAGAACTTTATCAAGGTGTCTAGGAACTTTTAATGAGCAGTTGGACCATTAACGCTGCCGAGCTCGAGCAGGATGATATTGTATCAACCTTAAAATCAGGTTACCGGATGAATCAATGCTCACCTGGGATCTACAAGGTATACATGTAATAGCAGCAGCAGTGTGGCAGCTGCCCTGGGGGGGCCACTGATAATACTCAATCTGACTGACCTCATTAAGGGACCCTTTGTTTTTTACCTTCCCCATCTCACCCAAGATATCCACAGCCCGTCACTGCTTTCATCAGAGGAGAAAAAGCACACATCTGATCATTTCATTCTCCACTCGCCGCGGGGACAGTGTGTGCGTGCGCGGGACGCTGGCAGAGATTATTAACGGTTTAATGGATAACAAAGCCTGACAGGTGGTCCTCTTGCTGAGATTAAGGACCGGTGGGTTAATGACGGTGTGGGTGAGATTGTCATAACTCAAAATGGGGCCATTAAAGGGATATTACTGAGAAAGACTTCGGCTGATATGGGCTCAACTCCCCAACAAGGTGGCATCGGGCAGAGGGCTTTTGCCATTTTTCAGGGAGTTTTTTCTTTTGCCTGCAGCTCTATATAAATGGGCTCTAGAAGAATCTTAGGCAGAAACATGTGATGAGACAAAGGGAAACACTGTTGAATCCTGCTGCTGCATTCAACCATAAAACACCGGTGTAAGGATGCAGAAGAAATGCCAAACCATAAAAAAGATCTGTCATCAAGTTTTTAGCTACAGCTTTATTTTGGTAACCCTAACCCTTATTTTATCTAAATTGATTGGATTTGAATTGGAACTCAATTTCACAACTGAATTGGCAGCATCCCGAAGTGGTGACGCCAAATAAACAGAGAACATTTTATTTGAGTTTTTACTTCTTTTCACTCCTGTCTTCCTGGACAAAGAAAAGCAAATTCCTCCACTCAGGGAAACACTCATCACCAGTTGAAGCTGCAGGAGAACAATGATGAGAGGGGGCTCTCTGCAATTCACTACTCCCCTCTGTCGGTGAGCAGGGGCCACTGCAGTGTTCAGGGGTTAAAGGAACAAAGGAAGGAGAGAGGAACAATAGAGTCGACAGCATAAAGCAGCAACACAGCCAAAGGAGAGAGGCAGATGGCCAAAGTGGGTGCTGCTGCAGTGGTTTGGGAGTGTAAAGGAAGAAATATAAGTTGGATGTTGTGTTTTATCCTCAAATATTTTGTACTATTCAGTAACTTAATGTCAATATTGTGGTAATATATTGTTCACATTCAAGCTATCTGATCAAGCCAATGTTATCACCACAAGTTGGTTTAAGACGTGCTAGCTTTTTAACATTTAATGAGAGCACTGTATTCCTACAATATGCACCTGCATTATATTGTACTGAAAAAGAATAAGGCAAAAAGTCACTAACAGAAACTATTTTTTTCAATTTTCATATATATATATCTGGCAAATGTATTGAGTGTAATTCCCCATATCTTATACAGAGCATATTAGGGCTGCTAGCGTTTAATGAAACTTGTTTAGCACCCAGAACCAGCATCCATACAGCAGGGACATTTTTGCCAGCCTGGAACAAACATTGCGTGCCTATTTGGTTGCTAATTTAACCCCTGTATAGTATATGTGATTGCATGGGAAGACGCATAATTATCTTACCACTTGGCATGTTACACATTTTAAGCTTTACCTGTGTCATTGAGGGCGCTCTGTTCTGATTCCAATACACTTTACTTACGTTAGGGCAGCACTACTTCTTGGTTAAGTGAAAGAAAATATCATGGTTTTTGGATAAGTTTGTTAGATAAATTAAATCACCAACGTAAGTTAAAAAGTCAAAGTAAAAAAAGTCAATGGTCGATATAGCTTTCACTTGGGTCAAGAACCCTGTCTTGTACTGTACTGAAAGCACAGAAGTTCAAAAGCCCATCATTTGAACAACAATTTGATACATCTTGCAAACGTATTTCTATCTCATGTTATGTCACCTGGAGTTGTTATTGTGTAAATTCCCCTATATCCAATACAGAGCATATCAAAGCTGCTAGCGTTATATGAAACTTGTATAGCATCCAGAACCAGCATCCTTACATGTATTGTACAGAAAGCTCATAAACTCAAAAAGCCCATAATCCCAAAGACATATGCCTATTGGTCCAAAGTGTTGTTGGTTGTAGGGAACTTTTCAGAGTAATGTGACCTTGTTCGTTTTTTGGGGATTTTCGGACACATAGGATCTTTATTAATGTTTCGATATAAAGCAGATAAATTGTACACGTCCATCTATTTTATATTCCAATCCCAGAGAAAGGGATCCTGTGCTATACATCTGTGTCACTGTGTACCTGTGTAGAACTGGGTGGGACTATCGGAAACAGTTCTGAATTGGTTTGAATCCTACTTAAAGGACAGAAACAACTTTGTTTCTATAGGTAAATACACATCTGAGTTGACAAATATGACATGTGGGGTTCCTCAAGGCTCCATCTTGGGGCCTCTTCTCTTTAACATCTACATGCTACCACTGGCTCAGATAATGAAGAACAACAAAATAAGTTACCATAGCTATGCAGATGACACACAAATTTACGTAACAATTTCACCAGGAGACTATGCTCCAATTCAAACACTGAGTAAGTGCATTGAACAAATCAATGACTGGATGTGTCAGAACTTTCTCCAATTAAACAAAGATAAAACTGAGGTAATGGTTTTTGGAGCCAAGGCAGAACGTATAAAAGTTAGCGCTGAGCTTCAGTCTGCAATGTTCAAAACAACAGATAAAGCCAGAAATCTAGGTGTAGTCATGGACTCTGACCTGAGTTTCAACAGTCACATTAAAACTGTTACTAAATCAGCCTACCTAAAGAATATATCTAGGATTAAAAGACTAATGTCACAGCAGGATTTGGAAAAACTTGTCCATGCTTTTATCTTCAGTAGACTCGACTACTGCAATGGTGTCTTCACAGGTCTCACTAAAAAATCTATTAGGAAGCTGCAGCTAATTCAGAACGCTGCTGCTCGAGTCCTCACTAACACTAAGAAAGTGGATCACATCACTCCTGTTCTGAAGTCTTTACACTGGCTTCCTGTGTGTCAAAGAATAGATTTCAAAATACTGCTGCTGGTTTATAAAGCACTGAATGGTTTAGGCCCAAAATACATTTCTGACCTCCTGCTAAATTATGAACCATCCAGATCTCTCAGGTCTTCAGGGACTGGTCAGCTTTCTGTCCCCAGAGTCAGAACTAAACATGGAGAAGCAGCGTTCAGTTATTATGCTCCAAATATCTGGAACAAACTCCCAGAAACCTGCAGGTCCGCTGCAACTCTTACTACTTTTAAATCCAGGCTGAAGACTTTTCTTTTTGTCGCTGCTTTTAATTGAACTATTCATATCTTAGACTGCACTGTAACTTTTATCCATGTACTTTTTCTTTTAATGTTTAATTGCACTGTAACTTTTATCCATGTATTTTTTCTTTTAATGTTTATTTTATTAGCTTTTCTTTTTAATGACTGATTTTAAATGCCATTTTCTTAATCTCTTTCATTTTTTGTAAAGCACTTTGAATTGCCTTGTGTTGAAAAGTGCTATATAAATAAACTTGCCTTGCCTTGCCTTACCTGCAGGGGTCAGAGCTGCCACTAAAGAACCTGTACCTGAACTCCTCCTGCTGTCACCTGTATCCTCATTCCTCAGGGACCACGCCTGAAAGGAGGCACTTATCATATTTCTGAAATCAGATTATTTCACCTGCATGGCCATCATCACTCTATGGATATCTTTCAGACAGATTAGTGCCTGGCACCTCTTACCTGAGCCACAGGAAAATAACAAAACTATTTTTGAAATTTGTTTCATCGCGTTTTTTTTTTCATTTAAAAAGGTCAGCTTTCCTGAAACCAGGGACTTTAAATGTGTTGAAATTGGCTTTACTTTGGATATTAAGAAAGATTACCACACTAAAGGGTAAGATTTTTTTATGGATCTATTATTATATTTTTACTTTAATTATTTCACTTTACCATTTGCTGTGCCTTAATGTCTCTACCACGTGTAAACACATTCCTCTCTAATATGGCTTTCCCTCTCCAAAGATCACCCATTATAAGATATCTTTACTGTTTCTCACAGCTGTGTGTGAGTTATCATTAAGAGTCATTGTCAGCGATGTAATTTTCACAGTAATTTCTCTGGGATGTGAGCTGGATGTAATAGCACAGCATGCATGTGAAGATTGGCCACATATACCGTGTGTGTGTGTGTGTGTGTGTGTGTGTGTGTGTGTGTGTGTGTGTGTGTGTGTGTGTGTGTGTGTGTGTGTGTGTGTGTGTGTGTGTGTGTGTGTGTGTGTGTGTGTGTGTGTGTGTGTGTGTGTGTGTGTGTGTGTGTGAGCATGTGTGTGAGCGAGAGAGATATAAAAGGTCTCGGCTGATGAAAGAGGAAATGCAATAATTTATCTTCTCCTTTTATTACAGATTATAATGGGCTTCTTCACATTCGTCAAATTGATGATGGTCTTGTTCAACTTGCTTATCTTTGTGAGTATGTGTTTGCGCTCTGATTGCATGCTCATATATGAGGAGGGGGTTGGGGAGAGATGAAAAGTCATGTGTGAATTAAAAAATAGCTGTCATCACAATGTGAAGAAAATCATTTCATAGCGTCCTTCAACGCAAACATTCATTACACAAACATTTCAGATCAGCCAGAAGCCATACATGATGCTCCTTTTTCTCCTCTTCGTAGCAATTTTCATCTCATTAACTTCAAAGGCTCTAATTTTGCCAGCTTCATCTTCGGCTTAATGTTGATAACTAATGTGGTTTATGAAGTGGAGAGAAACTTTGGCGAGGGTAAGCTGAATTTGCCCGCCGAGTCGGGCCCACCTGGAGTCCCACTGTCACAGATGAAGCTCCCAGCACCAGTCATCATTTTCCTCACATTTCCAATACGCTGCTTGATGAATCCGATGCAGCACCTCTTAAAAGTCACAGCAGCGCACTGATTATGATGTCTGTTTGAAATGTTAGCCAGCAGTGCACAATTGATTAAATAATTCTCTGCTGCTCATAAAAAACGATGCTTTAATGGGACCGCTCAAACACTTCGGCTGTATTTCAAGTTTGGCGTCATCGTGTTCGGGGGCCATCTGCATTCTGAGAATTTTTATTTTTGAGGAAATTAATGAATGTTCTTCGGAGAATCTGGGTCATTAACTTTGAAAACTTGACATTAAAATGTTATGGTTTGTCTTTGCTAAGTAGAGAAGTCAGTTTTGCATAAAGTTAAGCTGCTAACTGTGATTACATAAAGAAACCTTTACCGTAGCCATAAATAATAGCTCCATATGTTTCATGTCAATCTATAATTAGTGTAATAAACTTTAAAATAGCTGAACCCCATAATTGAACCGTACACCAGTCATCTGTGCAAGAGCTAAAACCAAACCTCCAACCACAGTTGTGGACATTGTGGTAAAACCTATTTGACAGTGAAACATAATCTACCATAGTTCCGGACTTATACTGTAGGTCACTAGTTCACGGTGTCATCCCACGGATAGAAGGCAAAGACACCACATGTTAATTGTACTTAAACATAAAATAAGATCAATTTCATAAACTAAAATCAAAAACAAACTAAATTAAAACAAACAGGTTTGTTTAATAATGCAGTTAGACCAATGACTCCAGCTTCAGTCGAAGTAGTTCTGTTTAAAATCCCTTTGTGATCTGAATGGGCTGATTCATTTAGAGTTGACCATTGTGACAGAAAACATGTTGAAATCCTTGGTTTTCAGTAAAAAGCTGTGATTCTAGATGACGGTAGTGCTGTTGTCTTTCAATCAGAAGGTTGCAGATTAGATCCCAGACCATGAATTTAATATGTTGATGTATCGTTGGGCAAGATACTTAACAACAAGTTGCTCCTGAAAATGGTGTTTGAATGTTTGTGAATGTTGGCATCCTTGTGCTGGTGGCACCTTGCATGGCAGCCCCTGCCTTTGTGTGAATGAATCACACCCCAATGGGTGAACGATGACTCGTAAATGTAAACCGCTCAGGAGTCGTAAAGACTGGATAAACACCTTATAAATGAAGTCCATTGACCATTTACCACCAAGAGACCTCCACCTACGGCCAACCCAAAAGTGGTTTGGTGACCAAACAGCTTTTGTCAAAATTAAAATAGAAAATTGGGACCGATTTGCTTTTAAGAGAGCTGTATTTGAAATGTGCGCAGTTACTACTATGAAGAACTGTCATCAACATAAAAAACGAATTGAACAGTATCCTGGTACTGAATGCCATTTTTGAATGTGTGAAGAAATAGCTTAAGAAACCCATTTGAGTGTTGATAGAAACAGTAGGATGCAAGTCCGCAAAAAATAAACCCTTTGATTCTAATTCTAAGTGTACATCTCGACTCTGCCTTGGAGCCGATCAAAATGCATTGGAAATTAGAAGTGTCTCCATGAATGCTCTGTGTGTGCAGATCTGTGGCCCGAGAGTCGGAACTTAATCAGATTGTCTGCTCTCGGTAATATGACCCATGAAAATGGGTTTTTAAACTCAACTGACGTCTTTCTCATTCCATCCTATTGAAAGAGAACCAATTCCATTTCAATTGGGGTGGGACAGGCCCGTTCTCTTTTCTGCTCGCTCTGTATCTTTCTATCTCTCCATTCACCTCCCCCTCTCTGGAGGCCGTGGCCTCTTATTCTGGTGCCTGTTATTCATTCACTCTCCTCTAACCCTAATATGTTATGTTTCCCATCTCAATACGATAAGACACTGCTTCTTCTTTCCCCCTTCTCTCAAAAACCTGATTTACTTCCAGTGCTTTTGCCATGTGGGTGTTCAACTGACAGGGCATCCACCTGCATATGGCACACCATCAAAGGAATTAGCTATTTATAAAAAAAATGGAAGATATTGTGCCAACTATAATTATACCTGGTGAGGGATGATGGTGTCACATATGGAGTAAGAGGGGCAGTGTGTTTGTCGCATCACATTTAGCCAACAGGGCAATGATGGCACTGAACAGGTTCAGGAGACGAGAAAAGAAACCCTGGAGTGAAAGGTGGGGAGAGGCTGATGGAGAGTAAAAAATAGATGGAAAGAGCGAGGCCAAGGTAGGGAGACAAAGAAAATGATGATCCCCACGTGGGAGACGTCAGCGTCTGACAGGAGATGTGGCGTGTCGGGGCCTGAAGCGGAGCGGAGGCCCCCTGACTGCAACAAGCCTGATGGAGCCTGACAGACAATATCAGGTTTCAAACATGGTTGCTGCCGAAGACGAGAAATCACTCAGTACGAGCAGTTCAGGGTGAAATATACAGAGGAGACGGAGGAGGATAAAAGGGTGGAAGAGAAGGTCAGAGGTGGAGAGATGAGGAGGGAGAGGCAGACAGAGCGAGATAATGACAGTGGGATCTGGTGATTTACAGAGTGTAATGTGAAACATGTGACATAGTTTGGATTTTGTTTGTTATGAACAGGTTTCACATGTTTTGGATTTCTATGAATGCACGTCAGTGATCCCGTTGTAATGCCTGCTCTACTTTACATACTCTATAAAGGGATGTCAAGAACATGTAGTGTGAGTTTTTGTTTGGTACATAAGCATCATAATCCACAATTTTTTATTTAAATTAAGGTTATATATTTAAAATTATGCTTTTTGTTCCTCACGATTCGCAGGGATATGACTCTAGGCATAGTATACTTGTCGTCCAGTGTGTGGTTGATTGTATTTAGTCAGTTGTTATGTGATTCCGTTTAACTGCCAAGACAAAAACATTTAGTATATCACATACTGGTTACAATTGGCACAATCTCCAAACTAAAAAGGCAATATCAGCTTCTTTCAAGTGTAGCTAACAGATATACAAGCCATGGCTTCATTATTTGTGTGCCACTCAGTTTTTCCTTTAAACTTTAAGCAAATAAGAAGTTGGAATTGAGAGAAGATGCAAGACTTGTTTCACAAGTAGGCAGTTTACAAGCTAATTTTAACTAATAAAAAGGTTGCGCAAACATGATGGCAAATTCTTTTCGGACTTCAAACCAAAACCCTGAAAGCTTCCGATGCCAAAATCATGTCTTGTTGGTAACCGATACTGCCAATCTTTTTTTTATAGAGATTACATATTTCCAAAACTGAATTTCCCCTTCGGGGGATCAATAAAGGTCCATCTTCTTCATATGTGAAGTCATGTCCTTGTTCTCATTAATTTCCTAACTTGCAGACCTGACAAATAAAACATCCATGTCTTTAGAGAACAGGAGATTTACACCACCTTGACTGTGTATACTGTAATCCTTTAGCCTACTTATATGCACCTCAAGGCTTGCTTTATTCAGCAGAACAAGAAAATCAATAAATGGCTTTTTGTCTATTATGCCTGTGTGACATGAGGGGAGATAAAGGCAGTCATGTAAAAGGGCAGTTATTTCATTTAGAAAAGTAAAAATAGGCCAAGTTGGCCCGAGGCGGCACCTCTCTGTCTCACAAAAGGAATCATCCTCTCTCCCTGAATGGAGTGAACGATATTGAGGTGACATGGTGTCACTGAGAGGTAATAGTAAGACAGAGTTAGCCATGTAAGATGGCCTTTTATTTCCAAAAACCCATTATCCCCTCTAGGGCTGTTAACCCTCCCAAATGATGGACATTTTACTTGCCGTTTTAAAAGATATTGTCTCCCCTTTCTGGCATTGATAGTATCCCTATGGAACATGCCATAGTAACAGAGTATGGCAGAAGCTACGTTTCTGGAATGGTTGCTCTAGTCTAAAGTCACCACAACACGGGTATACTGGGAAGTACAGATGACAGCATTGTGTGAGGTGTGTGGCAAAGGCTCAAATGTAACAGACCATCATGTATTCGTCAAAGTCCAACACTCCAGATTTGAAGTTTGTGCTTGTATTGTTTTGTTTGCACTAATTTATTGTGAATATGTTTACCTGATTATTCTGCAGTTGGGTGGCTTGACCTTGCTGGCTATGGGCATCTGGGTGAGCGTGGATGGGGGCTCCTTCCTCCAGCTGCTGGGGCCTTTCTCCAGCCAAGGCATGCAGTTTGTCAACGTTGGCTTTTTCTGCATTGCCATCGGGGCCATGCTGGTCCTGATGGGGTTCCTGGGCTGCTGTGGGGCCCGCAAGGACAGCAAGTGTCTGCTTCTCACGGTAGGTGTAAAAAAACTAGTATGGAAAAGTGTCAACACTATTAAAGTTGTGAGTTCAAGGCATGAAGAAGGTGTACTTCACCAACGTGCCAATGGTAACAAGATATGAATGGTTTATTTCCTGCCTAATCACAATGCTGGCAGCCCATTGGTTATGGAATCAATAAGAAGACGTTTTGCTTGATCTTAATGACACAAGCCTGATTCCATAGTATTCCCACTGACTACAATGTGAAATGGAAAGTGCTGTTTACTAAATAAATGCCAGGTCTGTTGAAATTATTTTAAAATGAGCAAGAACTTGGCAAAACTCAACAAAAAAATGTGTTTGTCATGAACATACAGCCATACTAGGCGGGTTGAAAATAATAATTTACTTAAAATAAACAGCAACACCAAAAGTGTGGGGAATGCTGATAAATAAAAAGAATATAAATGATGATTTCTTAAGGTGCCACCCATTTATACACAAAATAGTCAAACTAAACGCAGTCACCAAGTAATGTAAAGGTGACCAAACAGTTACAGTATAATGAACTTTCCTGACCGCAAAACAATCTCTGAAGGGTTAAAATTGGAATGAAAATACCAACAACATCCAAACCAGCACCTGGTCAAGATAGCCACACCCTAAAGCACACAATTTTACTCTAAATAGTACCTTATTTTACTAAAACTAGCGTCATGCTGTATTAAAAAAAATACTTCAACTAGCAACTGAGACAATAAAACCTCTACTGTAGTAAAGAATCATGTGGGAAGTACAATTATTTTCTCATAGACTTCTAGTCAATCAGATATTTTTGCAACCAGTGGACTCGCCTCCTGCAGACCATTAAAAAGAGAATGCATGTTCAAGGGACATTATTGGCTTCTATTTTAAGACCTCAGTGTTGCCGCTTGATTGCTTCCCAGTGCCTTTGGAAGAGTTCGACAAATTCAATTATGATGTAAAACACCTTAAATGATTATGTATGGGTTCATGAGGTGCTTTTACATCCAGTTGCTCCACATTCAGAATCACACCCATCCTTCCATTTGCACCCGGCTCATCAAGCGCTCAGCTAATGTCCACATCCGCCCCGACATCCTCGTATACCTGCTACCTCCGAACAACACAGTGTACATTATTATGCTCATTATCGACAAGCCAACTACCTCTTAGTCCACTGCAGTGAGTCTAATGAGGAGAACAAGCAGCCTTTTCCCCCTGTGGATTCCCATCATGTCCACATCTCCCATTGAGTTGAATGATGACGGTGCAGCAGATCCCACGACTGACGGGACGAGCGGGAACCAAAGCACCATGGCAAACGGCTGTAATGGACAGCATTAAAACAATAAATGAGCTGGTAGAATGGAGCATTTGCGCTCTGTGTCTGCTTATTGTCCCCCTGTGTAATCATTAAAGCTTTATCGAAAGTTTGTGATTGTTACGTACAACAATAGCTGTTTAAAACTACTCAGGATATTCTAATTTGTTGGTGGCAACAAACGTCAGAATCATTTATTTTAGTCTGGTGTTTAAAATATATGTATTTATTTGTACAAGATTTAGTTTTTAAAGGCTCCGTACTCCAATGCTGTATCACTTAAGGAGCAATTGTTGACAAAAGGAAATCCCTCAGTTTATGGGATTAAGAAGCATCCACTTCTGCCTTTTAATGCAAATATTAATGCAGATAATTGCTAGACTTGGATTTGTAAAACTGACCAAGACCATTTTTAATATAATGAAGTACTTAAAACATTCTCCTTGTCCCATCCTGCAGTTCTTCTCCATCATCCTCATCATATTCATCGCTGAAGTGGCAGCTGGAGTCGTGGCGTTGGCATACTCTTCATTTGTAAGTTTCCCCCTCTTCACCTTTCTTCCCATTCACTGCCTCATCACATATCCCCTCCCTCCTCTCACCCCTCATTCTCCTCCTCTTCCCTCCCCTTCCTTTGTCTCTTAATTCATCTCGTCCCTCTCCGTCTTTCTCTTTCACCCTCTCACCTCCTCGTCCCACTCTCTGGATTTTATCTCCATGTAAATTCTCCATCATAGCCGTAGCCATCATTGAATTACTGGCTTTATGTCCGCCTGACTACGTTCGGCTACTTAATGACTCCGGGATAGCCCAGGGGCCATGTGCGCCGTCTCCAACTTTGAGCAATTTATTACTCTGGAATATTGAAGCTAAAGCATTTTATATGCAAAATAGCCTATTTACATATGTGTGACACTCTCTTTCAAACACACACACACACACACACACACACACACACACATGCTCCATTTACATTTAGTGCCACGTATAATAATTACAAGGATTTCAAATGAGCTATGTAAAAGGAGGTTAGTGGAGATTGGGGACCTAATAAAGAAAATAGAGAGTGGAGTTTTTTATCCAATCATGGGATGTTTCTGAATCCCTAGAAGCAAGACAGGTAATCTAACAAACATCCATCTATAGGGAGGAGAGGGGCCTTCCTGGGAACCTCACTTGTAGATGCTGGTATTGTTGGGATTGGTGCAAGATACTGACAAAAGATATGGACTGGGACTTTCAATGGGTAAATGCTTATGTGAGTTGGTTTGGAAGGCAACAGCAAATAAACATTTTGACGTTTAGTTTGGAGAACATGTAGATATTGAATTACTTTTTTCTTAACACAAGATAAGGTTATTTCCAATTAATATGATCTTGTTTCCTGTATTATTCTCGAAAGAGTGGGTTCTATGCCTGTTATTTCACCAATGCAGGATGTGTGCATTTCTTACTGTATATACTTGGAAAACTGTGTTTTTATCACTACAGAGACTTTATATGAATTTCACCATGCAACCTATTCATTTGGTTTCAATATAATGATATTGATTTTAGACTCAGAAACAAATAATATATTGTCCTCTATTACTTATGGCAGTACAAGTAGAAAAAAGTCAACAAAACTTGGGTCAAAGTCAAACAAAAATGTACTTTTGTTTCAGTAGACCACATACAAAGTAACAAAATAGTCACATAAGATAACGTTATCTTAGTTATATCATATTGCATTTAAAAGACTGATTATCTTTTTATCAGATAATATACATCCACTTTTTACACATCCTATTCTGTGACTACATTCTCTGACAAATGTATGGCATATGATACCATTCATTTATTTATGATGTTTTAATGGCATACTGTAGTATGCCTTGTTATTGCTTTTTTTATATGACATGTATATGAAATACTATACTATGACCTTATGACAAGTAACTCTCCAGCTGGACTTTACATTGTACCAGGATACAAACACTCCTTTCTAGGAAATACTTTAAAATGTTCATTTCTACTGCTTGACAGGTTAATCAAAAATGTTTACGACTCGCCTCTAGATAGAAATAATAAGTCTTTTTTTTGTTTTTGCAGTGAAGCCATTTACTTCCCCCACTCCCTCCATTTATGTCATGTTAATTCTCGCTCCATCTAATGCATTCTGGTCCTGTCCAACCCTGAGTGTGCCTGCTCTCACACAAAGAAGCTCAAAGAGTGTGTGATTTTCTGAGTGTGTCCTTCGAGGCTGAGTTGGGAGCGCCGCTGCTGCTGAGGCAGTTTTGCTGAAATACATTTGCTCCATTTCGCTCGCCTCGGTTAGCTCAGCATTTGCAAATGCCAGACAAGCTATGTAAACGGCATCTGGCGAGAGCAGAGAGAGAGAGAGAGAGAGAGAGAGAGAGAGAGAGGTGTGAGCTATTGTCTAAAGCTCAGTGAAATGCAAGACATAACTCAGATGCGTCTTCCTTAAACAGATCACAGATAAGGTTTAGAGTCTATTTAACGTGCTGTGTCTTTGCTTTAGCATCATCTGTTCATTACAAACACAAAGGACATCATAACTTCCATCACGGATATGAGTCTGCGAGAGCAGCTGTCCATCTTGTGCTTTTGATAAGACACAGTAAACACAATAGCATCTGAATAATGAATATGGCCAATGTACATCTAATATGCATATATATAGCACCCTGTGTCAATAAGTAAGAGACAGAGGCGTATACAATGAAAGGAGGCTGTAAATAAAGCGTTGATCTATTCTGTCCTACTTATCTGAGGTATAAATCTGCCTTTTGGCCACCATGCCCTGCAGCTCATCTAAACAAAGAGCCTATAACCTTCAGGTGGTCCGAATAACTGAGATTTAATAAGCAATTTCAGCAGGCATTATGAGAGGCCGTCAGTGGTCATGGTTGTTCTTTCTCCGTCAAGTGATTGGGAAGTGACCAGGGTGAGATTTATTAGTGGGGCTGATATGGACTTCATACTGGATGAATGGAATTGATGTGATGTGGCGTTTAATGAATCACACGGACGTCCGTGTACAGTAAAGGAATGTCCCCTCAAAACGTAATCCAATACTGATTGCTGTTTGCTTTAATATCTCAGCAGTAAGAGGAGATATTAGGCCCAGAGTTAGTGATGCTAGATGATTAGAGCTGCACCGATCAATATCTTTACATTAACAAAGGAGGAAATGACTTTGTGTATGTGAGAGGGGTCACTCATCATGACGAACCCAAGGAGAATCATCACCAGCTCGAACTGCGCCTTTTAGCATCTGTTAGCATAGTGATTATTTTCTATCTCTTTACAAAAACACAAGGCATTTATCTTGTGTTGTTCCAGCTAGCAATTTATAAATGTTTAAGCAGAAGATTCTAAAAGATAATTCCAAAAAGCAGTAAATTGTCTGAGGTCATACAACATTTTTACCCATTAGCTTTTGCGATTGATTTATATGTTCAAAGGTTTTAAACAAATATACAAATTATACGAAAACATTAAAAACATAAACTGCCTGCCTTTAAACTTCACATGTATTCAAATAACCGTATGTCATTTTGTATGGGTCTAGCCTCTATGGACTGGTGCAGGAATGGGTCCTAAAACCCAGAAATTAGTTAGAATTTCCGCACTTCCAGATCCCACATCTCTAATTCAATTTTTTTTAATTAAGGTCTGTTGTTAACACAAGCTTAAAGGATTTTCACATTTTGTTATGACATAAATTACATCAGTAAGTACCAACTGGTAAATGTCTGAAGCTTCTATGTGTCATAAAAATAGTGACTGAATGAGACTAAACGTCATCACACCGAAGTCCAACGTTAGCTTAGCCGTGATGATGCGATAGTGATGTAGTTGGTTTATAGCATAATGTTACCTTTTTACATCAATCGATTGCATTTACGCTTTAAAAATGTTACGTGGAGATTATCCTGCTGAACAAAACGTTTTAAGTATAACACAAAGTATATTTTCTGTTGAGGGAGCCCTTGCTATGCTAACTTTAGGGTCGGCCTATTCCGCCATTTTTACTATTAAAATAGTAACTGCAATAAAACTTCTTATTGTTAGCTACTGATTTCGACAGAGAAAAAAACTAAATAATTATTGACTTCCATTAGAATTCATACTCTTTTGGTTACGCAATGGTAAATCGAGCCGTAATTATCCTGGGAAATTGTACCCAGAGGCAGATGGATTTGCAAAGTGAAAGTGAGGCTTATAGGGAACCATTCTAAAAAGGCATCATTATTGTAAAGCCATTACATTGTGCAATCAACATTTACTCCATAATGATAAGTTCAAGCAAAAACTGCCACTTAATCACAGATCTTTGTAGTGATGCTTAGCTCTGTGAATAGAATTCAAAGACAATAAATGAAGGGATCAAACTGGGGCTTTGTTGACAGTAGATGTTACAAATACAGGTTTTACAATGTGTGTTCAAAATATTTATTTTTGCCCCCTTTTGCATCTTTTTTCAAATGTTCTACTGCATTTAAGCATACATACAGATGGAGGGAAATGTAACCAATGTCTCATAACAAAGCCTTGCTCAACTGAATGTTATATGGTTCTCATTTATTGCTTTTCCACTTAATAACAATAACCAATTAGCAGCCAACCAGTTACTGCAGTAAAAGATATCGATAATTATTTCAGAATAAGCAACACTCTGTAAACAAAAGATCAATATCACATGAAGCTGAAGACTTGTATCATGCATGTGTAGGTGGTGTACTGTGTAGGTGGTGACCGTATTGATAGATGTGTTATCGCTTTTGCCTCACTGGGCTGTGTGTTGCTATAGTCTTTGTCCTGCCTGTCCACCGTGTGTGTGTGTGTGTGTGTGTGTGTGTGTGTGTGTGTGTGTGTGTGTGTGTGTGTGTGTGTGTGTGTGTGTGTGTGTGTGTGTGTGTGTGTGTGTGTGTGTGTGTGTGTGTGTGTGTGTGTGTGTGTGTGTGTGTGTGTGTGTGTGTGTGTGTGTGTGTGTGTGTGTGTTTGCAGGGGCCCATATCAGTGTGTAAGCATGCGAGTGTGTGTGTGTTTAACAGGATGTGGCGAGGCGCGGGGCAGAGTGACAGTGATGAATTAGCCGGCTGGTAATAACCCTCTCTGATCTCAGCCGCTCTCTCTGCTTCTTGGGGGGCACTTTTAATTGTGGCATGTATCCCAGCATCCCCTCGGGCATCTCGTACGCCTGGCCCCTTCACTGTGCGCGCACACACACACACACACACACACACACACACACACACACACACACACACACACACACACACACACACACACACACACACACACACAGAAGAGGCATTTTCAGACACACTAACCTGATACACGGGTGCACATGGCCACATGTGCGTACAGTAAAGCACACACTCTCCCTCCTCATCAAATGGGCCTTTGTGTGACTGTACGCGACGGGATTATTAATCAAAAAGGAAACAACAGACAGAGGATGGGGGGAAGGCGGGAAAGAGAGCTAACCTGTGCGTTTGTGGAGGAATTATTCCACAACAAAGACTCCCCTCCTGCCTCAAACATAACCTGCCTTTTTGTGCACTTTGGCTAAACAGGAAAAGCGGACAAAATGTGTCCTGACCGAAGCCATCAGGAGCATCTATATATATGTAAATGCTCCCCAGTTTACGACCATAAAAAGCAGACGAAGAATTGAGAATAATGGCTCGGCCATTTTTTGATTTTTTTTTCATTTTTTTCCAGGTGCCATGCCGAGGCTGTTTATTTCCCAAGTGCTTTGTGTGAGAGAAGATTTATTTAATTTCTGATGAATAGGTGACTTCCAGAGAATTACCTTTCCTCC
This sequence comes from Gymnodraco acuticeps, assembly GCF_902827175.1. Lineage (NCBI taxonomy): Eukaryota > Metazoa > Chordata > Actinopteri > Perciformes > Bathydraconidae > Gymnodraco > Gymnodraco acuticeps. The sequence goes on along the minus strand of NW_022991154.1, from coordinate 5,880,264 downwards.
CCGTGAAATCAGCAGCAGTATATTATTTTCAGGGGCTTCCGTAGTGTGGTGTGTATTCTTGAGTGTGCGTTTGTGTGACACTGTTGGACTCAACTGGAGTGCAGTGAGGTGCTTTATATCCGCCCACAGGAGCTTATTTGCATTTAAAGGCCTCTCATCTACATACCGGACACTACCGATAAAACAGATTACATTTTAAACGGTTCTGGAAATTCAGGACGTTTAAGTCGAAGTTGGGAAATTGTTAAAAAATGGGAATCTTTTGTCAGACTTTAAAGGTTAGGAACGTTACAGATAATGTTGTCAACTATGGACAGTTGGGACATTTTGGTTTACATTTTTTCTGAAATGTGAGGAAAGGATAGTTTTTTGAAAATGTTGTGTTCAAAATTCCAGGAAAGACAGACAACTTCTAAGTTTAACTATTTATTATAAGAGAGCAAAAGATATATATTCACTTAACAAGGACTCCGTCACGTCATAGAAATGACAGACAGCAAAACTGTAATCTATAACCACTATTTCCGGAAAGAGCCTCGAACCTCGTGCGACAATACATTTGTATTACACAGGGCGTTGCTCGTACATTTATGATTGGTCAAGAAGACTAGATGAAGAGATACCGTGGTTTAGACTTGGTTCTCTTTGGTAGGTGCACAGACTCAGATAGTCTCTTGGCAACACGATCCTCCCAATCAGCATTCGGCCGGCCTGTGGAAGTCCCTCCCTACTCTGGCACCATCATACGTAATTTGTTTTCGCTAACGTTTCTACAGAAAAAGTGTTATCTTCATAAGGCTGCTTTCTAGCTATGTGTGGGAGCGGAGCTCACCCAAAGCTCAAGGCCGGAGTGATGTCCTGTTTATGAATAACTCTTTGTAGTCTTCCAGTGTCTGCACCTGACCTTGCTACTCTGTATTTCAGGCTAAAGACGTCTATTTATTCCAAAGTCACAGCCACATTAAATCAGCACAATAAGCTTATAATGTAATAATAAGAATCAGTCTTTCTAATGTTATATAAAAATAGACTCCACAAAAATCCAAAAAATCTTTGGAGGACATTTCTTTAAAACCAAGAATACTTGTTTTTGATAAAGCTAAAATCAGATTCAGGATAAGGTTCTGCCAACAAACTTCTAAACCTGAGTATGTTTCCCTCAGGCTGAGGGGATCATCAGAGCGTGGGTGACCCCTGCTTTACAGAAAGACTACGGCAGCGATCCTGTGGTCACAAAGATCTGGAACACCACCATGACAGAGGTAGGCCTACAGTATTTCGTTTTCACCAAGTGCATGTTCAGAAATCAAAGTACTGTTTCTGCATTAAGTCACAACAACTGCAAATGTATGTAAAGGAAAACCCAACTGCTTGTGCTAGAAAATGAAGCCGATTAAAGAAGCCAAGTGCCAAAACAAACAAAATCATATAGTGGCCAAACGGTGGTACTACAACTACAGTTTCTCTGTAACACCACTAAATATGTAAATGCGCTAAAGTACTTTTTTGTCTGTAACTCAGCGCAATATTTAATTTTTCGGTAAATGACCTACCCAGTACAAGCACTTATATAGCCCTCTTTTAAATCATTAGGTTTCAAAAGTTGTAAAATACGCTAAAAGCCGAACCCAGAGTGATTTGACTGTGCCGAGAGTGATCTTGAGAGTGGATGGGTTACTTTTGCTCTCGAGAGAGTCAGACCATTTTGGCTTCATGCGCTATTAAGCAAATGGTGTACTCTGTATCCAGTTCTCTTTATACATCTATGCCAAAAACAGTCAAGCAAGTCAATCCCAGAACCCCTTGTTCAAATTCACAATGTAGCTTGTAGCATAATACATAAACAGATTTACACCCTGGTACAACAAATTGTTTTGGTCTATATACACTGTAGCACATTTTCCCATTCATGACCACCGTTTACATTTTTGTATACATGTAATTTGTCCAAATTGTATTAAGGCTTAATGATGTACATAACTCAAGGCAGTGTCACTTTGTCACATTTTTTAAAGTCCCTTCCTTTCAATGAAAATACAACTTCTGAGGCATCACAGTCAAACCCATGGATAGTAGATAATGGGTCATGCTGGCTTTTGAGTGTAAACAATGGACTATTCAATGGTTTCTCCCTCTCACACTGTCCTGCAGTAACCTGCAGGTCCGCTGCAACTCTGACTACTTTTAAATCCAGGCTGAAGACTATTCTTTTTGTCGCTGCTTTTAATTAAACTATTCATATCTTAGACTGCACTGTAACTTTTATCCATGTATTTTTTCTTTTAATGTTTATTTTATTAGCTTTTCTTTTTAATGACTGATTTTAAATGCCATTTTCTTAATGTCTTTCATTTTTTGTAAAGCACTTTGAATTGCCTTGTGTTGAAAAGTGCTATATAAATAAACTTGCCTTGCCTTGCCTTCACTCAGCTGATTAATAATAAACAGACTTCCTGTGGCTAAAGTGCTATGCTACCAATCTTTCAATGGAAATCAGACAAAAGCCATAACAGAACTGTAGAGCGTGCATGCCATCTCTCTGGGTTTGTCCATCAGTGTTACCTCAGCTCACCTGCACTAATGCCTCAGTCAAGGTAACTCAGCTTTTATCCCCTCCTTAACTCACTTAATGAAAAACAAACTTGGAATGCCACTGGTTTGAGAATGCAAAGAAAAGTGTTGAAAGCATGTTCCAACCTTGACTGGGAACACATGTTCTTACTTATATCAAGAGAAGCAGAAGTTTTGGTTTAATTTAATGAAATGGAATTCACTTGTTAACACTCAAAGAGTTTAAAAACAGACATTTGTAAAACTCAAAGCTACTGTATGTGGTGCCAACAGTGTCATGGTTACTTTCTTTAACACACAGAACCTGTAAGTGCAACACAGTGAATAATACAGATCAACCTTCGACTTTTTTGTGCAAATCTTTTCCTTATTTCGGATAGAGGACACTGTAGAAAAGTGGGGGCGGAGAGGTATGACATGCAACAAAAATGCCAAGGCTGGAAAATATATGGCATTTGAATAGAAATACTCAGACAACAAACTGAACTGACAACCTCAACTCACACAGCAGCAATGATTTTACTAAACTTTACTGAACTAAAAAGTTTTCGTACAAAATTGCACATTGGATATAAACAAAAGTGTTTTCTTGCTTTTCCTCTCAGCTGAAGTGCTGCGGTTTCAACAACTACACAGACTTTGTGGGCTCTAAGTTTGAAGAGGAGAACGGAGGTAGTCTACCCCCCACCTGCTGTTGGATTTACAGCGCCCCCTGCAGCAGCATCGAGGCAGAGCGCAGCGATGTGCAGGTGAGATGGAAACAACACTACAGTTAATATAAGAAGAATATAAAAAAGTATACGCATACAGGAAAGTTGAGCACTGTTGACAATCCAAAAGCAGCTCAAATTAAAGGCCTTAGATTCCCATTTAAATATCTCTCATAGATTTAACAGAACATTGTGACCTTCGTGAATGGTGGGGCTACAGCCTCGCGGTTGTATGAGACTGCATTTATTTACGTGTACGTAATAAACTGTCAACTGTGTCATTCTTGTTTTAAGTAAATTAGACAGTAACAAGACAATGAATTGACAGCCATTCAAGAGGCTCTGGGGGACTGTACTGGCATAGCAGCGACTTGAGGCTAATGCTAATGTCAACATGCTAACTTGCTCAGAATGACAATGCTAACATGTAGTTTTACACCTTTTTAGTACAGCCGTACTGGAGACCCAGTCATGTTTTGAAACTAGGATAATAGCACATGCTACCGGAAGACATATTCACACTTTTCTTTACACAAAGAGTTACAGAAATGTTGTGTAAAGAACGGAAAGGAAAGCTAGAGGGAGGTCAAATCCTGATGCCACTTTGACACAGCTAGTCAATCAAACCAAACTTCAGGTGGTTGTGATTGTGTGTTTTCAGGGCAATTCATACGATTATTGTTAAGGTATTTCAATCTCTACTAAAATAGGTGGACAGAACATCCAACTTCCTAAAAAGCCCTGTAGCTAGCAAAGCTAATACTACCAGTTTGTTTTTGTACTGTTTGTCAATTCAATAAAATGTTGAGCCTGAAGACTGGATCTTTTATGCTTTTTTCATCATATTAAATTGGCCAACAATGTAATCAATAAGTTTATTAAAAGTCATATTTGCTGTTGCTAATTATTTGCAAGTAGCCCTGATTTAATAGAACAACATAGCAATATAGTAAATGTCCTTTTTTTGTGCCTTCCATTTGTTGACTATTGTGTGTATCATGTTGATTTGTGAATAATTGATTATTATATTTACATACACACTCTTCCCCTCAGGGCTGTTTCAAACACATCTTGAAGATCCTCAAAGAGCATGCCAACATTGTGGGAGGCATCGCTGCAGGAATAGGAGTATTGGAGGTGAAATGTGAAAGGGAAAGTCATGATTGAATTTATTGAAAATGTGCTCTGTTCGGCTAAAAGTTAGTGCTTTTGTTTCTCAGATTGCTGCCATGATAGTGGCCATGTACCTGTACTGCCACCTCGACAACAGAATCAGCTGAGACTCTTTTCAACAGGAGCAACACAGAGGGATCACATGATCACACGTAGTTCTTCTGCATTATTTAACAATCAATTAGGATAGTCTCTTTTGTTTGTGGTCCTTTTTTTCCCAAAAAGTTATTTATGATGTAAAGAATCCAGCAACTGTATTTAATATAGAAAGAAGAATTATATTAGCTGCTACAGAGTGTAAATATTTCATATTTGCAAATAAAATATATATTTAAACAGGTTGTTGTTCCCAGTTGTTCATGATACATTTGTTTTATTGGTTTTGGGCCTATTTAACCTTTTAAAGAAATGGTTAATGAGCCCAACATTATTTGAGCGTCATGTGCTTTATAAACAATTGTTGAAATAACTATATGTATTGTAAAAAAAATGTTTGAAGTCTGCAGCTCTATGGAGCATTTTAGCCTTTTTTAGATGTTAGTTTTGGTCCTGGTTCTTGGCTTGGTTCTCATGTTTTCTAGAAACATTATGCATATGTGATAAACCCACTGCACTCTACATGCATCCAACAAGACCAAAACATACTTGAAGGGTCACAACCCTCTGAAAAGGAAGAAGAAAGAAGTATTACTAAGAGCAACGTTGATGCGTGATTAGGCTGGTCAAGCAGTTAAGGGTTCAGTGCCTTGGTCAAGGGCACCAGGTCTAAGCCACGTCATTCCTCCAGTTCCAAATGCAAATTCCCTTGGACTAAGCTACTACCACCACCAAGAGACAAAATACCAAAAAAGAACACAAAGATATGCAGAATGAAAACAAAGATACATTAAACAACCACAAAGCAATGCCAATGCACAAACAAGAGAGAACAAATTACAACAATGCCATAACGCTAAATAAATTCATAGCAATGCCATAAACCTTAAGGCCCGGACACACCGCGCCTATTTCGGCCGTCAATAGATGTCTGGCCGTCGATGAGCGTCCTGTCGCCCTACTCAGATTGGTGTGTCCCGCACCGTCATGTCTTTTCGGCCGTGCCGACACCTTCCGCTTCAACATGTTGAATCGGGAGGCTGTCGGCCAAAGAAATCACTCTGATTGGCTGTTCAGCTTAGCGAATCAGTGCATGAGAAGCGAAACGAAAGTGAAGAAGGCACACACAGACGGCTATTATTTTCCTAAACATGTTTTCGATAAGTCGTTATGTGAAACAGTCTGTGATGGACGAGAGTGAAAATGGAACGCACGCTATTTGTTGTTTGTATATATCACGCAGTCTGTCTTCCGGTTGCCTCTTTTGAATGACGAATACACACTACCGCCGCTTGCTGGTAAGGAGAGTTGTTGCCACTCACGCATACGTGCTACTTGGCCGTCGGCTGAAGTCTTTGCGGTGTGTTCCAGTGCGACTTTTTGGCCAAGACGCAGGAGACGTGAGGCGACACAATAATCGGGTCCGTAGGGACGTGTTCTTTGGCGTCAAATTGTTATGTAGGGGCCTTTAAAGGTCCCATATCATGCTTTTCCGGTTATTACCCGTCCCCTTGTGTGTTATGTAGCTTTATTACATGGTTTAGTTGAATACTCGATTCTGATTGGTCAATTCAGAACACGTGACACGTTGTTAATCCAGAACAGACAGACCGCTGTCAAGGACTTATTGACCGTTGTTAAGGATGCTCACATCTGCACAAAGAAGTCCGTTCGATTTAACTGTATACAGTTGAACATGTCCTGTCTGTGTTCTTTTCCCCATAATGACCGCGTCGCTGCACATTATCCCTTACATGTATGCATGTAAACGGTCTGCAAAATCACAAACCCTCAAAGTACACCCTGTAGCAAGTAAAACTCTAACACAGAAAATACATATATGCTGGCCCAGAACGCCTCGTTGGAGATTTTATTTTTCCATTTTTGTCTTCCAGGAACCAAGAGACGTAACGACGATCCAAAGGGACCAATCCGCGGAGCTCCTCACACACACACAGCCTTATTTTTCTCAGCTGCAGCTCCGCACGGATTCCTCAGCCTGGACGGCGGGACGCGGCGAGGCTATGAGTCTGTGTGTGAGCAGACACACAGACTCATAGCCAGGCTGCGGGTGTGTGTGTGTGCTCGGACTGGTTTTGGGCTATGAAGGTAGATATGGTGCAAAATGCGAGAGCGTGTAAAACCTGATGTGAGCACTTGCAGAAAAAAAATCTGAGCTTGTGTGCATACATTTACACTTGTATAAAATATCCACGTAACTGTGAACCAAATTTGAAGTCACAGAACAAAAAAAAAAGTTTTGTAGCTTGTAGGAAAAAAATTAACTTAGTGATGAAATGTTCACTTGCAGAAAAATACATATTTTTTAAATATATTTTCCATTACAACTGCAACTTGGATATTACAACCTCTCAAATAAATCAGTCATTACAACTTGACGAATCTGCTCTGTGGCAGTATAAATCGACGAATCTGCGGTCTTGACTTTTGCTACACTTCTTGCGATAAATGTGTCGCAAAAGTAATTTTCACCTGTAGATGTGGGGGGAGGGAGGGGGGTTGGAGCGAAGGGGCGGAGCTATCAGAACCATAGATCTATTATGGAGTCAGATTTGGGTCAATATTCTAGCGCGCAAAACAAGCTACTCACGAGTGGAAAATGTGCTTTTACATGAAATGACCCCCGCGCGCAGATTAAACCCCCTCGAGCGGCTATGCGCTCGCTCGCGAGAGAGACAGGCCTCTTGCTCGCTCGCGGGAGTGTCAGCATCACTTGCTCGCGGAGTCTGTCTACGCGCGCGTGAAAAGTTTCTGACACTTTGGGGCGGAGCCACTGGACTTTGATTGACAGCTGCAAGGAAGCCCGGAGTTGCCAGGTTTGATAAATGCCTGAACTACCAAGAGCAGAGGAGTGACAGCTGCAAGATCAGTTGGACGAGATTGAATGGTAAAGTTGTCCATAAAAAACTATTATATTCGTAAAGTGTAAAGCTAATATATATATATATATAAATATAAATATATATATAAATTAATTTGATATAAAAAAAAATACACATTAATTCTAGGAGTGTAATACTTTTACAAACACAATAGTAATAATATGCATTCATTATGACAACATCATACTATTACTATAGGAGTGTTCTTGTGTTCAAAAAACAACTACAGAAACAAATATTTTACTATAGTTATACTATTTAAAATAATATAGGAATACTACAAAGATCTAGATACATAGTATTACTATTGAAATATTATAGGGCTACTATAGCTAATAAAATGGCACTACAGAAAAAACTATAGTAATACAATAGCTGGTGAAAAATACAAACGTACTAAAGGACACTATACAACTCTTATAGTATACTATAGTAATACTATAATTCATTTATAGTTCATTTCGTAAGGGAGGTGCATACAGCAGACAGCAGTTTTCGACAGATACAGCCCACTCAAAAATATATTGTTTTATATAAAATTCATTAAGATAATATATATATATATATATATATATATATATATATATATTAGCTGTACACTTTACGAATATAATAGTTTTTTATGGACAACTTTACCATTCAATCTCGTCCAACTGATCTTGCAGCCGTCACTCCTCGGCTCTTGGTAGTTCAGGCATTTATCAAACCTGGCCAACACATCCTCACTCCCAGGTCGGCCTATGTTGACGTTATGTCAAGTCCCCTGTCGGCTTTTTCCAACGCAAGGGGGGGGGCTTAGCGTCCATTTTCAACGCAAGGGGGGGGCCCTTAGCGTCCATTTTCAGCTTTCCGGGATGTCCATATGCTTCTATGGACGCTCATGGAAGCACGGCATTCGTTTGTGTCGGCTGCCCTTAAAGGCAATGTGAGCGTCCATTCTCATTGGATAACGGAGAATTGTACACCCGGAAGTAAGTATTCCCCTTACTGTCGATTGATTTTACAGTGATATCTGCACTACTCATCGACTAAAAAACACCAGATTATCCTTGTTAATTACACAACATTGATTGGTTTAAATTGTGTGCAATGCTTTTGTATTTTTCCCCTTCGATTCGGAGAAACAAATATGTTTTCGGAGTAAAGGATGGCAGAAGACACTACACTACCCAGAATCCCCAGCTATCGTTTGGACTACACCATGTGCTCTGTTTGACGTCACCTGATCTTCAAATTTCTCCCTGAAGAAAAAAAAAACATGGCCGAACTTCGTTTTATTCTCGATGGAAAATGCCTATTTTAAAGTTAGTTTGGCCATTAAAATGCGTTTTGATGTCATTTGATGCGAGAAATATGAGTTGTTATTTCAGATTATGTGTGCAGTGGATGTACATGATCTTTAGTTTGCTAGTTATTACGAAGATTACTTCAGGAAATTGCGTCCATAACGTTTTCATTGTTACCAAGGTGGTTGCTAGGGACGCTGCTATCGATATTATTTCTGTTATGTTGTGTAACTGTTTAATGGTGTTATCTTTATTGCTACCCCCTTCCCCGTCAATGTATAGTGTTGGTCCACAGCGAAAACATATTAGTTTAACAAAATCCGCATCTAAAGATAGCCTACGTTATTTCCCCCTGTGCAATTCCAGTCTCACATCTCACAGCACATCGTCATTAACAAATAACGGAAACAGACCGAAAACATTTAAAAAAAATACAATAATACTTTATTCCGAGTGTGCTTGCTTTTCTCTTTGGAAGTCATCACATAACGGCATTGTAATACACGGTTCGGCTGCATTAAATATTACATATCTGCCGTAGTTCTGTATTTATATAGCCCTGATGAGAAGACTTCTAGACAAACATGAGGAACTGAAAACGTGACGTGGATCATAAATATATCAGCCATTAAACAACATCTTACATTTCTTTTCACACAATACGTCTCCTTGCAGTATCAACACTAATTCGGCTGACTTTTATATTTGATCCAATTGGTAGATAGGCTGTATTTACACCATAAAGGTGCACACCTGATATAAAGGGACACCTAGTGGTTAAAGCATGTTATTGAATTTCATTATTTTTATTATTAGATATTAATAGGATCCCTATAAAGTATATTAATTACTCGTTATTCTCTACTAATAGTTAATTAAAGACTGTATATAATGACTATTTTGCACATCCCTTTCAAGATTTCAAGATTTTCTAAGGTTTATTGACATATCATATAGGCCTACACAACTATGGTGTAGTTATGCATTGAATGAAAAACTTGGGTCGCAGGTTCCTCAATAGTGCATTACAAGACATCTATCAATATTTGTGCGTACCTCCAGCAATGTTAACTATGTTGAAGCACTTATTTTAACTGATATTATACATAATGTATTATACTCTTATAAGATGTATGTAGATATTTCATCTCCGACCTTGTCAGGTATTGAACAATCAATAAATAAAGAACACAGAATTGTTGAATATAAAACACAGAATTTGTGTGATTATACTAAATGATTTACAAATAAACACCACTGCATATTTAACTGTTACACATGCTGATGTAACGCAAATGTTCCAACTTGAGATCAATAAAGTATATCTTATCTTAAGCTGATCGATGGCTATACTGCCATATTTGTAAAATGTGCCTCTGAACCTTAACAAGTGCATGTTTCAGGCTTATCAATTAATGTAATGTAATGTAATGTTATCAATTAACAACAGGGGTCACAAACATAAGACCAGCTGTTAAATAAAGCTCTTCTGACCTTAGCTGGCATGTGTGTATATATATATTAATGCTGCCCATTATGGGCACAAGCAATTTTCACCCATTTATTAATTATATGTTTTAAATGTGAGTGTTTCCTATCCCCTAAACCTCCAGGGATGTACACAGTTTAATACTGGCAACTTCTTATTATGGGAAATACGAAAACGTCTTTTAAAACTACAACTCCCAGTAGAGATGTGCCATAGATACAGAACATGTTGCGAAACAGAATAGCCAGCATTTGTAGTTCTGGGACAGGGTGGGGGAGGGGGGGACGCGGTGGACCCGTTCAAATCCAGTTTTGGACAGTCTGCTGTGGTTCCATCCCATTTCAAGTGCTGTTCGAGGCTCGGCGTAACCCTCGGAGCACACTCTCCAATCACAGAGCTTGAGGACTATCACGGGGTTTGTCAAACAGAGCACATGGTGTAGTCAAAACGATAGCTGGGGATTCTGGGTAGTGTAGTGTCTTCTGCCATCCTTTACTCCGAAAAAACATTTGTTTCTCCGAATCGAAGGGGAAAAATACAAAAGCATTGCACACAATTTAAACCAATCAATGTTGTGTAATTAACAAGGATAATCTGGTGTTTTTTAGTCGATGAGTAGTGCAGATATCACTGTAAAATCAATACAGCGAGCGAGCAAGAGGGCTGTCTCTCTCGCGAGCGAGCGCATAGCCACTCGCGGGGTTTTAATCTGCGCGCGAGGGTCATTTTATGCGCGTGTAAAAGCACATTTTCCGCTCGTGAGTAGCTTGTTTTACGCGGTATAATATTGACCCAAATCTGACTCCATATCTATGATCAGAACGACGAGGCTTGGGTCAGTCACAGTCACAGCCACAGTCAGGTCGAACCGGATGACTGCGGGGCTAACGGTTCGTGTCGCTACCGCTGACATGGCGCGTCAATCAACGGTAAGTTTTGCCCATTACTTGCCCAGTATTACTTTGAATATTATTATTGTGATTGAGGATTAAATCCACTTTGAAGACCACCGTTTTATATCGTGCAGTTTAGCGGCAAAATAACGTCAGTTAGCCAGCTAACGCTAGCTTTGTTGAGTTTATGCTAGCTAAACAAGTAGTGGTTGTAGTCTACAGCAGTAATTAATATAGTATAGCCTACTGCTTTGGCACTAACGGTTGATAACCGTTTATGAAAAATAAAACCAATTGCACTGTACTGAAATAATGACAAGTTTTATAATTGTCTTGGGCTCCTGCTGTGTTTTTAAAGCCTTTGTAAATTATCCATGCTATTTTCTATTTAGAACGAAGACTTCAGAATCTTAAAATCCCTTCATGTTTGTATGCAATTGTGCTAAATTCAACTCGAATCAAGCAAATATTAATATGTTTGCATGACATTAGTTATTTATATTTTGATATCACTTAATTATACGTTTAATACATTTAAGTCAAGCTAAGGTACATGTGATGGTAGCTAGTTAGTACTCTTACCTGTGATGCCTCCTCCAAGCAGCATAATAACCAGACTGTATCATTAAAACTACAAGTACCAGTTCTAGATCCTTGACTTTAGACAAACAATTCAAAAGACAAAATGTATTTAAAGACCAATCTTTATTTGAATGTGCCTCTTGACCTGAGATATTAGTTATACAGTAATAGTATTGATAATCTAAAAAAACTGAGTAACTCAACAGTTGACTTTATATTTCTTATTGTCTAAAGCAGAGGTTCTCAATTGTTTTTCAGCCAAGGACCCCTTACAAGATAGAGAATACACCAAGGACCCCCTCATTCTGATTTGTGATTTTGGGCTATATAAATAAAAATTGACTTGACAGGTATGTCCCTTGGAATAATCTGACGTAGCCTATTTTTTACACTTCTATAGTCTTAGTTATGTGAAAGAACAACACAAGAGAAATGTATTAGAAATATATTAGATATGTATTAAAAATATTTGCACCATCTCAACACAGAATACCCATAAAACAATCAATCAATTAGCTGCAAGTAACACTGTACCTAAAGAAAATATCAAAGGGAAATCAAGAGAAAAGTGATCATTTGAAGTGCATTTCAGAACATACACACACGTAAAGATAACACATCAAGTGTTTCACTCTTAGTTAAATGATTTATAAAAGTCAAATCACAAAATAAATGCAGGCTATAAACAATTGAACACATGCCTGCATTGCAACATATATCAAGTAAATTGAAAAACAACTGCAACTGCATTGCTACAATCCCAAACCACTACTTGTAATGGCAGCCAGCTCTGGACACTATTGGAGTGATGCAAGGCAGTCCATGAAGCTGATTGCTTCTCTCTGCAAGTGAAGACATGCAAGGTGTGGCCCTTAGTGTGGGTGGGACCTTGGACATGCTGTGTGATGTTAAAGCACTCCAATAGTGACAGAAACTCAGCGGCAAAGGTGCAGGTTCTGGAGTCCACGTGGATGTTAAAATCACCTAGCAGTAGTGTGGATGGGGACATGGAGCAGATTGAGGTGAGAAGCTCAGACAACTCAGACATGAATGACGTGGAAGGTTTGGGGGGGGCGGTAAATGAGGACGACCTGCTGCTTTGAGGGGGCAGCCACTGAGAAGGCAATGCACTCAAGTGAGATTTTATTCGTCACAATCAGCTGTTTGACAGGGATATCTGCTCTGTGGATGACTGCCAACCCACCACCACGACCAATGGAGCGGGGCTGTTGGAGATAAGCATAACCTGGGGGGGTGGCTAGGTTGAGTGTGAGGAAGTCCTGTTGGTTTTGCCATGTCTCAGTGAGGCAGAGAAAATCCAATTTCCTATCAATGATGATTTCATTAATAAGTGATGCTTTGTTGTTAAGGGAGCGGGTATTTAACAACATGAATGTGTGGGAGTTGTTATATGTTGCAATGGCTGGTAAAACAGTGATGCCATCAACACAGGCCAAGGGCTTCAGGTTAACACTGCACACGTGTGGTTTGTTGTGATGACGTAAGTGGGCGGTGACGGGGCGCCGGGACCACACAGTTGGGATAGTGTCAGCTGAGCCGGTGTAAACAAACCCACGTTTGGAACCTCTGTGGACATACCTGGGTCTGCCAACTCGTAACAGCCCGAGGTATTCAATGACTGACAGACATAGAGGGGGTGTAGTGAAGTGGTTGATCCTAAAAAGTTGCGAGGCGGAGTAACGAAGCATCACGATGGTATGATGGTAAGGTTAGCACAGCGTTAGCTGTGGTCGCGGATCGGCCGGGAGAATGCGCTATCAGCCAAGAGTACAGATGAACCAGGACAGCAGGCAGCCTGTCCAGGAAGTGACTCAAGGACGGACAGCACTGAGGAGAGATGGTGGAAGTTAAAGACGTTTGCCGCAGAGGAGCACCGGTGGTGGCCAGAGCAGGCTAGCCTGAGCAGGTAGAACTAGGCTAGCTTCTAATCGCCGTCAGACTGGCTGGGTGGATTGATTGATTGATTGAAAAGTTTATTAACAGCTTGTATATTGGGTACAGTACAGTACAGCTCAAAACATACAATTGTTAAGGGGATGCAGACCAGAGAAAGACTTTCGTCTTGTTTACATCAGGGTCCCCCATTTCCAATTCATCATGTCATTTAAGACATATAAGACATATTTGACATACAGATGGCTTATTTACAATTTACATACAGGTGTTTTTTTTTTTTTACATACAGATTGCTTGTTTACAATTTTCATTTTAGATTTCGTTCTAATACATCCTAACCGGACATTTAAGACATACCAAGTCTACAGATATACAGTTAGTAACAGAGTCTAAAATGCGAGTATATACATAGATGGGGGGGGGGGGGAGCTGTCCATTGAACGACAGGTTGAGATTTGTACCATTACCGGGGCCAGTTTTGCAATGCTCTCCCCCGAAGGTGCTCTTTAAGAGAGGTTTTGAAGGTAAGTATAGTTTTACTTTCCTTTACAGTTGTGGGAAGAGCGTTCCACCTTGATGTGGCATAATTGCGAAAGGACCGTTGTGTCTTTTGTGGCAGAACAAAATCAAACAGCAGCTAAGCAGGTGATACAGTGAAGCAGGATCGGGACTCAAAACGGGAAAATGAGACGGAGAATCGGGCTTGTCGTCAGATGGAGCCACTAACGTTAGCGATAGCGTTAGCCCTGAAGCAGGAGCAACATTAGCAGGTGTAGGGTGGACAGGTCGGAAGCGGAGCATCCGTAAAAAGTTGCGATCGGGTGTTACAAAAGTGTCCAGAACAGCGTGTGCAAGCCACTGAACGTATGGAAACTGAGGTAGAAACGTTAGTCCAAAATTCGGCAGATACATTTTCGGACAGAGAAGCGGCGAACAGACAACGCCAGTTGTCTTTCTCCAAAAGTGTTGCGTTACACAAAAAAAAAACAAATGAATCTGAAAACTTTTCACGGACCCCCTGGCAGAGTGCCACGGACCCCCGGGGGGTCGCGGACCCCACTTTGAGAACCACTGGTCTAAAGCATTTATTATTTTCATTTTCCCCCTCTCATATTCAGTGTGGACGGATTGAGACAGCGTGGTGTCCAGAGGGCTGCAGAGACTTCAGGGAGAAACCTCTGTGTGATGGACGTCCTGTCTGTTGGTTTGGAGAGGACTGAGGGTCTTTCATCAGCGAGGAGGACCAGGCCTGATGGAGGAGGACCAGGCCTGATGGAGGAGCTGATACCATAGCTGATACCACCTGCACAGGCCTAGTCTGTCACGTTATTTGACTAAATGTGTTTACTTATACATTTAATAGGTTTACACCTTCTGTCCATATGTGCTTTTTATTTAAAACATGTTTGATTAACTTTTGGTTCACATTTCAATAAATTGTATTTGTATTTGCATTCCTTTTGTCCATTATTCTTACTGAAAATGTTAGATTACACATTCACATCTGACTGAAGATTGGCCCCATTTATTCGTGACGTTGCAAACTCTGCGGTACAAGGCACAAGTGATGTGAAGCTCATAAAGCGAGGCAAACAGAAATAATCAGCTGATGGAGTGTAGATGTGGAAATAGATGCATCCCATCAGTTGACTGTATTTTTCGCCACACTTTATAAGCCTGACTATAACCACCCCTTCTCTGAGGTGCAGGCAGCGTCAAACAAATTATGGTCCTGATAGACTACAAAAATATTCGGTGTGCAGATCTTTGTTTTCACAATATAAGTAGTTTCTTAGTGAATGTCCTGTACTGGTCTTAAAATCTCATAACATCAGCCTTTAATGTTCCTCTTGGATGTTCTTCTTGACCCTCAGAGAAAGAGGAGATGCTGAGTCGTGTCTTTCAGGCATGTCCTTTCCTAACAAAAATGACAGGAAACATAAAACATTATTGCAGAACAAGTGTGTTATTTATGAAAGAGGCTGTTGATAAAAAAATTTTTTTTAATTGTAATCAGATTATGAATGAACAGTATGAAATTCATCAACATTGAAATATATGTTATTATCAAAATAATATAGAACTGTTATCAAAACGTAGTGCAACTGTAGAAGCTTGCTCTGTTGTCTCACTGAAAGAATAACTTTTACCACGTTTTTTACAGACAATATTGAGAGATAAATAGTAGCAGTTCTCACTATGTGTTAAATATCTTTGCCTTCAATACATTAAATTAGAAAGCTGACAAAGTCATATTGCTTGTTAACATCTAAATGTAACCTTTTGCATGGAAAAAACCCTCAACTTCACTGATGTGTAGGTGATCTAGTATTTAGTATTGTTTAATGGAATGTATATCAGTGTATTAAAGTCAATACTTCATTTATTTAAACCAATATTTTTCTTGATTCTTTACAGTATGAAAAAAATAGTCTTTGTACCTGTGCTGAAGTTCACTGCTGTGAGGAGTCCAGTTCTGTCTCTCACTCTGGTCCAGCCTGTCTGCATCACCTGGACACCTTAAACAAACAGATATATGTAAAGAACCATGTGTACAAACAATATAACTGATTCTCTTCTGTTGAACATGTTGGATTGTGTATTGTCCGAGTCAGGGTCCTTTTTATTTTACTGTAACTTTGGAAGTTGTGTTACCAATGCTTACTGTTTATTTGATACCCATCTGGTAATACAATTAATAAAAACAACAAGGTTTGGGTTCGTTCTTCAGATGACTGTGACGTTAACGTGTAAACTCAATAATGAACTCCAGCTCAACGAACCATATTGTAATATCTAAGTAATCATCTCTAAATATGACATTAATAATTGTAATATACACACATCTTATTGTGAGGTTGATTTCACATACACTACTTCGACGTTAGCTAAATAGCATGGATAATTTACAAAGGCTTTAAAAACACAGCAGGAGCCCAAGACAATTATACAATTTGTCATTATTTCAGTACAGTTCAATTGGTTTTATTTTCATAAACGGTTATCAACCGTTAGTGCCAAATCAGTAGGCTATAATATATTAATTACTGCTGTAGACTACAACCACTACTTGTTTAGCTAGCATAAACTCAACAAAGCTAGCGTTAGCTGGCCAACTGACGTTATTTTGCCGCTAAACTGCACGATATAAAACGGTGGTCTTCAAAGCGGATTTAATCCTCAATCACAATAATAATATTCAAAGTAATGGGCAACATTTACCGTTGATTGACGCGCCATGTCAGCGGTAGCGACACGAACCGTTAGCGAACCGTTAGCCACGAAGTCATCCGGTTCGACCTAACTGTGGCTGTGACTGTAGAGTCTAGACTGAAATATGTATTTTTCTGCAAGTGAACATTTCATCACTAAGTTAATTTTTTTTCTACAAGCTACAAAACTTTTTTTTTTCTTCTGTGACTTCAAATTTGGTTCACAGTTACATGGATATTTTTTACAAGTGTAAATTTGGTTCACAGTTACGTGGATATTTTATACAAGTGTACATTTGGTTCACAGTTACGTGGATATTTTATACAAGTGTAAATGTATGCACACAAGCTCAGATTTTTTTTCTGCAAGTGCTCACATCAGGTTTTACACGCTCTCGCATTTTGCACCATATCTACCTTCATACGGGCTGGGTATCGCTGTGTTTCGCTGTCTCGCCGACCCCACGCAGCAACCAGGAAACCACACCAGTAAGCCAGGTCACACTGTCCGCTCCTCGCAGCAGCGAGCCTCGCAATGTCCCGCCAACACGGCACCCAGACCCCACGCAGCATTCTCATCCGTTTGTCCTTACTGGTGTAATGTTCTGGTTGCTAACAAACGCCATTGTAACACATAATCACTGATGTTCCGCTGTAACGGTGGTGGACTCATCAGAACAGAGTGGGCGAGCTGACCAATCAGAGCACACTGGGCTCACAGGCAGGGGGGGGGCAGGAGCTCCAACAAGCCATTTAAGACAGAGAGTGAATACACATACTTTACAGAGATGCTGTATGAGAAACCAATGTGAGTTTGGAAAATTGCACAATATAAATCTATTTTAGTATACCTCAACAATGGAAATATGATCAGTAGAAATGGCCATGACATGGAACCTTTAAAGAGATGTAAACAGCCAGAGACAAAAACGACCACAAAGGAATGCCAAACTATAGCAAAGCGATGCATAACGACCACAAGGAGACAAAGAAAAAACTAAAGAAATGCAAAACAACACCAAAGTGACGCGTAATGAACACACATTTGCAGTTTTCTGCAAGTATAGCGTACAATGAGTAGAGTTTATAATACAAAAGAGTGCTCTAATGTTATATCTATGCCCCAGGGCTCATTGTTTCAAAATGCTTTCATGATTGAGATGTCCAAGACCACAATTTATCCTTGTTTTTCTATACTAACATGGCAGTACCACTGAGCTTTTCTCAAAAACAAAGTGTTTTGTTTAACATGTTTTCAAAGCTGATTTGCTCTGGCGATGTATGTGAATGGAAGCAGCAGACCTTAATACTTATTTTGTCCCGCATACTATTTATCAGTGCTCCAGCTCCTGCCGGTGAAGATTACATGCATTGTGACACAAGGCTGAGTAAATATTGACTAATAACAGGTCTGACAATAGACAGGAGGTGGAGCGTTGTTCAGCCATGCAGCAGGTTATCTATCGCTGCTGAATTCTGCTTTAATCTCAAATGCTCAGGCTTTTACAGAGAGAAAACAGCAACAATAGAGTCTATATAATATACTTTAAATATGAAAGAGAGAAACAGAATGACTATGATGGGAAGAGAGAGCAATCAACATGAAAAGAAAGAAAAACACAAAGGGGGCTACAGAAAGTATAAGACACTTAGCGGAGATGTTTTGAATTTCCCCCATTGCTTTTCAGTCTTTTGTGCAAAGGTATGATTTCCGTAGCCATATTTTAGTTATAGATTTCAGAAAGGAGACTCTTCAAATGTTCAGTAAATGCCAATATTGAAAGTGCATTGATCAATATTTCTATCAACAATGGATCAAATGTCAACGCATAATATAAAAGGTGACAAACCTGCAGAGAATTATAATGCAACTCTGCAGTTCTACGAGCTTTTGGTGTCTTTGAGCTCGTTGTTTTGGTTTTATGACCCACATTTTATGTGTTGGTTATGGTCCCATTGCTCTCATTGGCACTGTTTCTGTTTTAAAACGCTGTTAAACCCTGACTTGCGATGAACCCAGAACCAAACCAAGAAACACATCTTGTTTTCACTGATAGAGCTAGAGCAAAACGTTGCAGAATTACTGCAACTTCCTTTTATCAGTCTGTCCCTACACATCCATAGAAAACGGGCTAAAAATGCTGCAGCCCGCCTATTAACAAAAACAAGGAAAAAGGACCATACTCCAAAGGACTCCATAGGACTCCAATTTTAGCAGCTCCCAGTTAAGTACATAATTGAGTACTTACAAATAACTTAATGGTCAGGCACCACCATACCTATTTTAATTTGTAATCCCCTCTAGAACATTACATTTCCACGGTGCAGGTCTGGTTCCCAGAACCCGCAAAAGCAGGTCAGGAGTCAGATAGTCAGCTACCAAGCTCCCTTTCTGTGGAACTAACTTCCTTTTTTTATCAGAACGGCAGACAGTGTCCATACTTTTAAGAGTGTGCTCAAGACCAAGCCTTTAGTGAGAGCTGGTTTCAGATTATTCCCTATGTTCGTCCTCCTGGTTCCTTCATTTTATTGTATCGTTTGATTGGTTTTTAATTGTCTTTTGTTGTCTCTTAATTCATTTGATTTATATGTTACACTATCTTGTCTTTTCATTATTTTCCAGTAATTGTATTGTTTACAATGTTGTGGTTTGTTTCTGTAAAGTCCACTGAGTGTGATATTGCTAACCAAACAGAGGCTAAAGGACGATTAGCAGTGGAAACAAACAATGCAAATGGGTGGTAATGTTGCTTTGTGTCTGCTGTCAACTGTTTGCTATAACAAATGTCAATATTGCACGTTCCACTGCCTCAAAATGGTCAACAAAAAAAAATCAATGACATCTCCTTTGAAAGTGATACAAATTCTACATCATTTAGCAATTTAAATGATTTGCTTTCTTATTTAGACTTTGGAGATAATGCACACTCAACTCGATTCTCCCTCAACATTTCAAGATTTTTTTTCCCTTTATCAGCAAACTAAGACATACAAAAACATTAAGTTATTCAAAACAATGTATGCACAACTGTCACAATATGGCATATATTTATAGGCATGGAAAGGCAAACAAAGGCTGTTTGTGTATATATATGAAGATCATCATTTTAAGATAAGGTTGAAGTCAATAAAATGTGTTTCAAGAGATTAAATAGGGATAATTATAGCATATATTAATAGAAGATAAAGGCAAGGTGACTTTGCTCTCTTACCTCCGCTTTATCGAATTTGATCTTTTAATGTGTGTTTGAGCAATTTAAAATAACCTTAGTTGTAATATAAATTCTGCTTTGGCCACACACTGATGTGCACCATGGCAAAAACAAGGCATGTATAAATGAAGACAAACCACGAGAAGACAAAATACGTTCCGTTTTCCATCCAATTATACACCTGCAAGGTGTTTAGAGTTAAATCTGTCATCATCTCAGTGCTTCTGAGCTCCATGTTTAACAATAACCCCCGGCACTCCTATCCCTCACACACCAACAAAATCAATATTCCATCTACATCTCAGCCACCAGCCTCTGAGCTCAGCTCATCAGAATGCTCAATAGGTCAAAAATGACATTTAAAAGGCACACACACACACACACACACACACACACACACACACTCTCTCTCTGACTGACAGGCACAAATGTCTGGGTTTGGAGCTGGTGATGACAGCCATTGGTATGTGTGTGTAAGAAGGAAACAAAAGCTTCATGTGTGGGTGGGGGGAGGGGGGGAAGTGCTACATGACACTATGGAACTGTCAGTTAGTGCAACACACACACATGACCCCCCACACATACACAGAATTGCGTTTACCCTCAGTCGTAAAATCCATCATAATTAGACCTGATGCAAATGTTCTCCAGCCGACAGCTTCACAAACACAAACAGTGACATCAGCTCACAAACACACATGACAGACTTCATTAACAGTAGTGAGGTCCCTGTCAGTGTGATGATGTCCACCCGGGCGGGTCCATGCACCCTCAGCTGTTTCCAATCAGAATGGACTGTTTGAAGTCAAAATGAATAATTCTGGTGTATAACAAATTGGTTCTTATGTTTGTTGTTTTGTTCCTTTGTTATAGCAGTAATGATAATATCTTGCAGTCTTTAGTTGTTGACAGAAACAATTGGGAGACAGGTAATAGTGAGAAGATGTAAAGAAGGAAGAGAGTTTGTAACTAACAAAAAGAAAGCGAGTTTAAAACCTGATCTGATCCAAATAGTTCTTGTTGCAATGTTACCAAGCTCCCAGATCTTAGCATTATTGTGAGTACAGTGTTATATTGAGCAACCAATGAGATGGACACAATAGACACAATTGTAATGATCCAGAAACAACCTACTGTACAGGAAGTGTCAGAATCGGCTATATCTCACCAGATTAATTAACATCAGAATCAGAAATAATAGTTTTTTGAGACAGTTGTTCCATCATATAATGAATAAAATATATTCAAATAAAATATAACATAGTATATATAAGAACTAAGAATGTGCAATAAAAGATCAAATAAGATATTTAAACATAAGAATTCAAGTAATATGTCCACCAAAAGATGCATTATTATTATTATTATTATTATTCGGCATTCTTAAATAACTCATTTCATTTAGCTCAGTTCTTGAATTTGGGTCATACTTAAGAGGAATCCAGTGACTTAAAACTGCAGATAAAAAAAAACATAACTGATGCAGCCAGAAGCCAAAATAACCTGATCTGCACCGAGTATTCATTAGCCCACACACCCTGGATGCTTTCCTCTGATGCAACTTGAGAGGGTATCTTGGTTAGATGCCAATTGCCTGGTAAATGCAAAATATTTGTCTTTACACTCTTCAGTTGGTAACGTGCACTTTTGGGGAAATATTTTGTCTTTGAATCTAAGCTTAGATACCATGGCAGCTCTGTCACATCATAAGGGTCATGATCTAAGGCTTGGCTGTTGGTCCAGAGCTGTAGAGGAGGTGACAACTTGCAGCCACACATGAGAAGAAGATTACAAACATTGAGTCAAGACGTGCCTTGCATGGATTTTACTGCCTTAAATACATTGCAATTAGTGATAAGCCGTTTGTATTTTTGATTATTATACCTCTCCATGGAAAGCACTTGAAGGATGTCGCAATTTTTTAAAGGAAATTGTTTCGTCATTCAAGTCGTCAGCGATTAGAGACATTAAAGACTTGCAATATGAACTTGTGTTTTGACTTGAAACTTGTTTATTAAAAATCTAAATTAGACTCGACTAGCCAAAAGGAGTTAAGTCCCACCATCATGGCATCCTGGGAGCTCGTTGGCCCTTTGTACGTACCAAAAGAAAAACTTTAAAAGTCTGCAGTGAGTTACCAAACACCATCATAAGTTTGACAGAAAGCCAACTGAGCTACCAAATGTGAGGTTTCAATCTGCATTTCACACAGAAGTGAAACAAAGACTCCTTTGAAGGTGGGAAAACCACCTCTGAAAATGTAAATCTCAAACACCAAGCTTTAAAAAGATGCAAAATGTAATAAAACCAGAAGTTATTTTCAATAATTGGACTTTGACGATAATCCTAGCTAAATCTTTCCTGTTTTATTACATCACAGGTTATGAAAGTCAGAGCTCAAAGGGCAGGAAGCAGCATTTGTCCTTGGTAGACCGCAGCGGCTGCAGAAATCCACCGAGCCCCGTGGATTTGCATACATTTCCCTCGCTGCATGCGTTTCCTCTCACCGTTGCTCTGCCTGGAGCTCTCTGGGGAAATCTGCAGGCAGCACAAGGCCACACGAGTACAGAAATCTGAGCTAAGAAAAACAGCAGCTCCAAGTTTATTTCATGAATAATATGCACTAATAATAAATCCTTCTGTATGAATTATTTCAATAACATACAGTACGGTATGACCTCAAAAGGGGGAAGTAGGAGTACCACTATGAAACGTCAGTAAAAAACATCTTTATTCATTCATCATGATAAAAGATAAAAGGAACTCAAACGTGGAACTGCACCCGAAACCCATCAAACGTACGTTGCAGATCAAATGATCTCACAGCATAACACAAAATCAAGCGTATTGCTGAGGAGAAAGGGATTTAGTTTCTTGACTAAACAACAAGCAGCACACAAAAGAAAAGTGAAATGAAAAGACAAAAATGAAAAACTAGCTCATGAAGTAGGCAGATTCTACCTCTTCAACGTCTTAATGATGAATTCAGTCACGACACGGCCTGCAATACTGCTGAGTCAGTGGTGTTGTCTGACTGCAGAGAGTTAATGTTGTTCTCTGGGCACACAGATACAAATATTAAAATCAAACCACTCTGCGAATACTGATCGATGCATTGAAACTGGAATCACACAGTCACTCATTTAGTCGGTAGGGTTACATCAGCTGGACATTTAAATAAAAAGGTAAATGAAGTGTGTGATAGAACAAGAAAATAAAAACTCTTGGTAAGGACACAGCTGTGAGAGTCGCTGACATAATTTGATCAATTTGGATATTTGTACTCACCCTAATACTATAGCAGCAACCATGATCTTTCTTATTTCGTGTATAAATATGTTAAATGTCATATATTGGGGTATCAATACAGTTGTTGACATATGGACGTTTATGTTTGAGAACCTCCCAACTTCTTAACCACAGAAAACTGATCATAAGGCAAATAACAAAATCACTTTGTCAGCTGTAAAAAAGATGAGTTCACCCTGCTGCTATTTGATTCGAGGACAGCAGTTGTTTTAATTCATAAAACACACAAAGACCCTCGAATGTGTGTCTGTTCTGTGGCTCTTAAATAGTTCAGCAATGGAAGCAGTCAGTTACCTGTAGTCTGCAAACACCTAGATGAGCTTTCTGTATTGCACCTAAAGGGTATAACCGTGTAAAGTCACAACGTTCTGTTCTGACCCTACGGTGGCTGACAGAGGCCAACACAGAGAACAGGCTCATTTTAAAAGATAATATGCAGTGACTTGTAAGACTGAAATGTTTATTTCTTTTTAACTTGAACAAAAAATGACAGTTTTTTCCAAAATAAAGGACTACAATTAAACTAGAACAATTTATTGTATGACTTGTTTTGACCCACAGGTCTGTTATGAACTCTTTCACTCAAACTCAATATCTAACGCTTAAAAAGATGCTGACCCTTTACATTTTCGTTAAAAAATATATATAGGCAAGTATATACATTATTATTTCATTATCTGTAAACGTTAGGCTTTTAAAAAAAAAAAAAAAATGCACCGATCTTGATAAAAGTGGATATTTAAAAAAGAAAAGAAAATAGCAAACAAACCACTAAACTCCTTTTTTGATTGATAGATGTAAAATAAATAGAGATAAGTTAAAACGTATGTACAAAAAGTAGTAGTTAAAAAAACACAACAACCTCCGAAATGTGGTGAGTGTTTGATTTGCGTCATTTGTACCGTTGTCGCTGAAAAAGTCACAGCTTCAAAATGAAATGTAAGAGACCGTGGAGCCGTCACAGTTGTCACGGCAACAGAAAGAGACAGCTGTTGACAGTCATATACTGTCTCGGTTGTTCAGTCACCAAAACCTGTTTTTTGCAACTACGTTCCTCCTCAAGCTGTTGGACGGATGTAGTAGTGCAGTTTGTAGTGTTAACCCCTCTTTCGTTGAAAAATAAGAAACTCCATTTCCCAGGTGTCTCCTCGTACACAATCTAGGAAAAGTCAGAACGTCTTTTGTGGGTCCCAGACTGGATTTTTAGTGGTTGTTGTTGTTGTCGTCGTTAAGGCCTGGGCTGGTTGTAGTGTGCATGTGTGCGACAGAGTGTAACATCGGGGCTACACCTGATCCACCACGGCTCCCTCTTCTTTGGGCGGAGGATCTAACTGAATGGGAGTGACACCGGGTGGTTTCTTCTCACTAGGTGGTGAGACAGAGATGGAGAGACAGGAAGAAGGAGACAGAGAGTGGACAGGCAGTGGAGAAAGATGAGAAAAAGGAAATAGAGAGATTTGTGTTTGTTGCTGCGTTGGGGGAAGGTTATCTGTTGGATTCTACTCAAGTGTCATTTTTAACCTACCGTACAGCAACAAAAACAAATAGAAACAACGGTTGTTGCTGATTTACTATGAATACATCTGCTTAAATTAAACTACAAAAGACAAAAAGAGCAAACACAAGATACAAAAATAATTGTCCACAGTCAAAAAAGTATAAAAGTCAAGCTGAAGATGAGTAATGTTTGTTGTTGGGTCGTTGCTTTTGGGCCTCATCTTCCACATTTTGCGTTATGGATTCATGTACGAGTTATCGTCAAAACTTGATTTCTATGTGGAGACGCCTGGGTACTACACCCAGTTTCCATGATCACACAACCATTGTTTCAATATTATTTAAGCAGGGATGTGAGTTCTGGAACAAACACAGATCTAAAGAGTTATTACACTTAAGTTCTTAAGTTAAGTGTCTGAGTGAGCAGATGCACTTTAACCCATACAGCTATCCGTAAAGGCATGTGCCTCGAACACACCGAGGAGCAACATGAAAATGAGGCTAATCTTTTCCCCAAGTTTTCATTAACCAGATTTTTTTAGATGATTTAGCCTCAGGTCTGCTTTTTCTACGCAGTACCATCTGAAGCCACAAGATGCAATACTGCAGATCAACCTGTGAAGCTAATGATCGACCCTCATTCTTGCAATATGTTGTATTTCAGCAGTAGTAGAGTAGTATCTGCTTATTTGACACAAGTACAATTGTGACATTTTATGGCATTTTGAAATGTTTTCATTTCAAATGTGTAACTGAATCTGCGTGTCATATTTTTTACGGAACACAAACATTGACAGACGAGGAAATGTACATAGGGCGGACCATGTAATCTTTACGAACAAAAGTATAACTGACGCATAAATTCAGTTTACTCACGAGTATGGGGAGATTGGCACGGCCACCACCAGGACATGATTTCTTTTCCTGAAGAGCCGCCACAGGCCGCTGTGGTATCCCCGAACATCCAGGTCCCAAACATGGAGGCACTGAGCAGCAGAAGAAGGACACAAATTATAATCCTGTTCATTATGGAAAGGTTCAGCAAAAGCATAACACATATTTGCCTTATATATTTTCTTCCTGTGACAAAGGTAAGGTGTCAATATCAGTTTACGAAACAGCTCTAAGAATAAACTGTAGTACCTGACCACCACAACTATAAAATGACCAAATATAATACCCAAAACATATCGACAGTGAAGGTTAGTTTAACTTATATATAAGCTAATTTACACAATTAATCATCCGCTCTGCAGAGAAGGTGATCGGCTGCAATCTGCCATCCCTCCACGACCTGCACGCCTCCAGGACGCCTCAAACCCCCTCCCCTCTGGCAGGAGGCTGCGCTCCATCAGGACCAAAACCTCTCAACACCTGAATAGTTTCTTCCCCTCTGCTACCGGCCTCTTAAACAAGGCCTGGCCCCGGCAAAGACACTTTACCTCAGCCACAACATAGACTCTATGCATTACATTAATGCACACTATGTACAACAATATGTGTTTTCTTTTCTTATTACTGCCGATTTGTATTTTTATTCCGTATTTTATTCCATTCCATTTTTTCTAGTACTCTGTTTTAATTGTTGTTTTACTTTTATGTATGACGACACCTAGTCAAATAAACCTGTTTCTGATTTCTGATCTGATCAACAAAATCTATCAAATTCAAAAAATAAATCACAGGAATATAAACCTAACTTAGGTGTTTGATGTGAAAGGATACAGATACAAATATTATACAAAGCGAAAAAAACATTTACATTCACAAAGTGGCCAAAATCTGATCAATGGATCACAAAAAGAGAGAGAATCTTTTTTCCTGAAACTTTCAGAATCTTTTTACACAGAGAGGACACATGTTTATTGTAAAATACATGAACAAGTGGATTTGCACAACAGGTGACCTTTAAAACAAATAAAATATATTTTACTGAATTCAGGGACTGTCTGAAAGGTAGGACATCAATGGAAAAACTGATGGTAGGATTTGGGAACAGGTGGTTAATCGTTTCTATTAACAATTGACATGGACCAATTAAAAGTCCACCAGCCATGTTCCAGCTCTGACTGAGTACCTTGGCGAGCTCTGTCCATGTGGAGGTGTCTATCTCCGTCTCCATCTTAATGAACATGACGTAGGTCTTCCCCTCAGTGTCTGGAAGGAACGAGTCCTCACACGGGTTCTTGCTGTGGTCCAGCACCTCTGCTTCCCTGGACACACACACACACACACACACACACACACACACACACACACACACACACACACACACACCACACACACACACACACACACACACACACACACACACACACACACACACACACACACACACACACACACACACACACACCACACACACACACACACACACACACACACACACACACACACACACACACACACACACACACACACACACACACACACCACACACACACACACACACACACACACACACACACACACACACACACACACACACACACACACACACACACACACACACACACACACACACACACACACACACACACACACACACACACACACACACACACACACACACACCACACACACACACACACACACACACACACACACACACACACACACACACACACACACACACGCACACACACACGCACACACGTTCTTAATGTAATCTAAATCACCTACAGGCTCAGTGTGTATCACACTCACTTCAGCAGGTTCAGGATCTCCACTTCATACGCATCCTTCTTTAAGCTGTAAAGAACACCAAGACTGTGACTGTGTTGCATAATTATTTTCCACAAAAGGACTCATGATATGAAAAGCATAAAACCAGTGATAGGAAATCTCAAAATCGGAGTTTACAAACCTGTAAACATTCTTCAGCTGCACGTTGGGAACAGTGTTGAACTTGTGTTTCTTGAAATACACCTCCTGTGAGACAGAAATAGACATTAATTATAGATCATCAAATAGTGTTTCACCTTGAAGATTAAGAAAAAACACGTCTCAACAGAATATTTTGTTGTCTACAGGACTATTCAAGTCAATTACAAAAAAAGTATGACAGCAGGAAAATAAATGGCCTTATATAAGACTTCAATGCTATATTGTTTCACCCTGGGTTACAGCTTTAACGTATATTACAGAGCTTTATTATTTACATTAAAGAAATATAATAACGTTTCTCTGAGATCTTACGTGGAAATATCCATTCATGTTGAGGCCGATGATTCCAAAATGGTAGGAGCGGGACACATCGGGGATGACGCACTCTCTGCCTTTCCTCTGCTCAGGCATTCGCATCCACATGTCCCAATCCCACAGCTACAAGAGAAAACACACACAGAGAGTTCTCAGGCACATGGAAGGGCAATGCAGGTGGTTTCTGCACTTCCTTACGCCTTAAAATTCAAACCTTACACACACATTCCGACCATTTCAAAAAGTGTCCCCATCTTTCTTTGAGCTCTGGTTTGCTCATATGGCTATTTAGCTCCTCAATATTCTACTTTCTTCATTACCTAGTATCTACTCATGTCTAACATTGTCTGCAAACGTCAATAGACTAATCCTTAATTGACTAAATAACTGAGATACAGTATAGTCATTTTCAAAGGAACCATAACTGGTAACAGATGAAGAAAACATGCAAAAGCACCAGATAGGGTTCAGAAATCTTGCACCTTCTCAGGGGTCGGCCACTTGGGCTCCAGCTCGTCCTTGTAGAGGCTCTTCTTTAGCACCCAGCCCAGGCCGGGCATGCTCTCCACTCTGTAGAGCAGGGCGGGGTCTTCTGCTGTGTGCTCATAGCCCTGAACAACAACAACAAAAGCTGTCACATATGCAACTTCTCTGTGGGCATCAAGCCTTCCTGCAGGTCAATCAGTGGGTAGGAAAATAATGAGGCCACATTGAGGCAGAAAGAACATTAAAAAAGGAGAGAAAAACAAGATAAAGTGCTTTGATGTTCTATATTTAGGAGCACAGAACAATAAAACCAGATCCTGCGGTGTCTCCTTACACTGTGGATCATGTTGAGTTACACCCTGGGGTTAAAAGAGAACTGATAGATCTCCTCATCACATGTTCTTTTGTTGAGTCCAAACAATCCTATCTCCTCCAGAGATGTACAGATGTCAGTTACGCAGCCGAAAACAGGTAACGAGACACACATATGCATCAAAAGGATAATCAGTTATTGAAAGTCAATATGCCTTTGGCTGTCTGAACTGGGCTATGTGTAAAGCAGAATGTGCGGGAAGAAAATAAGTTATATTATGTAAACAGTGGAAAGTCCTTACAGATTTGTACACAGTTAAGTAACTAATGGCCGTAGTTATTAGCAAGCGTTTATTTGGAAAAAAACAAATATTCGGTCCAGAATATAGCCTTTACGTTACAAATTGCTTAGCCATGGTAGCATTTAGTCAAGCAAAATGGATGCCTGCTCAATTTTACAAGTAGGCTAGCATACAGCCAACCCCTGTTTCATTGGCCTGAATATGAAAGTCAAAGGTTGTCTGGGAACATTTTCCAAAATAGAAAAAAACATTGTTAATCAGGCATTGGGGTTCTCATGTCCGTGCAGCTTAGCCTTCTAGAACTAAAAAAACTAAAAAAAATTATATAAAAACTTTGCAGTAGACATGGAGCTCACAGATACTTAATAAGCATCACTGCTAGAATGCTTCTTTGATGCAAGTTCATACATTTGACAGGCCAATAATGTATCGAGAACATAAATAAATATGAGGGCCGGCTAAAAATGAGGTGGATTTGAGTTTAGCTGGAGCTTTAAGAGGAGGGGCAGGAAGAGGGTGAGCAGGTGGAGCAGCCAGGACTCACCTGGTCGTTCCAGGCTGAGATGCAGTACAGACTGTCATCCTCATCTAGCAGGTGAACCGTCTGACTCAGAAAACTAAAGGGGAAACAGAGGAGCAATATTAGGACAGACATTAGTAGCTACATCAGTATTACAAATGACAAAACATAATAAATATGCCTTGTTGCACAAGACAGTACATTTCAAATACTACTTCATGTTGTTTTATTAGTAAATTGACGAGTATGCTATATGTATAAAGCTGCTCCATAACAATTACCATTAAAGTAGCTTTTTGTTTCCGGTTAGGGGTAGTTGATCACATTTTCACACATTTCTTGTTTGTTGGGCGATTTAAATTGGCTCTCAAAACAGTATTTAAAAAATGGCCTACGCATTACATAGTGTTGAAGTACATTAGGTCTGCTGCACCCGTTTTCTTCTGGGAAAATAAATCTAAAGTTAGATAAAGTTGGATTTTTTCCAGTAATCTTTTATTGTTAGGATGGGTTTGAGTCAGAGTTTGACAAGGTCCTATAACTTTGTGCACTTGCCAATTCTTTAACTGTCAGTGTTTTATTCTGAACATATACAATTTAATATACATTTTCAATGAAAGAAAAGTTTTTAAAAAATGATTTATTTGTTGGCAGGTATTGAACCTGACTGGAGGTCAGTGTGTTCAAACTCTCGTGTGTATGGGGTTTACATTAGGTGAACATATCTGGCTTTCAGTCTAAAATAATATTATATGATGTTTGATTTCTCATTACATTTGCTTAATCTTGAAGAAATCATAAATCAATTATGAATTCTAATACAAGACAATTCTATAATTCTATCGTTTTACATTTTAATTTTTTTGAATTTAGGACGTTGTTAGGACTCTTTATAGCAGTAAGCATAGAGTAACAGAAAGCTTGTCTTTGTTGACAGGAGGGTTTTCACTGCTCCGTAACAGCGAGCCTGAAGCACGTATCAGAGAGCAGAATGAAGTGAGATGACGGCTGCGAGTGCTTCTCAGCAGTTTGAAGTCGGTGCATCAAACGGGCCGGTTAGCCCAGGAGTGGAGCTGGAGCTTTTAGAGCCCAAAACACACAGTTCAAAGCCCAGTGTCCAACAAAGGAAGGCCGGGTTTCTAACACTGTTTAAATATGCTTCAACACTTTGGATCTACTGCCACCTAGTGGCCACTATGGCAGCTGAGAGGGTCTGCTGTGCTGATGCTGTGAGGTACAGAACATGTTCTTCAACATGATGGCAATTTTAATCATAGCTTATGTGCATACAAAATAAATAAAAATAAGCATAAACCTATTTTAATGTCAAATGAAGTAATTGGGAATAGCTCCAGTGAACAGCTGTTTTGTTCTCTACATTCAGTTAATTTTGGATTTTAATCATAATCATCATGAGTGGAAGGGACGGGGACAAAACAGAGTTCATGTTAATATCTGTCAAAAAACATCTGTTTACAATATCAAAAAAATACCTCTAGCCACCTTACAGTTATTAGATTTGAAATGTGCAATTAACTGAAAATTAAAATCTTCTTCTTTTCATTTATTTTAGATATTCTTCTCACCCATCAACAGTACAGAAGACACAAAAGCAAGGTTCAATTAAGAGGTTTAATGAAGTGACAGGAATGCATATCAACTATTTATATCAATTAGCTGGAGATTCTAAACACATTTATTTAATCTCATTTGAGATGCTGCACGTGCAAATGTTTGGTGTTTTAGCTTGAGAGTGAATTAAGAGATAATAGTAATAGTTGCCAATAACTATTTTGAAACATGAATTCATTGATAAGTTCACTTATTATTTCCACTCTACTCACGTGTATAATTACTCAGAGTTTGAGCATTCTGGAGGACGTACCTGAAGAAGTCGATGGAGAGATCCAGGTCTTCTTCTATGACGATGGCATAGTTGGCTTCCTGATGAGAATAAAATGTATAAAAACTGGGTCAGTAATGAAATGGGAAATCCACTGTATTAATTCCCAAGCTTAATGTTAACTGCCAGTTGTGATAAATGAATAAACTGACCAATAAAACATTTTTAAAGGCTGTTTTTGATGGAAAAAGCCCACATCTAATTGCTGATTCATCGAATAGAATAACTCGTCTTTGTTTGTTTGAGGAAAAGGAAACCAGAGTACTTACAGGGTGAAGGTTGAAGGTTGCAGTAAGACTCGCCTTGTAGTGCTGTAACCGAAAGCAATGTTTCACACAATACAAGCAAAACGTTTTAATAGGATTATAGTTTTAATTTTTACTTGAAAATCTGTGAGATGAGATACAGTATGTTTTAACCCTTAAATAGGGTGCCAACTGTTACCTGGGACACTCTGGCATTCTTGATGCTGATGGGCGTGTGCTGAACTCCCTTCAGTCCAAACAACTCTACCACATCCATGGGTTCCTGGGTGGAAAACACAAACAAAAAGATATGAGTGCTGGAGCGCTTCATCAAGCCCCCAGGTGGATATAGTGGAACTGTAAGGCAAACAAAAACATAGTGTTTTGTTTTTCAACAATGTTTTCCAGCATCTCACAGCTAGAGAAAAAAAGACATTTGAAAATTAATTACGTACAATAAACTAATTATTTCAATGCCTTATCAAATTAAATGAGATGTTATTGTGCTTAAAACAACCAAAATGTTGTTTTGTGACAGTATTTTACAGAAGAATGTCTAATGAAAGTCAAAACTCTACTTTACTCTCCACGATAAGGAGCACTTTGTTCTAAAATCCAAGCACTTTTCAAACCTTTTAAACGTCACAATACATTGTTTGTCAAGGATTTCTAGCACCTGGACAAACCCTGAATACAGCCCACATGGCTGCTACTGAATAATGAACCAATATATGGTGGAAATAGAAATAAGACTATACTTCAGAGTCTCAAACATAGTCGTATACTAAAAAGTTGATTTGATTTCCTGATTTGAATGAACATTTTGCCCGTTTTTGACCTTTTTAAGTTCAAACTTAACTTAAAAAGGGGACCTATCGTGCAAAATACACTTTTGTACATCTTTTATACATGAATATGTGTCCCCGGTGTGTCAGGGAACTCACCAAGTGTCAGAAAACACAACCCTCTCTTTTCCTCCATACCCAAATCTCTAAAAACGGGGCTGCAACGGAGCTGATTATTATTTGAATTTTTCTGACGTCAGAAAAGGGGTGCTCCGCCTATATGGGCAACTCTCCACCTATCAGGGGAATGAGAGAACGCTCGAAAGCGCTGGAGACGCTGTAGTACATATGCCAGGCCTGTAAATGACGCTGTAGTCTGCCACAAAAGCAGAATCAGCCCTTGCAAAAACAGGGCTGGAATACAGCAAATAAAGCGAAATGAGGCATGGCTAAAATGCATGTTCTGTTTGGTATTTTGAAAAAAAAACTTCACAGGCATGTTTTATATAGGTATGGCCCTACAATATGTGACCCGCTCTATCCAAATCAGTCGGAAGTCGTAACGGCTCATTTCAAAATAAACGTGGATTTGCGTAAAAAAATATTTTCCCGGGGTTCTGGTGTTTTCAGGGGGGCGCGTAGTAATCAGCAGCGAACCGCTTCAACACGTGTATGTCTGTGTATTCACGGCATTCATTTTGTTATTCTACAGTATTGTTGTTTTATAGTTATTAACCCAATTTGTGTTCTTTGAAATTGAAAAGGATATCGCATTGTGTTTGTTACTTTCGTTGCAGTTGTATATGTCTTAAGTGTAATTTGTCTTGGCTTCCTATTTATGGACATGCTTTTATTTTGAAGGAGAGATAGCGCTGTTGACAGGAAGTTGTTGTTGCTTTGGAAACCACGTGACGGAGATTAACGGAGAAAAGTAATATCTACATATAAAGGCAGAGAAAGTAAACGATAACGTTTATGGTTAAGTGTTAGCACCCCCCGAACAAGCTCTTCCGTTGATATTGGAGATTTCAATAAATTCAAGAAAAAAAACCAATAACGAAATTGAAACCCGAATAGTACTCCAACGAACGAATATTCGGATATTCGGGTACAGCCCTACTTGACGTCACAGCAGGCGTAACAACAGCCGGTGTTTCTCGTGAGGGTTTTCCCCGGGAAACAAACACAATACACACCAACGCAAAATTAGACAAACACACACACACACACACTCGCGAGCTTCCCCCAGACCAGTAATCCAAACGAAAATATCTTCCCTCCATAGTATTTTGATCATTTGCTCCGCTGATAATCAATCAGATCGATGGATTCCAGAGAAGAGGAAACTTTAAAGGCCTTTTTCTCAAAATGATGACTCATTATATAATGTGACATATTTTGCTTAATATTTGGAGTACAACAACAATCCAGATATCATTAGAAAGCTAGGAATCTCCTCTTCCCAACATTGTATACAACTCAAAATGTGTCTTCGGGTCAATGCGACTGATTTCGATAGAGCAGGTCACATATATGTTTCAAATATAGCATGATAGGTCCACTTTAATTCGAAAAGTAAGTTGTCAAATCAAGCATAATTTATGTATCAGTACCGAAACTCACATATTGTATCAACACTTTTATATCTGTTTAATATTGCCTACAGTATAACACCAAGTGTTTAAAATGTTTACTAAAAGTACCATAATATTTGCATTTATACTGTGTTATGACCAGTATCAATACCGTAGGTTATGTTGGAAATAAAGGAGGAAAAGAAAAACCTGGTACCTCATAATATCCATCAATGAAGACCGTTATCATCAGCGGGTTGACGCCGTGAGCTGAAAGCAGCGACCTCAGCATCCTGAAAACAGACGATAATTAGCTCTAGTAACTTTGTTTTAGGCACAAGGGACAAATGGGTGTGAAGTAAAAACTTCTTTGCAGCAATGTTGAGCGCATCATCAAATGAGGGAAACTGGATTCGCCTGTCAATACACTGATATTTATTGAGAGACAGACAATTACATACGGCCGGGAGATCATCCTAGTTTCACCACTGTCCTTGTGCTCCACCAAGGTAATCTCTGACCCAAAAGACACAAAACATCTAACCAACACGAGGAGAGGCGGGCTCCCAGAAAGCCCGCGTATAATCAATAGCCGATGCGAGACAATGGTCTGCTTGTCTCAAAGAGATGCTGCCAGGTCAACCCCCCACGGACATAGGAGAAGCGTTTGACCTGTGACCTCAACCTACAGAGGAGTCTCTGACTGACTACAAGCAGATGTTTGCAGTATCACAGATTCTATAAAACAATAAGAAACTCTATAAACAGATCAGATGAAAATATTCTCTTACAATGGGTGCAATTTACTTTTTGTAAGACAACGTGATTTGTACCAATTTGACAAAGGGAGGACAGCTTGATTCTAATTTCCCCTTTTATTAATGCCAAATGTATTTCTGAGGGAAGGAGCTGCCATCGTTCTTAATTGTGCTTCCACAAAAGAGGCTTATTGCAGCCATTACTCTGTTTTAAACTGAGGTTATATTGTGTAAAATAAATTCAAAATGCCAACTAGAGCACCGAGTCATTTACATCTCGGAATGCTCACTGTCTGCAGGACTCGTTTATCTTCATGAAAAACTCTTGCTGAAATGCAGTTTATTAATGAAATACCAAAGAAAAAAAATTGTAATCCTTTATTGATGACAGGTAAACATCAAAAATCCTAAATATTCTGTTTGTTTGAAAATCTAAATCATAAATCATAACTCTTTTGGAGCAATTAGCTGTTTCTGCTGCATTTCATAGAACAGGAAACAGCATTATAATACTTTTCAATTGGTTACATGGTTATTTTTCAGATATTACCTGTAGAGGTAGTTGGGTCTGTTCCCTGCTATGACGGCCACTGGGACACTGAAGACGTTATTGTTGGACAGCTGGAGACAGACAATTATAGGGAGTGAAATAATGTGGGACACTGTGAAGCGATGAGTATTATTTTGACAATAGCGTGTAGAGTGAAATAACTGTGACTTCAAATTATATAATACACATCTAGTACACAGCTAAATATTAAGACTTAGCTGTGTTCAAACCCTTGTGAAAAGACATATAGACGATACATAAAACATAAGCGCTTTATATGTTAAGGTATTTTATACAATCTTAGGGGAGACGATGGTAATTTTCCTGTTTTACTTTTTTTTTAAAAGGGCTCTATGCAGATTTTTAGGTTTAATATTTGTATTTTCTGTCTCTTCTGTGACATGTCTCCATGCTTTAATGTTCAAAAAGCTCTTTATTTTTCTCATTCTGCCTGTGCTGCAGCACCTCTTTTCACCCTTTGTCTGAAACCAGAGCCCAGTCTGCTCTGATTGGTTAGCTGGCCGGCTCTGTTGTGATTGGTCAACCGCTTAGAGATGTCAGGCCCCTTAGCCTTTCACTTACGATATGTTGGAGCCCTAGCCAATAGAAGCGCGAGTGTTACATACATAATGATGTAACTATGTTACTGAAGTAAACAAAGGAGTGTGTGTGAGAGAAAAACTCTGGCGTGAATTTGGGGATTTTAGCCTTTGCAGACCATTAGGCGCATTCACACCGCAGTACTTTACCCACAAAGGTTCATGAGAACTTAGCTCATGAGAACTCTTTAGTTCTCATGAACTAAGTACAGATCGCGTTCACACTGGAAAAAGTCCCTGGGGGAGGATTAGGCAAATGAAGCCGCTGACGTCACTTCTTCTTCTTCTGCTTTGGGTTTACTGGCAGGCCGCAAACCACTTCACGGCGTATACTGCCGCCCAAAGTCCCGGCCGGAAGTCCCCGGAGTTGGGGACTGGCTTCAGTAGAAGCTGCTGGGACTCCCAGCAGCTTCTACTGAAGCCTTCCGAGTAAATCGCCAGAACACCGACACCTCCTCATCTCCACCGCTCCCATATTTTATTTTGTGTTGCCATAAGTTAGTCTCTCTCCGTTTCTGCGCTGGGCTAATGCTAATGCTAATGCAAGGATAATAAAATGGCGGCTTCACAAAACTTTGGGAGTTTTACGGGGCGTGGTTTGCAATCCGCCCAGCCAATCAGAAATAGGAACCTTTTTCTCCCACAAAAGTCGCTGCTCTCTAGCAGGGACGGAAAAGGGGGAGAAAAGGTTCTCATGAACTAATTTTAGTACCGGCTCTTTTTGGTGTGAACGCGACAAAAGAGTTCACATGAACTAAGTTCTCATGAACCTTTGTGGGAAAAGTACTGCGGTGTGAATGCGCCTATTTACATGCAAAAAAAACCTATATAACACAGTAGAGGAAAGGGAAACCCCCAAAAAGCATAATAGGGCTGTTTATTAGACATAATTAGTAGTTTCTTATGGAAAGATTTAAAAGCTGCCTGTCATTTCGACAGATTGGAACACAGAGAATTCACAAAAGGATTGTGCGACTTTTACATCCACTAAACCTGTAACAACAATAAGACCAAAAAAAACGTTGTAATTCTCAAAGCACCAGCAAAGGGTGAATAGCATTCATACAGTAACTGCACTATTCTTCCCCTGCGCAATATGCACTTCTTAGGGGATACGCATACATTTGTAGTGAAATTGGCTCCTTTCTATGCAAATGAGCTTCTTCGCAAAAACCATCCAATTCACAAAGACCAGTAACAGGGAGTTGGTGGCAAGTGAAGCGCATAAGAGGAGTCTGCTAAAACTTGTTTATTTTTGGGACGCAGTCACTGCACTGACATAGTGACAGGATGCAGTGACGGTTGTGTCATGAAAAATAAATGAATAGAGCTCCCTTACATGTCATTTATGAAAACACATGAGAAAAGAACGAGATATAAATATTCAGTGAGATGTGTCCGTGTGGAAATGCCTGCAGCATCTCTCTTAATGGGGAGACACACTTATCTTTCTGCTGTGGGAGGATCGCTGAAAGGAGAGCTAAATGAGGCTTATTCCTACCTGGGAGGTCTATTAAATAAACATCCTGAGCCACCCCCCCCCCCCCCCCCCCCCCCCCCCCCCCCCAAATTGACTCAGCTTCAGGGAAACACCTCTACAACACCTCACCTTGTGGTGTATCAAACGCGATTATGCAATCAGGATAGAAAACAATTAACTGTATTCCCTTATGGTTAAAAAGAACAAGACAATCAGATTACTGGTACATTTCTGAAAATTGAGGATTACCAGCAAGATTACAGTGCTACTAAAAAAAAAAACAGCATATTGTGTTTGATGAAAATAGATCAGATTGTATTTCATCTTTGGACTGTAGGCTAATACTTTAAGTGTGAATCTATTCCTATTTATGGTTCTTAAGTTTCCTTGGAATTCAGTAGGTGAACCTATATGTGCATAAAATAGTGCTAACTGTATGTTAGCTCAGATTGTATTTTGCTCTTTTAAACTGTAATATGTGCTCATGTGTGCTGAACTTTCACAAAATGATTGGCTTTGACTGAATTTGTACGACCCTAAAACGCAACCACTGATACTTTTGTAAAAATGTTTTAACATTACATGTCACTTGTTAGACACTTTTACCCAAAGCAATCTATACACTCAATACTGTGGGCAATCTCCTCAGGAGCAATTTGGGGTGAAGTGTCTTGCCCAGGGACACAACAACATGCTGACTGCAGTGGGGATTGAACCTGTGCTCCCCTGATCCGAACACCAACGCACTAACCCGTATATACCGTTTATACATCCATGTTTACACGCAGCGATTTTACAATGATTCACATTAATTGAATTGCAAGCAATAGCTCTATATTTTGTGAAAATATGCCCATTGGCTTCCCTGCAGAAAATTAAATGATAAGATTAATATCACGTTCACCAGGAAGAGAGAAAAAAGGAAGAGAAGCTCTGTGAAATAGTAACAATACTCACTCCTCTGCCCCCCCTGTAGCCTATATATAGCCAAAAAGTAAATACATTTAAGAGAACTATTCCTAAAATATGCTTTTTATGAAATTATGTTAAACAATAGTCTCAACTCTGCTTACTTGTTAAACTCTTCAGCTATTCTTAATTAAGTACAGAACAATGAAAAAAGCATGCAACACAGAAAAGTAAGAGTCCAGTGCGTGTCTTACGGGGTCAGGGCTGAACTCGATGGGCGCCGGGTCTTTGCAGCTGCAGATGCTGCCGTATCCTTCCACCTTGCTGCAGAAGAGCTTCCTCCTCCTGTTCAGCTCCGTGTCGGCCCAGTGGCACTCTGCCTCTGCAAGGACGGGGGATTACAGGTACTTAGTCATCACTAGTCTTTTTGGTTTGGTCAGGTTTTGGCCTTAAAGAAGCTTTGCATTAACAAGACATAGTCAGACTAGAAGTGTGTGTTACCTTCAGAGGCAGTGAGCTGCACCTCAGTCTTCAGCAGCACCGGGTCCCCCCAGGTGGACAGAGCTGGAGACTTTGAGTGCTTCTCTCCATACACCTGACCTGGAACCGCCAACACAGTAAGGAGGTCAGAACATGTAAAATCATAACAAAATGTGATAATTAAATGCATTTTGAAATCTAACTAAATAGTCATCCCGTCCCCTTAACCCCGAGTTGTTATTCTCTGTTGCATCCATTATCATAAGTATATGTTGATATTGTTATTTTTGTTAACACTGGGTGGCGTATTTTGTGCAACTGGTTAGGTAAGTGAGCTAACCAGGACAGGTGGCAGTTATTGGCACAGTTATGGAGCGTGCCGCCATACACAAGCTGCTGATTTTGTGAAGACATTGATCACTTTGTTGTGGTTGAGCGTATGCCAGAGATGGGGACTCGAGTTTGTGACTCGGACTCGAGTCGCACTTAAGTCGCACACACAGAGACTTCCGACTTGACTTGGACTCCTGCTCAAAAGACTTCGGACTCGTGTTTTGGGACTCGTGAACAATCATTGTGTTTTCTATTTTTGGCGTATTAAAGGTGGGGTAGGTAAGTTTGAGAAACCGGCTCGAGATCGCTAGAATTTGAAAATACATAACCGGAGAAAATCTTCCACTTCCTCACAGAGCCCCTCCTCCAACACACACGAACGCGCACATGACCAATGAGGGCATGAGATAAGTTTGTGCCCCGATGGAAGGCTGACAGGCAGGTAGGCCATCCAGTTACTTTAGCCGGGCTGGCTATCGGGATGTTAAGAGCATTCCATGGAATATAACAAAAAGTGTATCTCGAGCCGGTTTCTCAAACGTATCTACCCCACCTTTAACATTAACATTAACATCATGGTAACACCATGGCGACCGGCGGCACACCTGCAGCTGTACCGCTTGTAATTAGGTTCAACTATAAAAACTTCGAACAAAACGCCGGCGGCACCAACAAAAGGAGCGCACACTGCAAAGTCTGCAATATTAAAATCAAGGATGCTGGTGCAACAACGTCAAATTTCATCAGGCACTTGAAAACTCACCCGGAGAGGTCAGTCACATTAACGCCTATGTACGGTTAGCAAACATGTTTAGCTCAGCTTCAGCTATATAATGTTAACTTAGCTTGCTACTAGCTTTGTAACTGAATATTTGAAAAGATGAGTGAATGTTTGCTTGTCACACTTGTTTGCGTTGAGTGGCGTTGACATCCAACTCTTGACATGACATAAAAAAGGTCGGTAACGTTAATCATTACGTTCCGCTGCCACCATCTACTGGCTAACGTTAAACGTAGAAAAATACATAGTCACATACATAAATACATCTGTCGGTTTATAGGCAGGTTACAGGTTTATTGTTGACCACGTAACGTTAATGTTACAGGTTTATCAGGTTACCATTACACTGGGTTTGAGTGAGAGGATAGAGGAATATGTTTATTTATAGTAGACTTAAAAGATGTAATTAGAGACCCAGTGTAATTAAACAATACGGTTGCAGAGGTCAAATTTTAACATTTTTGTCCACTGGCCAAATGGCTAGCCTAGTGAATGTTGAAATGTTACCAGCCACTCAATAGATTGCCATTGTTAGCCACTTGCATGATTTACCAGCATTTGGCTGGTAAATGGTGTTAATGGTAGATATCTCTTTTGGAACAGGTCATGTTTTAATATCACCAGTTCAGTATATTTCAGATAATATTGCAGCAATAGTTTTTTAGTTACAAATGGCACAGAACAAATGTTTACTTTTAAGTACTTTTAACACAGTTTCCCTGCGGGGGATTAATAAAGTATTTGTGATACTGATTTTTGATTCTGAAGTGTTTTGCTTATAAGTTGTTTGCATTTAGCTAAAGTGTGATGTTTGTCCTCATATTGCATTGCAATAGCCTGTTTAAAGTGATCATATAACAAACAACTAATCAGTACTGATACTGTATGCTAATAGATATAGGAGTGATAATAATACAGTAAATGCTTTGAATTTCTTAGATATAGCTGTGCAGTATTCTTAACAGACTGGATAGCAGCAGACAATAGAAGGCTTATTACAACCAGAAGAGACATGAGACTTTTATTTTTTTAGAGACTTGAGACTTGACTTGGACTCGTGACTTGAGACTTGATCAAGTCTCACCCCACAAAGACTTGAGACTTGACTTGGACTTGCAAAAAAAGACTTGTGAACATCTCTGGCGTATGCGTCATTGAGAAGCAGTGTTCACCAATTTTTATTTGTTTTACTCTTATTGAGTAAATGTGAAAAATGAAACAGGCACCAATGTAAAGTGTTGTAGTAAACCGGAGCGATTCATCATGGAATATAATGTTCAATGATGTCAAATAAAACAACATTAAAGCTTAACTGAAACACTGAAGCTCAACTGTATTAAGACAAATATCTGAACCAAAACTAAAATAAACTTAAAGAATCTAAAGGGAATCTCAAAATGTCTCTTCTTGATGCATTGTTTTTAGAAAAAATATAAAACATTATATTATTTTCTGGACATTATTTAAATAAAACGATGCATTCAGGGCAATTAAAACCAACCCTGGTTTACTTCTGCATCAGCACAGCATCTGAAAACAACCAACACCCTAACTCAGCTCTTATTTATATCAGCTTTGGAAGAAAGAGTACTTCAGTGAAGTCTGGAATTTATGGACAAACATTCAGTTGTTGATCAACAATGAATAAATCGAAAAGGATATTTATAGAGCCTAATATTTCAAAACTGAAGATAGAATTAGTCTCAGGGTGCTTTTCAGACTGCACAGCTTACGACACCATCTGTCTTTAGATACTTGCAGTGCACAAGGAAACACTCCCAAAGGGGGAGGGATCACTCTCCGTCATGAATAAACAACATAACAAATCACCACATAGACAATCCATTCAACATGAGTGATTTTATGAAAAACTAAGAAAAAAATGGATGTCAACCTACCCCAAAAATGTTTTGAGGTAATTATACGGCAATAGAAAGAGTTAGGTCAGGGATGTCCAAACTACGGCCTGGGGGCCAACTGCGGCCCATTGTCCATTTTTGATTGGCCCTCAGCAAATTCTAAAAGTATATTGGAATATAGCCCACACCTGAAACGTGTGCTTGTCTTATATTGTATATCTTAAATATATATGTACAAATATATTACACAGTAGGATTCATGTGTTAATAAGCCCACTTTTCAAATAAATTCAGTCAATTAAAGTTGAAGTTTTTTCTAACAAATCCTAGTTCATTAAAAAAAAAAGCCCAATAACTTAAATAAAATAATGAAAACCCTATGAAAAGCTGTGATCTTCTAGGCTGTTCTATTTTCTTAAAGCATATTCAAGTATCAAGCATATGTTTACCTACATTGTATTTCTTTTTGCTATCTTGTAACTGAATTTATGAGGCAATATATCTCACCTCTAGGGAGTGGCCCAGCCTTTTGTATATTTTATGTATGAGGCCCAAGTGAAAACATTTTAAAACCCCTGAGTTAGTTCTACTTGTAAAGCGAAAGGGTGCTCCTCTACCTCCTTTCTTCACCACCAGTGTCCACATGTCCCTCCAGCTGAGGTTGAGGGACACCTGGCTGCCCAGAGTCTTCAGCAGGTTCTTAGCAGCATCCTTCAGGTGGAACGTG
This sequence comes from Gymnodraco acuticeps, assembly GCF_902827175.1. NCBI lineage: Eukaryota > Metazoa > Chordata > Actinopteri > Perciformes > Bathydraconidae > Gymnodraco > Gymnodraco acuticeps. The sequence goes on along the minus strand of NW_022991154.1, from coordinate 5,837,610 downwards.
CCTTCATCCTGCAGACAAAAACACGATGAGACATGCCTGTATGAACATCACAGGAATAACTGCTATCTGATCATGGAGACAGTGACTGACCTTTATGGTGAAGATGAGGACTCGGCCCCGGGTCACCATGTTGAGGAAGAGGATCATGGCATCATCCTCGTGGGGGGAGTAGGTGTCGAATATCCTCTTGGCCATCACATGGCCCTGAGACAAAAACACAGTGATGGACTTTTCGGATCTTTCTGATTTGACATTACATAAAAAATATATTCTTATTTGGCTGTAATTCCTTATATTAGGGAAAACAATTCCCTTTATTTGCAACAGAATGCATAATATTGTTTAATTCAGTGCCTGATTTTCGATCGTAGAGCACATTGTCAAATAAAGTGAGAAATGGGAAAGGAGAAGTTGACGATTTTGCAATTGTGGCATGATTAGCCAAATCGAAAAGAAAATATATTTTTGAATATTGTTTTAAATGTACTTAAAAGTTTTATTTAAATCATTATGGTTTGAATTTTTAAGAGAATCTAGCAAACAAGGATTTATTGTTGAGTCCACCACAATGCCTCATTTGCGTAGATATTTTTTTGGATTAAAATGGAAGGAGCGTGAATTAAACATTAAGAGAAAACTAACTCAGTGCTTACAGTTGCCTGGTTGAGAACTATCACATGGATGCCTCTGCCCTGCTCCCGCATATCATCCTCCAACACCTGCAGGAGAAGAGCAAAATATAGATATATTATCTGTCGGACATCTTTTCAGTTATGTACTTTTGTCATGAAAATACTTGAACTCACTGTGGTGCCGTCCACTGCCACGTAGACCTTGGAACGGCTGGCGTACACTTCAATGTCCAGGACTTTGCGTCCACTAGCCGGCCTGCGTGGCGTCTCCATGTTGGGAACAATGTCCTCTAAAAAAGGAGCATAGGACTAGGATTAGCTTGTCTACAATGTAGCCATACATTCAAGATGCGAGACATAGAAAGCAGTGCTTCAAAAAGCTACACGTTGATGTCTCACACATCAGCAAGGAGGCTCCAAGTTTTGCCCTCAATAAAAGACTTTGAAAACCAGAAAAAGGTTTGTAGAATACTCAATTCTGATTGGTTAATTACGGCATTCAATCACCTGTTATTTTTTAAAAGCGGACCACTGCTATGAATAACAGACTGTACATTGAACCCTCTATTATCCTTTACTCAAAAGATCAACACGCACATAACTCCACCTTTGCAGCCTCATATTAAGACACCTCACTCTTCAAACTCTGGACTTCTAGAGAGCAAATTAAGGTGGACATCCTTTAGACCCCGTTTACACGAGGACGATCCGGGTTGTATCCGCATAGTTTCTCCTGCGTATAGCCCTTTCGTTCACACGAGGCCGTAACAAAACGATAGAAACGAACCCCGCAAACGATAACGGGTCCCAAGGCGGATAGATCTGCAAACGGAACGCTCTGGGGGGGCAAACGGCTCTGTGTAATTGCCTGTATACGATCATTTTCTGATAACGATGAAATAGCCACGTCTCCCTCTCCCCACGTCTCCCTCTCCCCACGTCTCCTGCTCAGAGATCAGCTGCTGGGCTGTCAGAAGAGGGGGAGGAAAAGAGAGGCTCCGTTTATTATTCTTATATTATTATATAGAATCGTTATCAATTTGTTTTAAAGCTCAATGAATAACAAAGAAGACCTCTGACCGGCACTTTTCTAATTTTGTCCGGAAGATTTAAACTTTAACGGACATGTTGACCGGCGAACATTTTTTGTTAACGGAAACTCTGCCACATGGTTCCCTCGTCCCTTGGAAGAGGCGGAGAGGTGGGTGTTTTTCATCTGCTGGTGGACTACTGGAGAGATTTACAGCAGGAGCGCACTCCGTCCACCGCGGAGGATAAACAGAAGGGCAACCATGGCAACCATGCTCCGGGGTCTTCTTCGCTGCTTTTGGTGTATTTTGTGGCGGCAGCAGAGCCACTTACAGGCCTGGCATATGTACTACAGCGTTTCCAGCATGGTGTGAACGGACACGTTAATGAATCGAATGCGTATGAACGAAAGACTTTTTTGAAAACGCATACGGTGCGTAAACGCAAACGTTCCCGTGTAAATGGGGTCTTAGTTTTCAAAGATTGAAAATATTCAGAAAAAGACTAGAACTTATCGTCAGACCGAATCTTGAGGGGTGAGACTATATTTCTAGAAACAGGCCTATAGAGTACAGGACACGGATGTCTACTATCAATGGGAGCCTATTTAAATAATTGGACATTTAAGTATGTAAAACTTTGGAAAGAAAAGCTAATGGACTGATCAAATAAACATGCATTAGCCGATTGTCCTTACACTTGTGTTCTCATGACTATAATGAGTGCCACATTCCTATTTTAGGCTACAGTGCTTGTGTTAAATAGAAACAAACCCAGATGGAAACAGAATAAACACTGGACAGGATTCTCACCATATTCTTGAGCTGCTGCATCTTCACTGGCGACTCTTCTGGTGTCCAAGATGAGTTTAATGTTGACTATGACAGTAATCAGCAGAAACAGCACAGCACCAGCCTGTGAAAGGGGGACAAATACATGTGTTTTCTAGTCAAGGCTTTCTTAGGGCCACAGCTGAAAATCTGATTGTTGCATCTCTCTCTCATAGTCTTTCTCCACCTTATCCTCTTGAAAAACCAAATGTTGTGACTTTTTTTTCTAACTGACTTTTTGTAAAGTCCTCAAGAAATGTCAGATAAACCAATATTGATGAAGGACAAGTTGGCATGAGTTCTGCAACTGTGGTGACCTCGCCCTTTGCTGGCTGCTGCTCTGGCTGCTTGTCTTTGTGTTTTGTGATGCAGATGCCAGTAGGTGCGGTTGTTTACTGGGAATACCTGGGCCCGGTGTTCCCATTATTATAAGAATACACTCATTCTGCGAGGAGAGAGAAAGAGTACACCCTGTTGCTGCTCTTTGTTTTTTTAATTAAGCACAAAACACTCAACAAGCTCTCTTTTCATATTTCGTAGCCGGTCTCGAAACAACTTTTACTTTAAAAAGATAAAGCAACATTTCCTGAGGAGAGTATCCATTTTTTTAAACCTTTATATTGTCTACTTTAATATACTCTTTCTCTATTTATAGGCATGTAGTTGGTCTAATTATGCACATACTTGTATTAACTTTGAATCATTTTTGCAATAACTTTCCACCACACGTATCATTTTAATTGCATAACATTTGATCCCTACATTATAACTACCTCACTATCCTGTGTCTCTGATTCTGATTTGTAACTTTCATGATATATTTTTATATAATCATGCATGGGGTGCATTGTTGTGAGAGCATGAGATGTTAGACTGCCATTGCCAGCTGAATAAATTACAAAAGGAACTTGGAAATTCAAACATTATAGACACAGTTGAGCCATTAAAAGAGTAAGCAAGTGTATTTTGGTGAAGAAGCATAACTACCCTATTTGAGTTGTTTTCATCTTTGTAAAACAACTAAGTAAATGTACTCAATTACTGTATAATTTTAAGACTTGAGTTACACCAGGAGTAACATCTACAGGCTTCCCTGCAGTATGCAAAGTAATTCGAAGTAGCTCCACCTATCCCAGCTTTAATAAACCTATTAATGCATCAATAATTATAATCAAAACATAACAAATATTATTTTGGAATGTGCCAATCTGCATAATGAGTACTTTTACTTGTGGTACTTAAAGTATGTTTTGTTGATCATACTTTTCTACCTTTACTTAAGTAACATTTGCAATGCAGGACTTTTTTTGTAACAGAGTATCCCTTCCCTACACTTTTGTATTTCTACTTTAGTACACGAAAGGAGTACTTCTTCCACCTCTGTTTTTTGTAAACCTAACACCAGTAGGTATTTAATGTGTTTGTATCAAAGAGTTTGCATTTTGTTCAAGGTTGCCTGCAACACAAACCAAGACCATCTTTGACACACCTCCATGTGGACAGACAGTTGTTTCTAACTTACCTGACAGAACCGACGAACCGCCCTCTTGTTGGTCAGCTTGTATTTCCAGGTGAGGTACAAGCTTCTTTGCTGGCGTGGGATGAAAGGCTTGGCTCGGGGATTGGGGGTCCAGGCGTCCATCCCGGACAACAGAGCTCAGACCCTCCACCTGCCCTGCTCCACCTCCTGCGGCCGGGGCATGCACTGCTCCACAACACCACCGACTGAGACGAGGCTGGGTGTCACATCATCATCTGAAACACACGAGTAAAACACCCCAAGGGTCAGAAGTCAAGTTAGCTCATCACCAAGTATAGCTAACGGTAGCTATAGCTGAATATTTCTACACAAGCAGAGTAACTAGGCACTTGTAGTACATTAGCTAAGTATGACACTCTCTAAACGTCTCCCCTCTGCAGAAATAAAATAGGTACCACTCACTGGGTCGTCGGTAAACCTCTCATTATCGTTTAAATATCGTAGACAGTAAAACAATTCAGAAAAGTCGCTTGTACAGCTGCTACATGCTAACAGGGATGTATTAAAAATAACGGTGTTTGTGTCGCAGAGCAAACTACGTCACCGCGCTTCTTCTTCTTCTTCGCCTTTAAAAACAGCTGTGATCATTACTGCCCTCAGCAGGAAACCCATGTTTTAACCTCAGTGACGATTCAGTTTATTTTTATATATCCAGTTCGTGACTCTCATGTAATGTAGGCTATTATCATTATGTTCATGTTTTATATATCTTTATTGAACAATGACCATGCATAAAAATACATTCATCTCAAAAAGAGAAGAGTTGCTACATGCCAGATTGTAGCTAATTTCCACCTGCAGTCCCTACACATACTGTTTAACAATCAACAACATTAAAACATGTCCAAGTACCTATCACACTAACAATTAAAATAGATCAAAATACAGATGTATAAAATATAAATGCTAATGTGTAAATATATATAAATAATATATAAATATAATTTTACAATTCATTTAAATGAGCATCTCAAATTAAAGTAAAATTAATGTTGGCTAGACTGGTTGCCCTATATCCATTTTCTTTTTGCATTATGGGAAAAAATGTGAAAATCTGAGGTTTCAAGATCATCTTGAATCATAATCCAATGTCTGATGGCCATAAATGAGAAAGTAGTGCAAATTGAGTTAATGATGTCAACATCTTCTTTTTGAAAGGTAAATCTAAGAACCATGCATGCCTAAAAATAAAGAACGTTAACCTTTAGTAACCTTATTGATAAAGGTTAAAGACGAGGCTTTAAAATGATATCTAAATATTACACTGTCTGCCGATCAATACATGCAGAAAAATATAATAATAAAAAAAGCCACCAACTTCCAACCAATGAATATTCACAAACCGTTATACACTTATTTGGCATGTTTCTTGCAACAAAAACTGTTAGCCTTTGAATATCTGTGATTGATCATATTTGCCAGAGTTTACATTGTACTGGGAAAATGTTGTGTTTGCCAGGAGCTTCAGGATCACATTTTTGCAGAATGAAACACAGAATCACAAGGCAAAAAACAATACCAGCGTGGTTTTCCTGGCTGCCTTCCATTTTTCTGTAAATTTCCCTCTGGATTAATTTGGAAAATGGTGTGGAATAACTGGGACTTGAAGTTGTTATATATAAACTATAATCAATAAAAACAGAGGGCGTGTGATGTGATCAATGTGGATATGCAAGTGTGAAAAGATGTGTTTTGAGACGTGATTTGAAAATGGAGGTAGAGTCAGTATTCCGATGTTGTTCTTGCCTTGAAAGCCAAAACTTGAATTTCAAGGAAAAACAGATCTCCAAACAAATCTGTTCAGTCATGAAAAATGTGTCTGGGAAAAGTACGTCTTTTGCAACACTTGTACATTACGTTCACACATAAGTTGAACATTACTGATTTTATGGTGCTGCACCCAAAGCAGCAGTGTACAAAGTGTAAAGAGCAGAAATAGACTTCTAAGATTAAGCAGACTGCAGCTGGATGATGAGGTGAGCTTCTGACTTTGTATGTTATTTCTGAAATCAGTCACAATTTGAATATGTATAACATTTTGGATAAATAGTCACTGATCTGATTTAGTCCTCCATTGTCTCTCGGCTCGAGACTTTATATACCTGTCTATACAAAAACGTTGATTTATTCTGTTTTTATAGTTATGTGTTTTACATATTTTTATTAGGCTATATAATATATAACACTGATACTGCCGTCTAATATATATACTTGATACTCTGTTGTATATCCTATATTATATTGCTGTTTACTTGATATTATGTTGTATAATATGTCTACCTTTCACCATGACTATACGTTATCATATATTATACATTATATCATATGTTACAAATTGTTCAAATCTTATTCTGTGTTTAGTATTTGCTTGTTTATTTTGTAATTTTCTTTATTTAGTTTTACACCTCTTATTATGTATTTCCCTACATCAATTTCTCTACTGTGCTGTCATCTCTTTTCCTTCTATAACTTCCTTCTTAGTTTTATCCATTATTTGCTATTTATGGTTTCCTTCCTTTGTTAACTTGTCTTTCTTATTTATTTTGCTTTCCCTACTTTTCCTCTCTTCTTTTGACTTCCTCTCTACCATTGAAACTTGTCCTTTTTTAACTTTATTTCCATGTCAATCTTCTTATTTTCACAACTTTGCTTTCCTTTATCACTCCTTCCTTATTCCTCTCCTCTCATTTCATTAATTATTTACTTTTCTGCTGTCTTTCTGTCCTTCTTTTCTGTTGTTTTCATTCAATCAATCAAACAAACAAAACAGCAGTGGTCGTCGAAGAAACACCGGGTGGGGATCTGCACTCTACTGAGTACACTATTATTCCCTCGGACACTCCTTCCTTCCTGTTGATTCAATGTTTCATCTTCCTTCATTCTTTCAGATTAAGATAATAACTGTTACATGCTTACATTCCGCAGCACGCAGAGCACTTTATATTACTGTACAGCACAAGAGCTCTGACACTTTTTATTTTGTATCTCTTCCAGTGCTGCTCAGAGTCAAACAGGACTGGAGGCCCAACTGGAGGCCCTGCAGTGCCACTTCACCTGGGATCTGGACCCGAGCAGTTCCAAGCTTTTCTGTCTCAGGGACAAGCTAGAGGACATCGGCACAGAGGAGGGATACAGCTGGCTGGGTCACATTTACAACCTGCAGGGGTTCATCCACTACCAGCTGGGCCTCAGCGATGATGCCTACCGTTTCTTCAGCAGGGCTGCAGAGGCCTTCCGTCAGATTAAAAACACTGTCTCAGATGAGGGTCCTTGGTTGGTGGTGAACCACGGGAACCTGGCTTGGCTGCACTACCATGAGGGAGAACAAGCAGAGAGTGAGGCTCACCTGTCTAAAGTCAAGTTCCTGATGAATGAATATCCATCTCCATCCCAGGAGGAGCTCCATCCAGAGATCTGTGCTGAAAAAGCCTGGACCCTGATGAAGTTCAGCGCAGACAAAATGCTGCTTGCTGCGGATAACTTCCAGAGAGCCATCAGGATGCAGCCGGACATGGTGGAGTGGCACACCAGCCACGTCATAGGGTTGGAGAATGCTCTTAGGCACAGAGAGAAAAACATGGGGGCTGATATCTTTGATAAATTGAAAATCGCCAAGAAACATGATCCAGATAATTTGTACCTCACTGCGCTGTACTTTGAGGCATGTGCCAAGAGAGGGAAAAAAAATGGAAACTGAAGCACGGGAGTTGGCTAGAAGAGTTTTAAGAAAGCCCATCAGCAGCTACAGTGGTTTAAAACCGTTACTAAGGCTGTACAGAATCTATGTATCCATGGATGAGGCCATTGACTTGGCAGAGGAGGTTCTGGAAAGACATCCACATGAGCGTTACCTCAAGAGATGTGCTGCAATCTGCTACAAGAAGAAGATCTTTCTGCACAGGGACAATCCTTTGGAGAACGGTATGATCGATCGAGCAATCAGTCTCCATAAAGAAGTGATCACTCTTTACCCTTTTTCTTCACTTACAAGGAAAATATCTCTTGCAAACATCTATGCCGAGTCCAATGACCAAGGAAAAACTGATGAGATATACGAGGAACTGCTGGGAAGTGACTTGGGTGCAGAAGGGGCACAGATGCTTTACAACAACTACGCACAATATGTACACCGCTTTCGAAAGGAGAGCTACAAGTCGATAGAATATCACATAATGGCAGCAGCAATAACGCAACAATCTTGCTATCGTGAGAACAGCCTCAGAACTCTGGAGAAGATCAGAGTAAGGGGCAGAAACAGAATGTGCAGAGAAATAGATGAGTTTCTGAAAAACATACAAGACTGAGAGCTTCTAAGTTGGACTCCTATTCATGGTGGTAGCAGTCAATGCAAGATAACCCAGGCCTGGACAGGTCTTCCAGCTTCTCTTGGGATCCCCACAACACTTTTCCACAACAGATAAGATATACAGGAGTTGAAGGAGAACCAAAAGGAGAGGTAATTGGTTCCACATTTGTCAGGTGGATATCGTAAATGGACCGTCCATCTTGCCCAAGACACCTAAACATGTCGAAAGCAAGGGCTGGGAATCGAACCACAGTGAAATGAGCAACCGCACATTTTTTTATTGTCTTTTTTTCAGTTTTTGTGATTTTGCATAAGAAGAGCTAGAATTGGAAGTTAAAAAATGCCAATGTTTACGATGTGACATACTGCCTCATGTCTTTACAGCTACGCATGATTTTCTAGATTAGTTTTCTACAACAACCTTGTTATTAGTCTACTTGTGGATTCTTGGACTGATAAACTTTTCCACTGCTTTTGTGGGGTCAATGTATTTGAATTTGTTTTTGTAATGACTTTTTTGCTATCAAAGACCTTCGATTGTTTGAACATGTTGATTTCCATACCGCAGTCAAAATGAGCCGAAACCCGTGGTTTCCTGGACTGAATGATAACATTATTCCTTCCTACAGCTGATTACAAATGTCCATCCTTCAGACTTTCTCCTAGCTGGAGCTGGTCCATTAATGGATAAAATACTGTTGTTAACCCTGTTAACCATTTCAAAGTATTCTAACGTATTAATATTGGAAATGTATGCAAGTTTTGGAGATATATTAAAGTTGATATGCACAGTAGCCCCTTACTTGAGCTTTAACATGAGTAACAAAATATCGCAAGGTGGTCTTTTTATTTATATTTCTGAGATGGAAACAAACCTTTGCTTGTCTGACTTTGCTTAGTTTATTGAAAAATATTAGGCTTATGCAGTTCTGGTATGTGTGCAATATCAAAAATCACAACATCAAAACAATTCTGTATCAGAAAATGTAAAAAAATAATGTGATTAAAGTTTATAATATACATATTTTATTCTTGTCACATATAATATATACAAATCTAATGTAGCCGTATGGTTACATTGGTAGATCTGTATAGCTCAATTGCTAAAGCCATACAGTATAGCTCAGTGGGGAGTTATTTGTGCTACTAGATGTGGTAGGACTACCTGATAGATGAGATAACTTAAGAATATTTTACTTTTCCAGGGATCCCAAAACTACACCAATCAGTATTTCTTATTAACAGTGAATCAAATGATTATGTAGGATGTTAAAGGGATTGCTATCAATAAACCAACAGAGTGTTATCACCAGCACAGCAGCTCAACAAAGCTTTAAAGTCATTGTTACCTTTTTCTTGCACAGTGTGCGATTGTGGTCTGAGGATTTCTCTTAGCAACAAAGATAGAAGCTTGTAGTTGAAGCTTTATTATGGTGAGTACTTATTACAGCAGGTGTTCATATATATGCCAGAGATAACTGCACATGAATAACAAGAAAGTGAAATCGATAATTTCTATATCCAAACAGCTGATTCATGGTATGGATATAACATGATTTTACACTTTTACACTTACACTTTATGGATATATACATATTAATATCCAGAAAGTGGAAACCAGCACAAAAAGAAGAGTATATTTTCAACTTACTCATCATGTAACACAAATGTGAATTTAAAAGAATGTTGATATGTCCAAAATACACGTGATTATATCTGGTAATAATGAAAGCTCCTATTAAATCATCGCTTATACATACATATTATTTCTCCATCTCCCATTTGCAAAAAAAGCAGAACAAGAAACATAGTTAAATATTAATTTGACATATCATTGGTTTGGTATCATTTGTTTTTCAAAATGTCTTTGGCTATTACAATAATACCCTTATGATGAATAATTGTGGCCACGATAGATAGGAAATTGCTTACAAGTACAATGCAAGAATTTGACTTTGTATATTTATTTGGATTTGTTTTTTGTAACTGGCAGGTTCTGTATTCATTTGAGTATTTCAATCAATAATCAGTCATTTTATAATTTCAATCTGTGTAAAAACTTTGGAAGTAGACATTATTGGTTAGAATGTGTATGACTGTACCATCACTGATCAAAAGGAGATATTATATTGACTAATATTATTAAAAAAATTGATAAATAATAATAAACACATCACTAACAAAAATCAATAATAATTGGTAGGTTGTGATATTTTTATCAGCTGCTTTTTGCTCTAAAGGGCAACAAACAAAAGGAGTCCGACCCAAAAGGGAACAACACTCAGTTTGACGGTCCAGGCTGAATTACAGAGCTTGGTGTCACAGCAGTGTGGTCCATCGTCGAATTTCAGAGCGCCAGTCAGGAAGCCCAGCTGAGAAGCAGCTCCACACATGTTTTTAGAGGCGCAGCCAGAGAAGAGAGAGTCCTTTCCATTATAATGAACTGTGGATGACAGAATCATTGTTATAGACCACAGTTTTTACAGATCTCTGAAACCACACACATGGAGGAATAGTTGAAGGCAGAAGTAACCAGTGGTGAAATGAAGCAAGGTACATTAACTAAAATATTGTTTGTAAGTACTCTTTTAACATATTTGTACTTTTCTTTAGTGTTTCAATGTTATGCCACATTATATGTCTACTCCACTACATTTTGAAGGCAAATATTGTACATTTTACTCCACTACTTGGTTCACATAAAACCACATGATTCACTCATACTATATGATGTGCTGTACTTTTAATCTACCCAGTATTTTTTTAAATAACTAGAATGTGCTCAACATTGATGGTGATATTACAGAATAATAATATAAAAAATTAAAATTAAATAAACTAGTAAATCGTCCATACTGAGTACTTTTACTTTTGATACTTAAAGTTATCTTTGCTGGTAATACTTCTGTACTTCTACTTAAGTCAAATGTTCAATTCAAGTGTTCTAAACCCATAGTATTTCTGAGTGTTTCTTCCACCACTGGTAGTTACAAATGCTAAGGAATTTGCTGAATATGCAGAATGAGAGCTCACCAGTCCCTTTAACGCAGTGGTCCTGGTTTCCATTACACTGTACTGTTTTGTTACAGACAGTACTTTGACCACCATCACACATGTAACACATCAGTTTGTTTTCTGTCTGATTTCCAGTGGCTGAAACAGAACAGGAGAGGAGACACATAAAAAAAGGCCAAAACTAGTTCAACCCGGAGAGACGTGATGTAAGAATTACATATTTATTGTTTACACGTCATATGAATGAAATGATTGCCATGATAGTACAACAGGAGAATGTAATGGTGTTTGGCGATTAGGCCCCCGGTTTGCAGGATAATCATTCAGGAGGGAAAGCACCGCTCCGATGAAATCCCCGGGGTCTAGACACTGGTGGTGGTGATGAGTAGGTGAGACCAGTCTGAAGGAGGAAGGTTTAGCTTTGTCCTGAAGGAGACGGGAGGCGAGAGGGGTGGAGGCGGGTTGCGTGTGATCATCTGCAATGACAACTGACAGGGAGGAAGAGCAGGTATTTAAGGCATTTAGCATGTGCAGCGATTGGCTGCTGAGGCGTGACGCCCTCATATTTAATGAGGGGGGAAGGGAGCCATAGAGTGACGTGTGAGTGACTCGAGTTTGGTCTTCCTTATTGAACTTGCGCTAAAGCTTTCATTCATTTTTGTATATATTGTGATATATAAATGGCACTTCCTTTCCTTAATTCTATTACTTCTTTTCACTTACCAGACACATTAACACTGTTGCAGTTATCTGTCTTGCAGCAGTGAACAAATGCAGTGAGTTGAGCGCCACCATAATTGAATGAAAATGTCTGATTGTTGGGTTCGCAGACAGAGGATGACACACATGATTTGGTTCGTCCTGTCAGGCCTGTTAAATATATTTGCAATTTGTAAATTGTAAAAAACAAATGTGAAAAGATCTTTATTATGAAATATTGTTTAAAAAAAACACTGACATGAGGAAACAACACATTTCTTTTAAATATTTGTACACTTACCTTGTATAGTAACTATAACCATAGCTGTTTCACAATGTTCATTGGTACAGGCCACACTGGTTGCATCATTTTTACACATAAGAGCTCCAGCTGCACCAGGGAATATTCAGTCAAATGATGAAGGGAAGCTGAACAATACGCATATTTTACCATAAAATCACTGATTTACTATTTTAAAGGCAACTCGTTAATTTATATAGCTGCAGTTTTACTAAAGTCTATGGTGACACCTGTACTGTCCTGTTCTCCATCAGCCTCACTAACAGTTCCATATTTAAATATTTCCTTCTGACTTTACCTCTAGGTCACTGACATGCTATCTGGATTAAAGGCATTTTTGTGACTGGTAAAGTTAGCCTCATGGTCATGTTTACGAAAAGTTATTTCCCTAAAATATTTTTTATTAAATTCAGAACTTCATTCCATATAGCGTTTTGTATCTTTAAAAATTACCTGAATAAACTCAGTTAAAGAGTGAGTTACCTGAGCTGGAGAGCATCCAGATGACAGTGAGGGACAGAATCAGCTTCATCGTGATGTGAAAATGTTGCATTGCTCTTTTGACTGTGGAATCACATCTTATATACAAACCTGTGTTTAAAAAGAGGAGGATACTACACCGTGCACAAGAAGAAGGAACAGGAACTGTATGCATTACTTTGAATTTCAAAGTAGGGAAAAAACTTGTATATTGTTTTGAATAATTTCCATTGGTCAGTTTTACATGGGCCCCTTCTCTACTTCCTTTTTATGTGAGTCTGTTTGGGTAACGGTGAACTCCATACGTGCGTTTTACAATGTGTTAGGTCACAGAGAAAACCAAACACAACACGCTCTCACCGAGGCGTCTCTAACTGACAGTTATTTGTCTAATTATAGTCAACAGTTGAACATCTTGTATATTTGTCAAAAGGCATTCGAGTATCTTATTCTGAGTGACAAAAGAAAGCTGGAAAGACAGTTGTCACTTAGTGGAGCTCAGCAATGGGACAGGTCTTAACTAAATACCATATCTACCTCAATATACCAATATCTATTTTCCCCTTTTAAAAGTAAGATTTGAAAAAGGGGGATAACTTCTCTATTTGATGAGCACTGAAAAAACGTTTTCCCAACAATATCATTTTAAAATAAAGAGAATCACACAAGCTCTTCTGCATTGTTTTGTTAAGGGTTTTTAGCCTAGGTGTCCTTTTGTGCTTTATTGGGTTGTGCCTGTTCTGAACTGTGTAATATGTTTTTATGTTTATGAGAAAAATAAACACCTTTTTGAAAATAAAAGTCAAAGTAGAGGCACAAAAAAAAATGAAATGTGAACCTGAGAATTAGCACAATAGAGCCCCTTTAATGTTGCTGGCTAATGTCTATGGTGTGTCCATTTGGATAATTGTACAAGCCATAGTGGCTTTACTTAGCTTTAGATTACTACTCTAAGTGAGATTACTGTGGCGTTAACGTTGACCGAGGGCTGTATACTCCATGGGAAGGTATGTTTGTTCAGTTTTTTTTGACTAAATGCAAAGTCACAGAAACAAAACAAACTTTGTCACGGCAGTCCCTTGCTAACGCGTCAAAGGGCCGCAACTAGTGATTAAACATACTAATTTCAGTAGATATAACTACAACATAAAATATAAATATCTTTGACCTAACAACAAACACTGATTCACATTCTGTTAATAATGTAAATTATTTTTGGTAATGTTTTAACCTGAATCTAGCATGTCTTTCACAATGCACTTTTAACGTTTGTCTTTGACAGCAAAATCGTGTGCGAGCCCCTAACATCAACTGAGTTCCCAGGAGTATATTTTACTGTGATTCATATGAAGTTCCTCATACTTTTGCATGAATTCAAAATACTTTTGACATAATGGAGCCTGTGTGGACTGCAAAAATAAAGCAGTGTGTTTATCGTACATAAAATAAAATGAATGTACGTATTTCAGAAAGGAAATAAATATACAGTATCAGGGTCTACTTAAAAGAAAAAATGAAGTCAAAGATGAGTGTGCAAGTATTATGTGTATGTCTGAAACTTTAACCAATGCCATACACCACCATAGGCTACAAAGGTCTTTATACAAAAAAATTCTGCACAGCCAAAGTTTATTTTGGTTTCTAAGTCAAAAGTGGCTCTATGCTTCAAGCAGTTTAATTGTAGCGACTGTCATCCCCAACTTAAAAGTCTAAAAAGAGGAACTCTCACTCTTTCTTAAAGGAAGAACAGGTAGCAGATAAACCACATCCTAATTCTCAGTAAATATTTGCCATAGCTTTTACCACTTGATGACGACTCCTTTCCTGTGTTTACTAGTGAGTATACATTCAGTATTGTCTCTGGTATGGTGAGCGTCCGTGCCAGAACTGTATGTAGTACAGTGAGTATCCATGCGTTGCTCCAAGTATAACTGTATATCAGTGTGTAGTACAATAATTATTACTAAACCATCCTGTCCCCTTAGTCTATCATTTAACTCCTCGCACTTTCTTCTGATTGGCCAGTGCTTTGAGGAAACAGTAATACCTTTGGGATTTATAAATTAGGTTTAAAGTTCGAACAGAGGTGATGAGTTCATGCAGATTGGGATATGTATGATTAACGTGACGACTGGATCAAACTGAACAGAGACTGAATGAATGACATGAAAAAAATCCAGTTTTGCATGGTTCATATTAGGGATCGACCGATATGGCTTTTTCAAGGCCGATACCGATACCGATTATTAGTAATCAAGGAGACCGATAACCGATATTTGGAACCGATATACATTTGCAGTAAAAAAAAAAAATCTTGGTGTCAAAATGTAGAATAACACAAACTCCAACACAACTTCTTTGAAATGCATTTAAGCATAGCCTATATTATGTTTAATTAACTTTTAAACATCTTACAACTGGTTTCCTCTCTGTGCCCTTTTCTTTAGTGCAGTCATCTGCAATGAGTTAGAGAGAGAGAGACAAGTGGGGCTGCAGGCTGGCATGCTTAACTAACAATAATGCTTAATTTATTAGATCTGTCTATCTAGCATAAAATCCCAATAAGCTGCTAGCAACTGCAAAACACTAGTGCTAGCTAATGTTTTGCAAACTATTAAAAGTGAGGCTATTACAGTAGACCTAACGTTAGTCTAGTAGCCTCACTTCTAATATTTTGCTAAACATTTGCTCGATACATGTTGGCTAGCTAATGAGCTTCACATATCAACCTGAAAAACTGCGAGGCTCCACTCGCAGCCCCCCCCCCCCCCTCCCCACAGTTACTCCGCTGCGAGACGCTGCACGCACCCCCAACTCTGACTGACTTCCCGCGTCCCTGTGTAACTGATAGAATTGGATCATAAAATCGTGGTGTTTTTGCAACTTCAACATAGGGGATAGGGATGTTTATTGAACTTCGGTTTAACACATGTATGGCTCTGCCGCTCAGCGCTGCTGCTTGCTTCAGTCTGTGTCTGCGTTCTTTCGCACCTGCCTGTAATCTGAGAAGGTCCCGCCTCTCTGGCTGGCTCCCGCCCGGAAAATCTTCAGTAATAGCCTATCAGATAGCGCTGTGGGCGGGACATTGCTCGTGTACACTGCTGGTGACTGCAGCCAGAGAAACGGCCGCATCAGAGCCAAAGTTTTATCGGCAATTTGATAAAAAAAAAAGGCCGATACCGATAATCGGTCAAATGCGGAATATCGTCCCCGATCGACCCCTAGTTCATATAATAGGTTTAATAAAGTATTTGTATAAAACCTTCCTGCCTCAGACTCTGCATTTGGCTTCTTCTCTAAGAGATCTGTTTTTCATTAAGAAAAGTGCCAAATATTTGTGTTCTGAACATTTCCGTTCAATATAACATAGTGACAATAGCAAGGTTTCACTCATCACAGTTTAAGTTTATTCAACAAATCAGAATGAATACAACATCTAAAACATTATCAAGATGTCTAACAGAAAGGAGAGAAGTGATTTGGCTTAAGGCTGCAGCTTTAAATATCATCCATCTGATATGAAATGTGACATTAAATATAAAAACATAGTGGTGTTTCAGCAGTGCCTTCAGAAGGCACGTACAATTTGCTTTGGCCATGTTACTTGGATATAATGGAATATTCAAAGAAGATCCAAATCAACCAGCAAAATATCTCTTTGGTTCATGTACCAACGCATGTAAATCTAACCCACACACTAAAGGGTCATGTGACAGATGGCTAAAGCTCTTCCTTCTTCTTTAGGATTATCTGTCGCATCATTTCAGCTATTTTAGGTCGAATTTCTCGCACGGAAACTTTTGGTCCCCATGCATCCACCACTTTTCCGTCGACATCAATAAGATACTTCCAGAAATTCCAGTCAGGCTCCATTTCAGAAGACTCTGCAATGAATAAAAGCATTCACAATTTAAAACATTGTCTCTTTAACCACATTGTCATTTCTTAGCCTCAGCCTAAAGACTCTTCCTGCCCTTCTTCATAGTTTGTTTTCTATTCATTCCTTTTGTTTTAACAGATTTTTCTTGTCCTTTTTTACACATTTCAACAAAGCTTCTATAGGCAGATTTGACCACTTCCTTTTATTTTGATGTACTTATTTCTTCCTCCTCTTAATCTCCTCTAATTGTTTTACTTCCTGTTCCTTTTTCTGTTTGACATGTTTTGTTTGTCTTCTTTCCTCCCTGTTATTCTTTGCTTATATAGAGTGGTGCAGTGATGATGTATTTGTAATGCTGACCCGAAAGTTAGCATAGCAAGGATAATAAGCTATGTGGCTAACACACGTTTATGATACATCACAAGTTTCGATCAGCAAGATAAGCTCCACGTCACGGTCACCTCCAACGCTAGATCAAGTTCTTTTTATACATCCATGTTTCGTCAGTTTATTTAGTCACTTGTAAGCAGTTATAGTTGTTTTGACCTATATGTACATTCATGAGTGGGCTATAACTCCAGTACTTTATGTTGTTTAGCTTGTGTTAACCACAGACCTTATTTCAGGCCTCTAAGCCATGAACACATTCAGAAAGACGTTCACTTCGAGAAGAGGGAACCGGAAGTTGTAAAATGCTAAATCATTTCTGGGTTTTAGGACTCATTCCTGCACCTGTCTATATTTCTTAGTTCTCTCTATCTTAGTACTTTTAATGCTGTGTCATAGGCCTACATGTGATTCCTCTCGTTGATCGTTATTTTCCAGGTCGGACAACCCTCTCCTGTGGTAACTTGTGTAATATGGTTTTAGAAATGCTGAGTATAGAGAGAGAGAAGAGAGAGAGAGAGAGAGAGGAGAGAGAGAGAGAGAGAGAGAGAGAGAAGAGAGAGAGAGGAGAAGAGAGAGAGAGAGAGAGAGAGAGAGAGAAGAGAGGGAGAGAGAGAGAGAGAGAGAGAGATAGAGAGAGGAGAGAGACGGCCAACGTTACTTGTATTTTTGTTGTTAGCATCTGATTTGCTAGCTGCTCTAACAGATATAAGGAGCTGTTTCAACAACAAGGTGGGGGAGAGTCCTCTGCTGTCAGACTGAGAGAGATAACTACAGCTCAGGTAAGGTTAAGGACTCTGAGTGTTTAGATTAGTCTAAGACTCTAAGTTATCTCAGTGGGTCTCAAACGGTTTGGTCACCATTTATGTAAACACATATTTCCATTTGAGGGGGGAGTGAATAGTAAATTATGCAAGAATAAAAACAAAGAAATGTTAAATAAGTGAAAAAAGGTAAGATAAACTTTTAAAACTAGTTGAGAGCTAAAACTAGTCTTTGCTGCTGCCTCAAGAGGAGCAGGGGGAGAGAAGGGAGAGGGGGGAGACAAATGAGGCTGTTTCAGGATCCCAGACACACTCACAACTATAAATGAACCAACAATAAATAAATAAACAACTTTTAAAAATGAAATTATATTGGATATGGTATGTTATTGGTTATGGCCATGTTCTTATGATTTTATGATTATTGAAATGTATACAGTTCTGTTTCATATGGGTGTAGTCTCTTTATTTCCCCCTCAAAGTGCACCAGATTGATGCATTTAACTCCAAATAAAAAATAAAAATCTTACTGGGGCATGCCCCCGGACCCCCCTAGAGGATTTGAGGACCACCCCCAATTTTGTTCACATGGATAGGTTCCCAAATACATTTGCACATTTTTTTTAAATAGTAACCCATCTCCATATATGTTTATTATTGGGTAGTAGATTTAAAGGTCCCATGTCATGGCCATTTCTACTAAAATAGATTTATACTGTGCAATTTTCCAAACTCACATTGGTTTCTCATACAGCATCTCTGTAAGTATGTGTATTCACCGGTATTCACTCTCTGTCTTAAACGGCTTGTTGGAGCTCAACCCCCCCCCCTCCCTGTGAGCCCAGTGTGCTCTGATTGGTCGAGACGTTGCGAGGCTCGCTGCTCAGTGAGCTGGCTTACTGGTGTGGTTTCCGGGTCGGCGATACAGCGGGACAGCACGAAACTCATCCTGAGCACACACAAACACTCACAGCCGAAGTAAAAACAATACGTGTGGTAGGGCTGTGCAATTAATCGTATTTTAATCGCGATTACGATTATGGCTTGCGACGATTATGAAAACAGCATAATTGACAAAATACGATTATTTTGCTGGGTGCGCTTTCGCCCCTCCCTAAAAGCCCACTCGGCCACGTGGGAGTGACATGTGTTGTGAGTGTTCAGCGAGAGCGAAGATGTCAGAACAAGAGCAGCAACTCGTTAAAAAGAAGGGTAAAACTATTTCCACTATTTGCAAGTACTTTGCCATTACATTTCACATCGCTAAAGATATGTGCCCAGTTAGCAACCAGGGCTTTAAGAAACTTGTCAACACGTTGGACAAGCGTTACGCGATGCCGTCTCGGTATTATTTCAGCAGGTCTGCGCTGCCTGCACTATATGACAAATGCCGTGGGGAAGTTGAGAGAGATGTGGCTTCAGCTGACTACTTTGCTACCACGACAACAGACCTATGGTCTAGCCCAGGGGTGCCCAACCAGTCGATCGCGAGATGTGTCTAAAAATAGAACAACAATATTCTGTTTTATCGTTAATGTCCTTTAACATAATCTTCCTGTGCCAAAAGAATGCACTTGAACGCATCAAAGCTTTGTGATTGGCCGGCGTCACATGTGTCGGAGCGTGGCTGAGGGTCTTCAGTACAGGTGGCAATATTGTCACCTGCCTGCGCTCATCTCTGAAACCAGACCATGTAAACAGCCTTTGTGTTTCTTGCAAAACATCTTTAAGAGATGACATGAGCAGCCCTACCAGCATTTGCCATGGTGGCCTAAACATTTTTATTTGGTCTTAAATTGTAGTTCAACATTTATTTCCTGTTACTTCTGGACCATGACGGTTGGCCAGCCTTCAACGTTTAACTGAGTGGAATATGTTGAATATGTTTTACCAAAATGTTGGCTATATGTTAAGGAGTTTTCAGTAGGTTGTGACAGTGCACTGCATCATATTTGATTTAATTTATTTTGGTCTAATTTATTTTTATTTATCATATTAATAATATATGTTTAGTATGGTTTTGGAAGTGCGCTCCAACATATTTGTTCTTGTTTATTGGTAAAATATTATTTGTTTTAAAGTTCAATAAATGGTCAATGAATAATCGTCAAAATAATCGTGATATCAATTATTGACCCAAATAATCGTGATTATGATTTTTGCCATAATCGCACAGCCCTAACGTGTGGCTTGATATTGAGTAAGAAAAAGGTTTATAACGCTGTGAGCATGGGTCTGCGGAGAGCATTTCTCCGCGATCCCAACTCGTCTATTACCAACCAGGGAGCTCTATGCAAGTCAATGAGACTCCCTGTTAGTTGAAAATGTACGCTAAAGGTCCTGGTGTGTGAGGAGCTCAGCGGATTGGTCCATTTTGGTTCCGGGAACAAATGGAAGAAGAGAAATCTCCAACGAGGCGTTCTGGGGCAGCAAAGACAGGTCTTTTCTGTGTTAGAGTTTTACTCGGGTGTACTTTGAGGGTTTGTGACTCTGCAGACCGTTTACATGCAGAAAAACCTTCATAACACACAAGGGGACGGGTAATAACCGGAAAAGCATGACATGGGACCTTTAAACTACTATCACTATGGGCAGCAACGCTGTAAATATTCACAAATAAATCCAGCAAAAGGGCACAAAAAGAAACTGGTAGTGTCCTGGCTGGGTGTATAATTCCCGGCCTGACTTATTGTCCCAGTCCGGCCCTGGGTTCCACAGTTATTATAAACCTGGTTTTCTTTCAGGCTCAGCTGCTAAGTAAAGAAAATATATACATGTGATGCAAGAACAAACTCACACCACATCTCACTCACCGACGAGATATTTGTAGACATTGTTGGCTCCGGTTCCGACAACAGCTATCTTACTGAACAAGGGGAAGGAGACTCCGTAGACTCTGCGCACAAAGCTGTCGATGTCTTTGTCGCTCCCGGGCTCCTGCTGCCCAAACTGGTTACAGGGGAAGGCCAGAACATTGAAGTGATACGGCCCATAGTCCCTCTGGATCTGCTGCAGGTCTTTGTAGTGTTCCTCAGTGAAGCCACATTCACTGGCTACATTCACCACCAGGGACACCTAACACCACAGTAACAAAAAACAGTAACGGTCTTGTCACAAAATAACAAAAAACTGGGTTCCCAATCATACAGCTGATTACAAACTTAAAAGAGAGCAGGTGTGCAGAACATGCTCACATCATGTGTTAGTTTTGTTAGCTTGTGTTTACATAAGTGCAAAGAAATACAAAGTATATATTCTATTTTATATCAAACTGCTTTGTGCGGAGACTGTATCATTTAGTTTTTTCCAACATGCCATAAGAAATGGACTCCTGAGCGCTATAAAGTATCATCACGTACATGTTACACACGCACTCTTTTTATAGTCTACAATATTAATATATTTTTAGACGGGCCCTATTGTGCTTGTTGCAAATTTCCCTTACCGTCAAAATAAATATTGTCTTCTTTTCTTTTTTTAAAATAGTCTTAAAAAATGTTTTCATAATAGCACTATTTTTTGCTTCTTTTATAAAACGTATTCATCTCTCTTTGTCTATGTAAGCCCATTTACACAGAAGCAGATTCTGATAATATATCTGTCACAGGGGCTTAACAGTGAAGTGTCATGGATGGACCTGTGCACACAGAATAGAAACAGTTGAGTGTGTTAGTGCAAGTTAATAAGTGTCATATGTTTCAACTCCATGCTTCAGCTTACAGTCAATCACAAGAGCAGCTCAGAACTGTAAAAGCAAGCACATGCATTATTTTATTTGGACTACAGACTGACAGTTTGATCATCCCATCATCTGGTGCTGACATCTAGTGTTATCATGAATATCCTCATGAAGTTATGTGCATTACACAGAATATAATATACACAACCAAAACTATCAACAAAAACAACAAAAGTACACTCTATGCAGTGGCGACTCGTCATCAGAGATGGGGTCGTTAGTAATATATTACATATTACATATTACTTTTAAAAAAAGTAATATATTACACTACTTCGTTACTCTCTACATAAAGTAACTCGTTACTTTACTCGCAGGGCCGGCCCGCCCCTCCCTACAGGCAGATCACGCAGACTGCGGCGCACCTACAGTGTGCGCGCCACAGTTTTGCCTCTGCGAGACTCCACTTGCACCCCTAATTACTATTGCATTAAGGAAGACATAACACAAGTCTTTCTTTTTATATGCTCTAAAATAGGCTACCAGCCACACAACAAGCTAACAGTCTGTGAAACGTCAAGACACTAATGAATGAAACCAGTTCAAGACGCATTATTCTTATCATTCTTTATGAGCGCATAACGGTAAGGTATCTAATTACTTATGTATTTAGTATTCCATAACTTAGTAACAGAGATGGTCAAACTAAAGTGATAGAGACATGGCAGAATTCCTACAATGAAGCGGGACATTGAACTGTTCACCCGTAAGAGGGCGATCAACAAAAGAGAGCGAGCGGCCCCGTTGAGGGAGTTTACAGTAGGGGTGGGCGATACCACAAAATCTGGATTCGATCCGATACCAAGTATTTCAGGGCCAGTATCGCCGATACCGATATCGATACTTTTTTTAATGAAAAGCGTCTTATGTACTTTCATATAGGGGAGAGCTGCATGACATGATTTTTTAGCTGAAATCATCATTAATAGACTAAATCTGAATTCATTTTCATGAATAAAGACAGGACAGTTTTTATAGACAAATACACGTTTTACTTTTGCAAATTTAAAGTGCAAACATGAAAAATAACAATACAAAGTGGCCAAAGTAGCGAACTGTCTTCTTGCACACATCACAGTTCGCTACGTTTTAATGGCCAGTTGTGAAATTGCTCCACACAACGCTGCTCTTTCTCTCAGTCATCATGCGCGTGTGTGTGTGTTGCACTCGCGAGTCGCTGGCTGCTGCTGTCCTGCCCTGCTGGCTGCTGTCAGTCAGCTTGATAATCGGCGTTCAGGTAGGGAGCCTCGAGGAGAAGAGGACAGCAGTGGAGAGAGAAGAAAAGAGCATATACTTGTGTTCGTCTGCACATAGTTTTTTGAAGAAATTGACGAGTAGAGGAGACGAGAAAAAAAGTATAACAGTATCGATCCTATTGGCTCTAGTATCGATATTTTGAAACGTAACGTAATATCGGAGGTATCGATATTTTGGGATCGATCCGCCCACCCCTAGTTTACAGATGACTCATCCATCCGTTACTTTGTAACGCGTTACACCCAACTCTGCTCGTCATCAGGGGCAATTAAAATAATAATTCCAATAATATGCAAAAATATATATATCTTCAAATATATTTTAAGATCATGTTTAGTCATCTGATTTGTCTGTACATTGCTGTTTTAGTCTGCGATCTTCTGATTAGTGTCTACAGTGTGCCTATTGAGTCGCATTAAGCCGTGTTGAGCGATGTGGGCAAGCTCTGATCTAGCCCCTCTCTCTGCTGTCAAAATGAACGAGTACTGTAAAAACTACACTGCTAATGCTGAAGCATTACACTTATTGTTAAGTATTGCTTTGTGATGGTGCCCTTTACTCCATGTACTAAGGTGCATTACAATTAGGGTTGCCAGAAACTGACCATGATCAAAATCGATTATTCGGCAGCCCTGGCGAATAATAATCGATTATTCGATCGACCGATGAAGGGGTCGATCCCCCCCGCGGGAGAGAAAAATTCTGTTGTTTTCATTACTGGAACATGTTTAACAGTACAAACAACAAACATGCACGCATGTCATCACAACGACGTGGCCTTGAAGTGAAGTTGGTAATGGCCGGCTGTGCTGCGTCTTTCTCTGTAACCTCTTTGGCGTGCTTCGCACTCAAATGCGAACGCATTGTTGAGGTTGAGCTGTGATAGACCAAAGTCTTTTCGCAGAGCTTGCATTTAACTTCCTTTGGACTTGTAAGTTCGAAGTAGTTCCACGAGGAGGAACTCTTTTTACCTGCCGCTTTGTTCATCTTTAGTCGCACGTGTGAGGGAGAGGGGGGGTGGGGGCGGGGTCGGTGTGTAGCGTGCTGCAGCAGCAGTCTGCTCTGCACGCAGGCTTCCTCCAAGTTTACAGTAAAACAAACTGGTGGTGTGACCAATGGCCATTTACAATTATTAATACTATTACTATTATTAGCATTAGTCTATATTTTGGTTGAAACTAAGCCAGAAAAAAAAAATACATAAATAATAATAAAAAAATATATAAATAAAATCGATTTTTAAAAATAATATTCGATTATGGAGACTGTAACGAATATTCGAATAATCAAATAATCACTGGCATCCCTAATTACAATATGACATCCCCACGCTGTGTACGTAAATGTATGTGCTGACAGTGTTGCTCCGTGTTCTTCATTCACGGCTTCTCGCCCCCTCTATCGGAACCATGGATAGCCTACAGCTATTTGTTTACGTGTATAAAAAAGCACCAGAAGCTTATACACATCTAAGTTGTTCGTGCCCCACCAGTTTTGTACATATAAAAACGCCACTGATACTATGTATCTGTGTTGGAATTTAATTAGGTACTTACTCAAGTATTGTTCTTAAGTACAAGTATAATTTGTAGGTACTTACTATTATTTTCCTTTTAATGCTACCTTATACTTCTATTCCACTACATTTTGGAAGCCAATATTGTATTTTTTACTCCACTACATTTATCTTGTCACCTTACAGGTTCAGATAATATATATACCTAATACAAAAATAAAAATCAACAAATAATAATAAGTACACATTGACATCAGTATCGGTATAGATATGCAGTAGTAGGGCTGCTCGATTATGGCAAAAATCATAATCTCGATTATTTGGGTCAATAATTGAGATCACGATTATTAAAAACGATTATCCATTTAACAAAAAATGTGTAGTATGTTTTTAACAGTTGATCACCCTGAACTTTAAGTATAATTCAATTGAAAAACCAATAAAAAAATTATACTTTTTTTCCTTTTTTAAATAAATAATAATTAAAAAGAAAATGAAATAATCGTTTTATTTCGATTATGTTGTTTTCATAATCGTTGCAAGCCAAAATCGTAATTGCGATTAAAATACGATTAATTGAGCAGCCCTGCAGTAGCAGTATATAAAGTACTTCAAATTAGATTCACCTGTGATAGACACAATAGTGTACAGTATCAATAAGTGTAATGAAATATATCTGACGGTGTACTTTTAATTCTATTCTTGAGTATATTTTGATGCCAATACTTTTGTACTTTTACTTTCTAAATAGGATTTTTTTTAAATGCAGGACTCATACTTGTAAGAGTGTAATTTTTTGAATGTTCTTCTTTTGTTTTGGTATACAATCTGAGTACTTCTTCCACCACTGCTATTATTTGAAATACGGTATAGGTTCCTAGGTATGGTAATTGTGAGAATCTGTAAGTATCAGTTCATTTAACTGGGGACATTGGGCAGGGTAATCCTTCAAGTTTTTCACCGTTAATCTTCTTCCCTCCTGTTTTATTTATTTTGTATTCATTGATGTATTATGAAATAATTATTCATATTACAAACTTTAAGTATGGTGGCCGACAGGTGCAAAGAGCCCCATGCGGCGTTATTTGATTTGCAGTGTTTCGTTTGTAGAGCGCATTTAGTGTCCTAAATGCTTGATGACAAATTACTTTGACCTGCAGTCATATCTGCATACTTACATGCAAATACATCTAACAATCCGAACTCCGAAATGTGTATATGTTCGTTCAAATCATCAACGTTTTACCTTGTTTTGATATCTTGTTTTAACTGTTACTATATAGCCTAATGCATTTTTCATTTTTGTATTACCTTTTTTTAACCTTCTGTGAATCTGTACTGTCCTGTTTTTCACTCTGTTGCTGCTTTAAACTCCTGAATTTCACCAAGGGGATTAATAAAGATCTATTTTACCTCATTTATAGATAGATATCTATATGGCGCTGCCCTGTACTACAGCAAAAGTATTCTCCGTCGGGACTTCCTGCAACAACACCACGCTGTTATCGTGATTCTGATTGGCAAGAAGACATTATCAAAGATGTTCTATTGAGAAGACAATCAGTACGTGACAAAAGTTTTCAAAACCGTTTCTAGTCTTCGGTATTTCCAGACAAGTGGCTACTGAAATCAATCTTACTAACTGCTGTCTGTGCTATTCTCGGCGTGAGTTGGCGGACTTTATTTTGCTTACTTTAACATCATTTTTCATGGTGGGGCTAAGCCATTTCTTGGTATGGCTGTAGCCTACCCCAGTATACCCTGGTGCTGCCACTGGTGGGATGTATGGGGCGGGCCATTCTGCGCATGCGTTAAATATTTTAACGCAATTAATTCAAAAAATGTATTACCGCCGTTAACGCGATAATTTTTGACAGCATTAGTTTTTAGCCCTTGTAGCACGTTTGCACCTGTCGCCCACCGTTATAAAGTGTACCTTTGCTATTTATATCATGCCAAACATGGTGTTACGTCTTTTTTCAATTTGTTTCTCTGTAGTTTGGGAATAATATGCAAAGTATACTTTCACTATTTGTTGACACATTGTTCATCATCCTCTAGTCTTTCACACACACATATGGGTTTTGGGCCGAGGGCGACACCGTACTTCCGGTATCAACCATTTCACACGAGGTGCATACAGAATATCATAGTCGATTGCCTTAATCAATATAGTCAACTCTAAAATACCACATATATGCATTGGCATGATAATATTATTGTGACAAGTGGGGTATTCACCTGGTGTTTCCAGAAGATAGACGTAGATGCAGCCAAAATCGACCGAAGGCCACTTTTGAGGGTCGTAATTCCATACATTGTACATCCAACAACCCACACAGCTCTAGTTTACGCTGGTAACGACCTAGAGCACACCCCTCAAGTCCAGAGATGTAATCCGAAGACATGCAGCGATTTCTTCGGTCGTTAATTCAGAAAAAAAACTTAGTGCGCTCTGCCTGGCTACATAAGCTAGCTGTTTATATTAGCATTGCCAGGATTTTTGCACCTCCAGAAAAATGGCGTCTTTATAAAAAAATATATGGCGCGCGTTGCATTGTGGGTAGCTGTGACGTCACTGTGTGTGAAAGAAGTACAGTGGTTCCCAAACTTTTTGTGCCCAAGGCACACCAAAGGACAAGTAAAAATCTCAAGGCACACCTATTGTGCAAAATAGCCCTTATAACACGTGTTATCACTCATATCATGTAAAATATCTGTAAATGTGCATAATTATTTACTAATGCCAAATAAAATGTGACAAAGACAACTATATTACTCATGAAATATTTATTAACTAAATATTTCAGAAATTAATTTGAAACGTTATCAAATTAGGCTTCATCAAAGCAGCAACACACTCATTTAAACCAGACAGGTCACAACATTAAAAATGAGGCAAAGGAAACTCAGCAGAAATTCAGCACAGAGAACTGTCAATGCAAGGAAGCTGCATTGTCCATGGTCCTGAACTACAAATGATAAATGTAACATTTCAGCAATCAGCATTGAAACATGTGCTATTGTAAATATTTTTGCCGATTTACAAATTAGTGAGATACATGTGCCTGTCGGGGCGTGCAGAATTTTGTAATCCTTGGTGGCACTGAGGAGAGGGCCACTCGCTTGTCCTGTTCAACAGAGAGCCGTGGCCTCCTGTTGTTCTTGTAAATCAGAGTAGAGAACGCCAACTCCAGAGATGGGGTCGTTACTAAAAAAATGTAATATATTACATATTACTTTTTTTTTAAAAGTAATATATTACACTACTTCGTTACTATCTACATAAAGTAACTCGTTACTTTACTCGCCAAGCACGTACGAACTGCGCATGCGTGAGTGGCAATAACTGTCCTTACCAGCAGGCGGCGGTAGTGTGTATTTGTCATTCAAAACAGGCAACAACCGGAAGACAGAGAAGAAGAAAAGACTACGTGATATAAAAATGGATATAAACAAACAACAAATAGCGTGTGCGGTAGCTTCACATTAGCATGTGTTCTTTGCAGGTGTTTGTTGAGGTTTGACCATAGGGTTTGACGTGGTGTTTACAGCAGTGGATAACAGCTTCTGGCCTGGACACAGTTTGCACCTCACCGTCACATTCCTGTCTATTCTTCGGACGAACTCAAAATAATGGGCATACCTCCACCCCTCGAGAGTTATCGCTGACTCAGCCATGTTTATGCAGCACTGCACGTGGAGATGTGGATGCGCAAATCGCGCAGATTACGTACATATAAACCTACAAAGTACTGATATAGTAAATTAAAGAATAATTATTTCTGTGTAGTTGTATATTGCAATAATAACGTATGGCAGGGTTGCCAACTTTGGGTACCTGGCTGGAGTGAGATTTTGGTATCATGGGTTTGATTACACATATGCGCACAAAATCACTGCTATCGTGTCAGCAGCGGGACCTTAGCATATATATATATAGGATATATATACAATATATACAAATACACAATATTGGACGCAGACTATAAAGGGCACACAGTTTCATTCAGTAATGAAAGTCAAACACATGTTTGTTTCCACTGTTTTATTGTGTGCCTGTCGCGATAAGCAATTAATTGACTTATCGTACGATAAATAAAAATGAACTCGATAAATTTCCATTTACATGAGGATGTGACTAGCAGTTTGAAAGGATGTAGGCCCACTTGAATTACTGTTATATATTATCATTATGTCAGTGGTCTAAAATGGTCATACACCGGTGCTGACAATATTATCGTTTATCGCAATAATTTCCGGGAAAATGTATCCAACAAAATTAATTATCGTGAGAGGTCTATACATGAAACACACAAATCTACAGACTTACTCCAAACTGCCAAATATATTAATTAACACACTCTCACTCTCATATACTCTTTGACTCTATGTTGGCCTATAGTAGAACAATAAGCACCAGACTTTACTTTGTATCATTTCTACCGGATCTTAGATCTGCGCATGCGCAATACGGGTCGGTAGTATTTTTGTTGGGTTTTCCATGGTAGGGCTAACCCATACAGTGGTGGGGCTCAAGTCAGTATTTGCAATGTAATTACATACACGCTCCCCTTGACAGTGAAACGACACGCGTGAGGTTTAGATTATTTCCCTGTCTCAATCCAAATTGAACTGTATGAAATAAAAAGGCACATTTGTCTTGTAGTAAATAAAAAGAGCGACCTGGAGCCAATCCTGTAATTTCCCCACAAGTGAAAGAGTTGACATGCTGAAAACCCAACCCCTGCAGGAGGGTCTGGGGGGATTGTCCCCGAGGAGATTTTTTGAAATACTAACATAAAATACACATTCTGGTACTCTCTTGAGAAGAAAATAAATAAATCTATTACTACACGACATATTAAAAAAATGAATGCCATTTTAGTTTTTCGTTACTTTGTTCTGAAAGCTGAACCTGCTGCTCCTCAAAGAGAGAACAGGGAAGAGGCTGTGAATGACTTTACATTGTGGATAAGGGTGGATAGCCCCCATTGTTCTGTGTGTCAAAATGAAAGACAGCACACACACCTATCAATCATCAAACCGTGAGGTCTTATTTCATTACACGTAATGTTGTATCGATGTATAGAGATTTACTACAGCAAAAGTATTCTCCATCGGGACTTCCTGCAACAACACCACGCCGTTATCTTGATTCTGATTGGCCAGAAGACATTATCAAAGATGTTCTATTAAGAAGACGATCACTACGTGACAAAAGTTTTCAAAACCGTTTCTAGTCTTCGGTATTCTTGTTTTTGGCGTGAGAATAGTTTGGGCAGCGTGAGAGCGTGAGATTGAGAGTGAAAGCGTGTGTCACACGCCAGATGCGTGAGAGTTGGCAACCCTGATGTATGGTTGTCACAAAATCCCACGGCACACCCGGACTTGCCTCACGGCACACCAGTGTGCCGCGGCACACCGTTTGGGAACCACTGCTCTAGTATATGTTTTTTTATTTTCATTCATGTACAATTTTTCATTTAGACATTTTTAATATGAATTTAAAATAAACTCAGTTAGATGTAGTAATTTCCTATACAATTAGATAAGATAAACATGTATTGATCCTTAGTTATAAGCAGGGCTGCACATAACTGGTGCGCAGGTGCGCACCTCCGCCAAAAAAAGAGCACCGGGTCATTTGAAACAAAGTGCATTTGCGTACCAACATTGAGAAGGAGAGAGAGAAGAGAAAATAGAGGAGAGAGGAGAGATGAGAGAAGAGAGAGAGAGAGAGAGAGAGAGAGAGAGAGAGAGAGAGAGAGAGAGAGAGAGAGAGAGAGAGAGAGAGAGAGAGAAAGATATTTGCGAGTTGCATATGAACCATGATATGAACTCAGGGCCGGCCCGTAGCGCTGGCTAGATGTTCGCCTAGGGCGCCAGATCTGGGGAGGTGCTGCGCTGGCAGTTCTGGGAGGGAAAAAACATTTTGACCGTTGGGGCTCATCCTAATTTTTGGCCTTGATGTAACAATATTCACAATTAAGTAAATGTAATACCCTTTTCACCCCGGTTCCATTTGCCCTGTACGATGGGCGCTGTAAGTGATGAAAATGGGGGATGTTGGCTTATCTGGCGCCCGCAGCTCACAGACAAAATGCGAGTGAGCGAGGGAGAGAGGGAGGGTGGTACCAGCGCTGTTGTTATTATAATCTGGTGCCGTGCTAGCTGCTCTAACGGAGATAAGAAGAAGATGTTTCTACAATAATGTGGAGGGAGAGTCCTCTCCTGTCAGACTGAGAGGCTGATACTACAGCTCAGTGAGGTAAAGGACTCTTAGTCTAAATTCAAACGGTTTGGTCACAATTTATGTAAACACATATTTCCAAGGCACTCCTTTGTAATTATTGGGATAAGCAGGTTTTAAATCATTTCAATGTATACTATAGGACAGTAACCAAAAATATCCTTTAAAACTGGAGATAAAAAAAAAATGCATAAATAAATAAATGTTAAGGTAAAATAAGATATGAATGAACAACACAAATAAAATAAGTTACATTAATTTGTTATTGGCTATGGTAGGTTATTGGTTATGTTCACATACTTATTTGATTACATCCACTTGTCTAAGATGACAACAGAGACTTTCGACCCAAACCCAGCTGTTGACTTGTGGATGCAAGCAGCTAATCAGACTCAACCAGAGAGGAAGAAGTAGGCCTACATCATCAGCTACCATGTCTGACAGAGAGGAAGACAGTGAGGAGAACAGTCAGGAGGGTAGTGATGACAGCTTGTAGGATTACTGGTGGTGCTAATGTTGTCTTGTGTTGTGTTCACCTCTGCATGTGTGTTCTGTGTTCACCTCTGCATGTGTGTTCAGTGCCGTGTGTCTGGCAAATAAAGTCAAGACCCCCTCAAAAGTTACGGTTTATTTCATTTTAAGGATGAGCACCAAGCAACATCTCCAGGTGCTCCTTTGAGAACCAGGGCAAAAAAATTATGTGCACCCCTGGTTATAAGAGATGTAAATACTATAATTCCCACCAATTATTATGTCAATATTTGTATGATTTATTTGCTCTCATTTGTGTACGGGTATGTTTTGTATCATTTGATGAATCAGACAGTCTAAATTAAAAAAATCCACAGTAGTGACAGGAAATGTAATACGTCACTTCGTTGTAGGGAGATCATTAGAGATGATCCGGTTCACTTACTAATCCGTACCTGGAGTGAATGAAAGCTGTGTGGAGCTCTGCAGGCCTGTTGCCACGTAGGCTAGCGGGGCTACATGATGGGACATCCCGAGCAGACTGATCCGCTGAAGCAGTGTGTTAGTATCTAATAAAGAAATGCTTAGTGGGAAAAATAAAGAAAACATTCCCATGCAACATTCATTAACGCAACCGGTTGACATGCAGAGAGACCGTTAGAGCAAATACTTTACACAGTACCGATATAATATTGATCTTTTCAGAGCAAGACTTACCGAACCCCGGTATTTTTCCAGGGAGACTAACTTCCCCCTGCTGTTGACTACTTTAAATGTATAAAAGTCTTTCTGTTTGCTCTCAGTGAGGCTGAAAAGAGTCAGCAGCACGGCGAGCGCTCCGGGAAGCATCTTGTCAAACTGCAGTGCCAACACAACAACTTCTCCAAACTCCTGTTGCAGGGGTCTGTAGTGTCTGCTGGGGACCGTGGTCAAGTTACAGACCGGAAGTACACCACTTCCTGATCTGCTTCCGGCTGACTTTCAAAATAAAAGACTCGTTGAAGGATTTGTATTGGGCTCTTTTACACAAGGAGTCAATGGTTGCAGCCAGTGAACTGTAAAAAGAATTGTTGTTGTTTAAGTCAGAGAAAGTCTAACATTTTATAAAATATCATGACAAATGTCATTACAATGTAAGGGGGAATTTTTGTAAATAAAGTATGCACTTCACATAGATTTTTTCCAGTGATTTTTTTGTTGAATTACAACAATTTAAATATTGAATTAATACTTTAAATGTGCATTTTTGTGTAAAAAAAACAATCATTGGTGTTACTTTGTTTTTGAAGTGTCCCTGTATATTATGAAAAAGTACACTTTTTACTTTTGGCAAAGTATCTCAACATTATAAACTGATCATTGCATAATTCTTTTGAACTCTTATTTAGAAGGAGTGCTGAATAGAGAGAGCTGGAACTCTAACAAAAACGTTTCACTCGCAGCTTATTAGGCAAATGAAGGCATGCATGCCATGGCCTACTTTTTCTTCAGGGATAAAACAAATGGACACAAGCCAAAAATACGAAACAAAACCTAATCTCAACCACTCAGTGGCGGTTCTAGACCAATTTGACTAGGGGGGGCACTGGGGGCCAGTTATTTTCTGAGGGGGGCACAATAAATGCAGGACGAAAAAGAAGACAGTATGAAGTAATTGCGCATAAGAAAACAATGCAATACAGTTATTGGTATTTGTTTCAGTACACTTATTTATTTCAGATATATCTTATAGTTATTACTGTTAGCTTCAGCTTAAGTTATAGTACAATTTTTGCACTAACACCATATCATATTTATATACAAATAAAGGCAATGAAGAGTTACATCTCTACTTTACATCTACAATTACACGGATACAATAGTTTAAATCACCTTCAATTATCATGGTAGTCTCTCGAAACGTAGGTTTCAATCAGTCTTTCTTGGATGCAACAGACTCTGATGATCCAAGATGAAAAGTGTTTGTTTTTCGCACGCTTCAGCCGGACAGTGAAAGTGAGTGCACCGCTCTAATGGGTCCTGAGCAGAGGTTGCGCTAGACTTTTTTGCTGCCCGTCATTTGACGGACAGGATCGTAAAACTTCCGTCAAAATCCAGAATCACCCGTCAGCCTTTACACAACTCTGACGGGGGGGAGCATGCTCGTGAACTGTCAACGGGGGGGGGGCGGGGGAGGCGACACAGTTCACATGCGCCGTGTTATGCATGGCTGCTGCACCTCGCGGGAGCGTGCACAGCGTAAAGCCAAACTTCATTTCAATGATTTGTACGGCACAGTTAGGTTTGGAAACGGTGTAATTTCCTTTTTGGAGGGCATGCATAACACGGCATAACACCGGAGCCTCGCTGCGGGGAAACTTTGGCGCTGTTCCGAGTTTGTTCTAATCTGTCAAAATGTCAGATTTGTCAGATTTGTCCGTCATTGTTAAAAGAAATCCGTCATAGACGGAAAATATTCGGTTAACGCGACCTCTGGTCCTGAGTGCACCACTCTAATGGGTCCGACTAGAATGATGAATAATGTTAGTTCCGTCTATTCCCTCATTCAATAAATCGTGTAATAAATCATAAATATTTCATTTTTTTCACTTTTCATTTTTAGGGGGGTCAGAGGTCAGTGTTAGGGGGGCACTGCCCCCCCCCCCTAGAACCGCCCCTGCAACCACTAGCTGTGTGTTCATGCGCAGACTAGGACTGATGCATAGAATGAAGTGGTGAACAATACAATGTAAGGGGGAATTTTTGTAAATAATGTATGCACTCCACATAGATTTTTTCCAGTGATTTTTTGTTGAATTAAAACAATTTAAATATTGAATTAATACTTGAAATGTGCATTTTTGTGTCAAAAAAACAATCATTGGTGTTGCTTTTTTTTAAGTGTCCCTGTATATTATGAAAAAGTACACTTTTTACTTTTGGCAAAGTGTCTCAACATTATAAACTGATCATTGCATAATTCTTTTGAACTCTTATTTAAGAGGTGCTGAATAGAGAGAGCTGGAACTCTAACAACAACGTTTCACTCGCAGCTCATTAGGCAAATGAAGGCATGCATGCCATGGCCTACTTTTTCTTCAGGGATAAAACAAATTAACACAAGCCAAAAATACGAAACAAAACCTAATCTCAACCACTAGCTGTGTGTTCATGCATAGACTAGGACTGATGCATATAATGAAGTGGTGAACAATACAATGTAATACTTGTTTTCGGACGACAAATAATTTGTAAAAAATATTTTTCTGTCCCTATTTTTATATTTGGAAGAAAATAAAAAGTCAATAAATGTAAATGCTGTATTTACTGTTAAGAGTTTCTGAGCGGTATTTGAATCCAGCACGCCCCTCTTCATCATTACTGGCATTCCCACAATGCAGCGGGGTGATGTATTAACATGGCGTCAATGGTTGCTATTTTGAGCAGGGCCGTGGGATTTGAAAAACATTATGTCTAACAGAACCATGGAGGCAGCTAAACAATAATCCAAAATCAATTTAAGAGCCTGAAAGTAAGTCAATACGTGCTCCTGTGTGTTTTTCTTGTCGAGGGGGTGTTTTCTGTGTTTAGTTACTCGCTGCTGTGTGGCAGCTGGGTGCCAGTGTTATTTATCTGCCCGTTAACGTTAGCTAGCTCAGCCGGACGACCGGGGGCAGCTAATGGTAGCTTAACGAAGACAGCTAAAGGGTCCGCTGGAAGTCACCGTGAATCGTTCCTATAACAGAGGAAATGCCTTTCGGTTTTAATGGTGAGCATTACTTTTAGTCGGTAATGGCTGCTTTCGTGGTGAACGCCTCTTTCGTTTCTGTTTTGGTAGTGCAGCTAACGTTAGGTCACGTTTATCTAAGTCAGTCTCCCCATCAGTTTCGTTTCGCCTGAACTACCTGAAATAAACATTAGCCATTTTTCCAAACAGTCACGTTTGAGACGTCTAACCATAACCCAATATTTCCCTGGATTTATCTCTAAAACACCGACCATGTAAGGTTTTGGTACGGAATACACTAAGTTAGGGGAAACGCTCTTGAACACAACATCTGTAACATTACCTGTCTGCTAAAGAGATGTGTTGTGTTCAGGGCTCTCCGTTTTACCTTGATAAAAGCCGCTCTTCTTTAATGATATAAAGTCAGTTAAACGCAAGAAATGTTATGCTAAACACTTTTTTAAAGTATGTTTAATAGAGAAAATAAATAAAAAGTGCAACTTAATTATAAATACTCGTTGCTTTCATGACTTTAAGAAACCACATAGACGAGATAAAGATACATTGTAAAAATGGTATTTAACCAAGATCCCACTGCTTTTCACAAATACAGTTGGTCATGTTAGTGAGGTGTAACTTTCCCATGTTTGTCAACCTCAAAATTACTTCTGATTAAAAAGACGACACCAACACTTAAATTGTTCCATGTTTTGTTATATTGTAACCACACCATGTAATTCAGTAGTATGTGATTTTTAATTAAATGGTTTATTATTGAACATACCAGTATTATCTAACTATTTAATCAAATTCCAAACACTTGTTCCCCCATTTGAATAATAACAATTTAGTAGATGCAGAAATACTGTGTGAAACATTTGTACAAAACACATAATCACAACTTTTTACATTTTGGTTGGCCATATTATTTTTATTGTAAGACCTATACTTTCCTAATTTTCATTTGAGCGTTTCTTCTTCTTTTTATATTAATTTCTGTTGGCATAATA
Organism: Gymnodraco acuticeps; assembly: GCF_902827175.1. Lineage (NCBI taxonomy): Eukaryota > Metazoa > Chordata > Actinopteri > Perciformes > Bathydraconidae > Gymnodraco > Gymnodraco acuticeps. Next base: position 5,801,795 of record NW_022991154.1, on the reverse strand, counting down.
GACAAATGTGTACAAACCACAGTAAGACACGTGAACTGTAAATCAACTCGTGTATTTGGTTAGTTAGCATCACCTGAATTGGTAAACAAACCATACTGTCCAAATATATTCATGCTAATTAGACTTATAGCTATAATTTCCTCTCTTTTCCTTACCAAGGCTTTAGTGGACCTACCTCCGTCATCGTCCTCAGCGTGGTGTTAACTCCACCAGCAGGACAGGAGGGATGGACGAGTCCAAAAGTCCAGTAAAAACAAAACTGTCTCAACCGAGGGGACCCAAAGCTTCGTCCGCTGAGAAGTCTAATAAAGAGGCTCCTGCGCAGAGAGAGGCTCCCAAGTCTGCAACCCGCAGCAAAGGAAACCTTACTGCTACAAAGGATGAACATAATATAGGCAGTCAGGGAAGCCGCTGGCCAGGCAAGACCTTCACAGACATTCCCCAGGACAAGAGGAGAGGACGGCCCCCCAGGACAACGAGACTGACTGGAAGAACAAGTTCAGGGGAGAGGGGGAAAGGCAAAGCTCCAGGCTCGCAACAGAAGCTGGTGGCACACGCTCCGGACTCCAATGTGTCTTTATCTGCAGACAACAGCCCCTTGGCAAACAGAGAAACCAGCTTTCCTGTAGGGCCTGGCACACGTAAAAAAGACTTCACAGAGCAGGCCAGAAGCTCAAGTGCAACTCCAGCAAAGGAAAAGTCCTATGGTAGGTTCTCACAGTTAATGTTCTTAGAGGATGAATCCTTCTTTATTAAATACTAGTGAATTAAACGTTGTCTCTGTTGTTTGTAGGGGGGAAAGCTGCTGCGTTGATGCATCAGCCTGTTGAAGAGGTGAGGCCGACTGTTGAAGAAGGGCCCCTGACAGAGCAACAGCTGGGCCTCCAACAGGCAGAGGAGCGCCTCTACAGAGACTACATCCATCGCCTGCTGAAAGTGAGGAAACAATGTAGTCACGCCTGATAAAGAGGAAACATATCACATGACACAGCTCATGTCATGTACTGCATTAGTGCTTCATAATTATGCTTTGTTACTTAAAAAACAACATCTGAGATGTTAAATGCCTTTTTATTTTTGAATCCAAAGTTCTGGTACGGCTGTTATATCTTGAGACAAAATAAAAGATGGGGAACTAGAAAATGTAAGGATGGAGTCTAAAGAAGTCTTGCTCTTTTTGTGAAAAAGGTAAATAATGGAGAAGTAGCCCTTCCTTTTTTTCCAATCTAATTTCATCATCACCAGCCTTTGTTTTTCCTGAACTATGGATTTGTTTGTTTTATCTCCACCTTGCAGGAGCAGGTTGGATCAATAATGATGTCAAAGTGACAAATCCAAAAATGTAAAGAGAACATGCATAAACTAATTACTTTTTGCCTCGTTGTTTTCACAGCAGTCCATCGAGTACCCAAACTATCAATACTTATGCAAGCTCTGTTCGGTGCACATCGAGAACATTCAAGGAGCACACAAACACATCAAGGAGAAGAGACACAAGAAGAACATCATGGTATGAGAGCCTCCAAGTGTGTGTTGTCCCTCGTCCCGTCATTCACGTGCTTTATTTCAAATAGACACGATTTATTTAACATTTTATCTTTCTGGCGTGTCAGGAGAAACAGGAGGAGAATGAGCTGCGTTCCCTCCCCCCCCCCTCTGCTGCCCAGATGAGGGCCTTGGACGCTGCAGTCCTGGAAACAGCTACACAGTATGGCATCTCAGAGGAGGACTTCGAGGTTCGGAAGGCCTTAGTCATCAAGATGGAAGAGATCATAAAGAAGCACCTCTCAGGTTGTTTGCTGTGATGTCACCCAGTCTTGTTTATGTTGCCTGCAGCTAGGGATGTACAGGGAGGAAACGCTTAGGAAAGTTTAAAGCTGGAGGGTGCACTTTATGTGTGGCTTTGTAGGGAAAACATTCCTATAGCTTTTAGCATAATGTATGTTAAGTTGTCCCCCAGGGGATGTTGCGTTCCCCTCTATGTCCTCAGCCCCTACCACCAGACAAGCATGCACTTCATAAAGTAACCTGTTTGAATCATTATTTCATGGATAATGGTAATTGTTATCCAAATGCCTGATATCATGCACATAGAGGTGACTTACAATGTTTTTTTGGGGATGAAATACTGTAATTTAAGACTCCCTGCAATACCTCCAACGTGTTGGTGGAGAGGAATTGTTGCTCACCGTTTAGACTTCTGCTACCTACTAAGCCTTAGCAACAGTAATTTAGCTGTGCGTATAACATTATTAATTGTTAGCAATGTTACATCTCTGAATTGCTTTGCTGGTATTGTCAGACTCTAACTTTTTCACAATCCTTCATTTTTTGGGTTCCTTTGAAATGATGCAGTTGTTATCAATAACTGTCTCAGGCTTTCACAGACGGGATGTGAAGACGCAGCTGCATTTGTAAAACAGCCAATAGGAACAGTTTCTGACATTCCTGTCACAAGTTAGGTTTTTAAACCAGAAATCAAACCAAGAGCAGGTGAAGAAGGCTTGTTTCTAGTCTAGCGAAAAAAATATAGCTTACCCAGCTTGAAGTGCTGCGGAGATCAGACCACGGCCACGCTAGTCATTACTGATTTTTGGAAACTTAAATGTATATATTTTCCAATATATTCTCTTTACTTTCTATTTCATATTTTAATAAAACAGGCAACAGATACTAGGGATGTAACGATACCAAAAAACTCACAGTACGATATTTTTATTTATTGATTTTATTTATTTTATTTATTTTTTCTTTATTAAATAATAAATCTGATTTGTACAGCATTTCAGTAAGATAGTAGTATTTTAAAGTGTCAACAATATAATAATCAGACCCTGCAATAGAATAAATCAAGTTTCACTTTAGTTTTTCAAGTAACTCAACTCTAACTCACTCACTCACTCACTCACTCACTCACTCACTCACTCACTCACTCAGCATCATCAAGGTTATCTTTTAGGAATATGAGCATGTCCACATTTCCAGGTAGAAGCTGGGATGTTTGGGCGTTTACAATATCCCCTGCTGTGGAAAAAACTTGCTTGGTACTGATGTTGCTCGGACAGAGAGATATGCTTTGGCCATGGGTGACAGCAGTGGGTCAAACTGCATTGTCTCTCCACCACTTCAAAAACAATACAGTTTTTGCCAAGAAGGTGAGGCTTATTGACAGGGCGAGATATAAATATACTGTTGGTACTTGTCAATGTCTCTAGGTATGTACATGTAGCCCTGTAAATATGATGTCCTTTTGTGTTATCTGTTTTATGTTCATGTTGTAACCTACTTGCTGCCATGTTGGACAGGGCTCCCTTGAAACAGAGATCGATGATCTCAATGGGACCATCTGGTTGAATAAAGGTTTACAAAAAAAATTATTTAAAAAAAGATTTTGTCAGTCTCACAACGGTATTGAGACTTTTATTTACCGCGATATATCGTTACATCCCTAACAGATACACTTAAACAGACATGAAAGTATGATAACGTGAAAACCATTCACAGATTTAAAACAAAAACAATTGTGAAAAAAATCCCCCAAATGATCCATTTAAAACCCAAACACTAAAATATATTTTCTTTGATTTTCCAGCTTGTGCTCTCCGTCTTTATGGTTCATGTCTTACCCGATTTGCCTTCAAGACGAGTGATATCAACATCGATGTCACCCACCCCTCCTCAGTAAGTCTGCTGTTACACAGAATGGTGATATTATTTCTCTATAAAAGAGGACATTCTAAATCAGCCGTGACATTTAGTCTTATATTTGATGACTCACTTTTTCATTTCACTTTTAATCTGTTCAGATGACACAACCTGAGGTCTTGATTCAAGTGCTGGAAATCCTCAAGAAAAGCTGTAAGTTTTGCTCGGTGCATTTTATATTCTCCGCAGGCTTACATACGATTAATTTCTACTTAATTGTGTGAATCTGTTTCTCTGGATTATTGTATCTATGTTGATGTTATTTGTCTGTTAGCAGCAGCCCAATTAGGCCTGGGCAACATGAAGACCTTCTAATTCCACAATATTTTGACCAAAGAGTATCTTATCAATATTGTGATGATATTGTAGGGGTTTAAAAGTGTTAACACAATTTAAACTCAGATAATTAGTCACTGTGGAACACTTAAAATCACAGATGTCAAAAACACAAGAAGAATTTGTCTACTCTCCCAGAAAAGGTGACAGAGTAAATACATGATTTGTTTTGTCCTTTCACAGATAGATTCTATGACAGGAGATGGTCTATCATTACCCAAGTGTTTTTATGAACAATATACAGATATTAAACCATTCTCCTGATATGACACTAGATTTTAGTTAACTAGTTTTAAAGAGGATACATTACAGTTAAGTTCTGAAATATTCTGTAATGTACCAGTTCTTTTAGTAGTTGTCTTTACCATAATGTCAATAAATCCACTTTACAGGACTAGCCAATCTTTACATTACATACAGAGTTTATAGCCAGGTCAGATGTACGTTTAAAGGGTCCTGAGCATGTTTCTCTTCCCTTTTTGTTATGTATTAACGATCGTATTGTATCGTATGGTCAGTCCTTCTCACAATTATTGTGTGTTTTTAAACTCAAGCTCATTAACTGTTTTTTTCTTTCTCCTCTCTAGCGGAGTTTTCTGAGGTCGAATCAGATTTTCATGCCAAAGTTCCTGCTGTGTTCTGTCGAGATGTTGACAGGTGAGTGGCTTTAAAACCCCTAACCCTTAGTCAGTTCACTCTAATTGTTTAAATTATTTGTAATTCATGTGTATAAAACACAGTAGTTACTTTAGTGATAGCATGTAGTTCTCAGTAACTTACAGAACTAACTCTTTTACAGCCAGATCAAAATTAGAATACATCATTGATGCATATTTTCATGTTTTATGGATATATCTTTAAGATTTTGATCCAACTTTTCATTTGGGTCTTCCCTAACTTGTGTTCCTGTGCAGCGGCCTGATGTGTAAAGTGAGTGCCGGTAACAACGTGGCCTGGCTCACCACCAATCACATGGCTGTCCTCTCTAGACTGGAACCCAGGTTGATCCCTCTGGTGCTGGCCTTCCGCTACTGGGCGAGGGTAAGGCTGCGACTGACACTTACTCCACAGCTGAAATGCAAAAAGATTAAAAAGCAGCTCAACCGTGTTTCATAATAAACATAATAGTCAGGTATCTGCAGGTCGGAGTATAACAACCACTTATAGAGTTGGGCAGGAATGAGTGCTCAAACCAGGAACTGAGTAACCATTTGCTCACTTTAGTTTCCCTAGTCTGATGGTCAATGGTTTCTTGAACGTGTTTCACTTTAGATGCCTGAAATAAGATCTGTGGTTAACCAAAGCTTTAGAGATGTTGATGTTTACAACATATAATACATCACTATTGATCGCACTCATGCATGTCCAAAACTTCACTGATCCCGCTGAACAAACGTATCACTAATGTGTGTTGCCACAGAGCGGTTTCTTTTGTTGGTCGAGGGACCAATTTCCCTGTCGGCCTACAAAAAGAAGTCATCACTGTACCTCTCTACAAACCCTACTTGTTTTAGTAATTGTTAGAGAATATTTCTTCTCTCTTCCTAAGTGTCAACGAATAATTCTTCCTTACTCCTAAGATATTTAACATTTTCTGTGTGTTGACATTTACGATCAGCCCTGCTCCTTATCTTCCGTAAGGAATGTGATAATGCAGTCGTATGTTGATACTATAAGTTGTATGGCTTGACCTAGCGGACATAGGGGGTTTTACGCTAAGCTCCACAGATAAGAGAGACATCTCCTGTGTCTTCAGATGTTAACGCCCCATCTCCCCAAATATGTTGTTTACTCTCTCTGAACTAGTTAAAAGGTCTATCGAGAGATATGCTGGTCAGAATTGACATGACAACCCACCCGTGCAGTCAGAACCTTTTGCTGCTGTGACTTGTGATATGAATTCTCCGGCCGTTGACTTGTACTAAACTACCAGTGTTTGACATCAAAGCTCCAACTCTCCTCGTGTCTCTCTGAGTCCTGACTCTCCATTGCTGCAGAAGTTTCCCTTACAGTAATGACCAACAGACATTCATTGCAATATTTTCTTAAAGGAACATCTCTATTTCTGCAAAACAACTATAAATAATAATACACCCAGCTATACTACATGTATGTCTAACAAGAATAGGACTTTTTGATTCATCCTAGAATGCAAAGTGATCAAAAGCATTTTGTCCCCCCTGCCTGTTCATCTCTGCAGCTGTGTCACGTTGACTGTCAGTCTGAAGGAGGCCTCCCCTCGTACTCCTTCGCCCTCATGGTCATCTTCTTCCTGCAGCAGAGGAAACAGCCCATCCTCCCTGTCTACCTGGGCCGCTGGGTAGGTAAACTGTTGGCTATTTCAGGTCCTTAACATTCTCCATACTTACTGAAAGGGATGTTTTTAATTTAGTTGAATTTGTAATTCTTACTTGCCTCGTCTATTTTTTTTGGCTCACATTTAATGGTCGGCTTCAAATCGGCTTTAGCTTCTTTGACACTGTAGGGGCTGTCAATTGAATGTTGTCAATGTAAATGTGCAGGAGGCACGCTCAAATGCTAGACCAACAGCTGCGCCCTGAGATAAAATAAGTTAGACTTTTGGAACATACACAACGGTGTAGGGCTGTACCCAAATATTCGTTCGTTGGAGTACTATTCGGGTTTCAAAACAAACAAACTTTTTCAGAGTAGGACAGTAACAGTGTCACCTCTTTGTGTAGCGCTAGTTTTTTCCCCATATTATTTTAAAATGAATTCCCCTCTTAGATTGAAGGCTTCGATGTGAAACGTGTGGACGAGTATCACCTAACTGGAATTTCGCTGGACTCGTTTGTCCGGTGGGAGCGCAGACCTCCGAGCTCCACGGACAACCGAAACGACAACCGAGGAGAAGGCAGACCCAAACCAGAGCAGAAAAAAATCGATGACTCTCATTTCTCAGAAGGCTTGGTGAGTCTCACTATTGACATTTGATTCAGATTTCACGGCATGTGTTTGCAATGTGTTTCTTGGCACCCTGCTTTTAACTAACTCCATTACCGTCCCTTTTCAAAGACGCGCCTCACCTTGGACATGGGTAAAGATGTGACGCTGGGTCAGCTGTGGTTGGACCTCCTTCGTTTTTACACACTGGAGTTTGCTCTTGAAGAACACATCATCAGCATCCGCTTGAAGGAGCTCCTCTCTAGGGAGGGGAAGAACTGGCCTCGCCGCAGGCTCGGTATTGAAGGTAAGAGAACACTGTTGGAAAAGTCATCTAACAAGTCATGAGAAATATCAGAAATTCACACTTTTTAAATGTATTTTTAGATCCTTTTGCCTTGAAGAGGAACGTCGCACGAAGCTTGAACAGCCAAATGGTGTTTGAGTACCTCCAGGAGCGCTTCCGTACGGCTTACAAGTACTTCGCTTGCCCTCAAAGAAGGGGCTGCGGGGGGCGCCAGAGAGGCAAGAAGGGAGGCAGGCATGGAGCAAAGTTAGAGGAGGTTGACAAGAAGCAAGAAGATGAGAAAGTTGAAAGAGGGTTTAAAGAAGACGAGGAGCCTGACAGTGATGATGCAGATGGATCCGATCCGTCCAGAAAGAAGGATGAGAAGACTTTAGACGCCAGGCTCACAGACATGGTTTTAAATGAGGGGGGAAAACCTCCCTCCCTCTGCCCCAACGGCCTGCTGGACAGTGACAATGAGGGAGAGGAAGAGGAGGAAGAAGAAGAAGAGGAGGAGGAGGAGGAAATGAGTATTTCAGATAAAGAAGGGCCTGTTCTGCCTGAGGATCTTCACTATGTGTTTGATAAGATGATTTTCACCGGTGGAAAGGTAATAATCTCCATTCACCCGTAGTGATGATGCGGTTTTGAACTGTTTGTGATAGAGGTCATTTAAGATAAGATACACCTTTATTAATCCCCGTACGGAAATTCAGAGCAGCAACAGCAGTAAGACTGAGACGCAGGATAGGAAAGGTAAGAGTTCGCACAAGGATAATAAGAAAGAAGAGTTCAAAGTATGAGGAACCGTATAAATACAAATTAAGGATTGTTTACAGATATGAATATATTAAACATTTATACTTATCATCAGCACCCAGAGTTCTACAATACCTCATACTTAAACAAAGACCAGACAAAAACTGATGTTTATAAATGTATGTGTACAAACCATACACTTTATATGGTAAATTGCTACTGTCTTTATGTCAAATCACGTTATGTTGAGTGCAGACAGAGAAGCTAGCATGATCGATACATTTTGGGTCAAGTCAACAGACTTGTGACTTGACTTGGCTTTCACTGTGCTGTGTGTCTTCGTATGATGTCATGAAACCAAACACAACGTATCTAGGACTTCCACCACATGTAAAGTACCAAAAGTAGTTATTTCAGCCATTGCGGATGAAGTGTTGTTGGTATCTATATCCAGATAAGCCGAGTTCCCTCGCCGGTGCGCCTAGTTTGAGTGACGCAAGTATAGATAAATGATGCAGCGGTCAATTGCGCGAGTTAAACAAAAGTAAGTAAGGCAAAAGACGCTTTGTGTCCTGTTTGAGTGTTTTTAACATATGAGTCCATACGCTTGCTTCAGTGCTTGTTTTAGAGCATTTGGCCCACACATATATGTTTTGTAACAATGTACAGTACAGTGTTTGCCCTAGGTTTACTGCTTTGGGTGGGTGCTGCCAGGGTGGGATGAGGGTGATTTGTGCAGGGGGGGGGAAGTTACTTTGGGCTATAATGCAGGTTTGTTTTACTTTTTTACACTTTGTTCTCCTCCTTTCCTCCGCTCTTGTCTCTGACTGTGAGTGTGTGCATTCGTGTGTGTGTGGGGAGCGGAACCCCACCCTTCGGAATCAGAGCGGAGGAGAGAATGTGAATGTGCAAATAGAGCTGCAACAAACGACTAATTTGATAATCGATTAATCTATCGATTAATTAATCGATTATTCGGATCGTTAAGCTTTTAACTGTACTACTACTTGTATCGATCCGGTCCTTTAACGGTACTCTTAACGGTTCTTTTGAAAAAAAACAAGGTAAACTAACTAAATAAATTGTTAACACAATTAACATTGCTTTTTATTTAAATAAATAATATTTCACATCAAAAGAAACAACAGTGTTTTAACAAATCGTATTAAATAATCTGATGACAGACTGTAAACAGAATAGCTGAAACTTTAACAAAATAAATAACTCGGTTACCTCTAGTCATTAACCCATGTTTGTATAATGTAGTTAACTCCGTGTGTTGCTGCTAGCATACATAACACCTGCCGTGGAAACGTTACTCGTGGATGGAGTTATAGAGCTAGAAAGACAGTCGAACCCGGTGCATTCCTCCGTCTGAATGTGGTGCACTTTTGCTAAAAAAAATGTAGACGAATTGCTCGTGTTACCGCCCTTACATGCTAAACTCTTATTGCACTCTTGGTAACGAGCATTGTCCACATCGAGACGGGTAAAGTTTAACCACACCTTGGAGCGCTTCTCTCCGCCATCTCCGTCGTGTGTGTGTTGCATGGATGTTGCAGAGCATGTGTGTAAACTGCCCCGCCCCCTCGCACACAGACGGGGGAGAAATCTCTCGTCTGGATTGGAAAGATCAGAAATACATCATTTTGTAGTCTTATTGCATATTAGAAACTGAGTTGGCGACACTAAGACTGCGATATAATGTTTATGTAGCAATAATACATATGGCATATATGTTTTAAATGTCTCCAGTACCGATAACGTTGGAGCTTAACTGCCTGTGAAACACACGTGATGACGTCACCAACGAATCGATGACTGTCTTAGTTGGCAACTAATTTGGTAATCGATTAAGTCGATTAGTTGTTGCACCCCTATGTGCAAAGCAATGCAGTTGACACTGAAACATGCACATACATTGGATAAATAACATAAGGGTCATTCCAGAATTGGTGGACATTTCATGTCCCCCATATAATAAAATCTAATAATCCATGCCCAAAATGCTAAAACATGCACTTTTTGTGTTAAACATACTTGTCTTGAGACAAAATGTATATAAAGTTGTAGAAAAAGTGGTTTCAAAATATTATTTAAATTATCAAATAGCTCTCGAACATCCTCTAAAATGGCATTTTTCTCTTGTCCCCGCTTCTTGGTGACCAACTTGCATATCAAATATAACATTTAAAATAGGGATTTTATTTACTTTTTTTGGTATTATTCTATTGATATATGTCTCTTGGTATGGTAAAATCAATTTGTTAAATTATAAACATATTTTAAATAACAGTAATTTTGCACAGAAGGTGTGTCCCTCAACATGCGTTCAACCCTGTTACCCAAACCTTTTTAGATTGGCACAGGAAGTGAAAAAACTGTAAGTCAGATGACACAGTGGAAGTGACATCAGCAAGCCATGTGCTAGTGCCATGGGTAGACCACAACTAAGTCCTCTCTTTCATTTGAAAGTAGCATTACATGCTACATCTAGCAATAATTCCTGAGGTTAAAGGCTTAAAGCTCAAATTAGCATTGATTTTCAACCCTGTTACTTTCAACCCTGTTACTATAATTAGAGTAACAGGGGTAATTCTTCATTGGAAAATATACATTTCATGCCTAGCTGGGCAAATCACTTTTTTTATTATCTGTTTTTCCTAAATACATTAAAAAAATAAATAAAATAAAAGGTTCATTTTTGTTGGTGTTTAAATTGTCCTCCAATTCTGGAATGACGCATAAGCGTTTAGTTTATTTAATAAAAGAGCACATGTTCAATGTGAAAAGTGACCGTAGATAGATTATTTTAGTTTCGATTTGGCGCTATATATATATATGTATATATATGTTCCGTTGCGCCACCGCAAAAAGGTGTTTTATATTTTATATATATATATATATATATATATATATATATATATATATATATATATAAAAGCACCTTGAATTTCAATGGGGGCGCGGTGTTCCGTTGCGGTGGCGCAGCGCCCCCCCAAGACAATGGTAGGGGAAACACTGCAGTAACACATGCAGGATTGTTAAAAACATTTTGGAATGATGCCACTATTTTGCTCTTACTTTTTAAAAGCCGTCTTGTGTAATCATGTCATTCATGCTCTTCAAACATTTTTCCCTCAGCCTCCAACTGTCGTGTGCAGCATCTGCAAGCGGGACGGCCACCTGAAGGACGAGTGTCCTGAAGACTTCAAGAAGATCGAGCTGAAGCCCCTGCCTCCGATGAACGAGCGCTTCAGAGAGATCCTCGATGGGCTCTGCAGATTGTGCTTCTGTACGTCATCAAAATGCATCTCTGACTTCTCTATCAATTTCCTTTTTATTCTGAGATGTGTGTTCACTTACACATTTGAACAGCTGGCATGAAAGACAAAGACATATTTTCTGCCTACATTAAAATCAATCAATTTCCATACCTCTGTGTGATTGATCTTTTATTTTCTTATTTGCAGTTGAATTGTCTCCCTCACACGCTGAGCAGCAGAAGAGGGAACAGATCCTCTACAGCCTGGAGAGGTTTATAAGGAAGGAGTACAACGGTGAGCATTAAGTACATGCCTTTTTCTTTTCAGTGGGTCAAACCAGCCCATCATTTGGTCACACCTCCTTTTTGGTACAATATGGTAGGTGGCCCTTTCATCCTCAGTGGCTTCGGAGTTGGAAACTTCTCAGATATGGACCAAAGCCTTTATGCATGTTCCTCCTATAAAAAGAGAATCAGGCCTTTATTTCTAATGCAATCGTTCATTCAAAAAGTAAATAGAAAAGCTCCAGCAGTCTGTAAAGGGTCACCAGTTCAAGTCCTGATCGGACCGTGTACAGATTGTATTTGTGGCTGAAGAGCTGATGGTTCACCTCCTGGGAAATGCCGAGGTGCAGAACGTTTGCAGAATTTGTTGACAGAATATTTTATTCTCATTAAAAAGGATTTCCAATCATGACGGCGAATGCGTGTTTGTTAATTGGATAGAAATAAGAACCTATCCCTGTGTCTGTATCCTCAGATAAAGCTCAGCTCTGCTTGTTCGGCTCCTCTAAGAACGGCTTCGGCTTCCGTGACAGCGACCTTGACATCTGCATGACTCTGGAGGGCCATGACACTGCAGAGGTAGGCCCACTAAGCAAACACACACTGCCATGTAATGCAACTCACGTATCCGTAATGGGATGAGATATGTGACCCTTACATTCTTTCCATTAAAAAAACATTTTGATCTGTCCAAACAGATGCTGAACTGCAAAGAGATCATTGAAGGACTTGCGAAAGTGCTTAAAAGGCATACAGGTGACTTAATGTTTTACTGATTATGTCTTTAATAATTGTTCTTTTTGTGCCACAAACAGACTGGTTTTTATCTCCCATGTACCCAATATCACAGGTTTGAGGAACATCTTGCCTATCACAACAGCTAAAGTGCCTATTGTGAAGTTTGAACACAGACAGAGTGGTTTGGAGGGAGATATTAGCCTTTATAACACGCTGGTGAGTGCACAAGAACCTTCCTACGGTGCTATAGAACATGCTTTGACAAGCTTTTTATTTATTGAAAGTGCTGTCGTCGCAATCGTCCCTGTAGGCTCAACACAACACCAGGATGCTGGCTGCGTATGCAGCCCTTGATCTACGCGTGCAATTCCTCGGATACACGATGAAGGTCTTTGCAAAGGTATGTGAAAGTGAACAAACTGAGAAAGGAACAGTTCTGTTTGCAGTGGTCTGTGTGAGTTCTTCCCCAACAGAAAGGTGTCTGTCTTCATTTAAAGGATATTTACGAGCCTGGAAATGTCTGATAACTACATCATCCTGTAAAGAATTTACAAATTGCTGATGCAACTCTATACCTGGATAGAGTTGCATCAGCAATTTGTAAATTCTTTACTAAATGTATGTGTAAAGTTCCTGGTCTTCCAACTAGTGGTTCACTTTTTATGTGTGCTACATTAAAACTCCAGCGTTAAGCCAGTATATTCATTTGTAACAGCCAGCTCTTGTCAATTAGAATTAGAATCTTCTGCAAATCTTTTGTCCCCTGCTGTGTTGCTAACCTGCCTCTGCACTCACAGCGCTGTGACATCGGGGATGCGTCCAGAGGAAGCCTCTCGTCTTACGCTTACATCCTGATGGTGCTTTACTTCCTGCAGCAGAGGCAGCCGCCCGTCATTCCCGTCCTGCAGGAGGTACCAGTCACCCATTTATTACCAAACCCTTTTAAACTCAGAAGAAATTACACTTTTCTAACAGGGACAGTACACAAAAAACAGAGGCCCTATGATGCTTTTTGGGGTCTTCCCTTCCTGTAGTGTGTTATATAGGTTTTGTGCATGTTAATTGTCAATGTAGGCTAAAATCATGAAGTGCCCTTCCAAGGGAGTTTCTCTCCCACACACTCTTCTCCTGCCATGAAACGCCTCCATTGGACTCCTTTTATTTACGTGTGTAACATAGTGACATCACAATGTAACACTAGAGCTTTTACTGGCTAAGGTTTGTTTATTTATACGCACATTTCAGACACAAAGGCAATAACACATGACAATTACAAACAGACTGGGCTCTGGTTTCTGACAGAGTGAAAAGAGGTGCTGCAGCACAGGCAGTATGAGAGAAATAAAGAGCTTTTTGAACATTAAAGCATAGAGACATTTCCCAGTAGAGGAACAAATATGAACCTGAAAATGAGCAAAATAGGGTTCCTTATTTTAAGCAATAAGCATTTCTGTAAATGTGCTAAAGTCACCCTTAAACTATATATAATGTTTTTAATTGATTTGAAACTTGCAACATAACGGGTCACAAAAACGGAACATGCCAATTAAAAAAAATAACATAAAGAACATCCATAGACGACCCACCTGTAAATAAAATGAAATAAATATATCTGTCTGATGTCTCTTTAGATCTTTGATGGGAACGCTGTCCCTCAGCGCATGGTGGATGGCTGGAATGCTTTTTTCTGTGATGACCCGGAGGATTTGGTGAGTTGACAAGGGTGTCCTTTGGTTCAGTATTGCATTTCTGACATTATCTATATTTAATCAGTCTGCTTTCATATATGTTCAACTATATCAGCCTCAATCTGGAAAATGTATTAAGTGCGTTTCTTCCGTCACAGCGCCGGCTTCCGCAGCCAAACACAGAGTCTGTCGGAGAGCTGTGGCTGGGACTCCTGCGCTTTTACACTGAAGAGTTTGACTTCAAAGAGCATGTCATCAGCATCCGCCAAAGAAAACGCCTCACGACCTTTGAGAAACAGTGGACCAGTAAATGCATCGCTATCGAAGGTGCTCACACTGATCTCTCCGTCTTCACCTGCTTATCAGCGTAACACGCTTGGTCTTCTTTTGTACTTACTCTTCTGTTCTTCTCCTCAGATCCCTTTGATTTGAACCACAATCTCGGTGCTGGAGTTTCTCGCAAAAGTAAGTGATGATTCAGATATTTCTGGTATTAAGTACTATTTAAAGGGGCCCTATTATGTTTTTTCAGGTCTTCCCTTATTTGTAGTGTTTTATATAGGTTATTGTTAAAGTTCCCTCCAGAGAGTTTCTCTCTCCCTGAAATGCCTCCATTGGAGTCCTTTGTTTAGCTCAGTACCATAGTGACATCCCTACGTAATACTCAAGCTTCTACTGGCTACCGCTCCAACCCATTGGATGTGATAGGCTAAGGGGCGGGACCATCTCTAAGCGATTGACCAATAACAACAGGCAAGCTAACCAATCAGAGCAGAGCAGACTGGGCTCTGGTTTCAGACAGAGGGTGAAAAGAGGTGCTGCAGCACAGGCAGTGTGAGAAAAATAAAGAGTTTTTTGATCATTAAAGCATGGAAACATGTCACAGTAGAGGCACAGTTAAAAATATGAACTTAAACATGTGTATAATAGTGTATGTGTATTCAACACGAAATGCAGTTCATGGCAGGGAGAAATAAAAAAGGCCCTTTGATTTTATAGCATACTTTATTATTTTGTGAAAAAGCTGTTTTGATGCAGAGATTGTTTTTCTCAATGCATTGAGAGAGCTATTGAATTATCTAGCGTAATTCCGAGGATTGATTTTAATAACTTGTATCTACGCGAAACTCTGCGCAGCCGTATTATCTTACAAAAAAATACTCAGCATGAGCAGATTTTCAAAATAATATGCCCAATAATATCGACAAATGGTCTTGTTCTGAATGTCCTTAGTTTCTGTGATTAATCCTGTTCACCAATAACCAATTTAAGGACGTTTTATTATGCTGTTTGATTCTGTGCTCTTGGGTTCTGGAAGAGTGATCTGTGTCGCCTCTAAACCTGTGAACATGTTCCTTTTGCTTCCTCTAGTGACTAATTTCATCATGAAGGCCTTTATCAACGGGAGGAAGTTGTTTGGGACTCCATTCTTGCCTATCCCTGGCACTGAAGTGGTACGTCACTAAATGGACATAGTAATGTGTAAGCTGTGTGCTCTGTGTCCTGAGCAAACCTTTGTGTTCTGCCGCAGGACTACTTCTTTGACTCGAAGGTGTTGACGGACGGCGAGTTGGCGCCCAACGACAGGTGCTGCAGGATCTGCGGGAAGATCGGCCACTACATGAAGGACTGTCCTAAGAGACGCAGGTTGTCCCCTGTTCGTTCATGGAAATATCTCTCTCGTGCCGCTAGAATTCCAAGAAAAATATATGGAAACTACTGAGAAGTAATAAATATGTTATGAATTCATATCACTTCTACTTGGTGTGTATATATATATATATATATATATATATATATGTATATGAAGATTTTTAGAGGCATAGAACTACTGTTTTATAAAAATAAAAAAAACGTATTAAATATTTCGATGTCCTGAAATATCAGTTATGATCAGATGGAAGCCTCCTTTCTAGAGAGTAGGTTCACTCACATATATGATACTTACTTAATTAAAGTATCATTGTAGCTTTCCAAAACATATTTTCAGGTCTACGGTCATTTTCTTTCTAATTGTGTGTTGTCTTTTCCATCATACAGTTAGTGATAGTTATAACAACGCATATGTGGATTCTACTTTCTTAAATGTAACCAAGCTGTTATAGCTTTTATATATAGAAACTGAACTTTTGTCATTTAAGTTTATACATTGTTCCACAGTTACATCGGCTATGAGAACATTTGATGTTTTTTATTTTAAATTGTTGACATTATTAGTCCAAACAAAAGACCATCAACATCAGACACACAAAAATAGGCTTTAGATATCAGCAATACCTCAAATATATAAGAAGGAAACCTTAAAAACAAAACCAAATTCTGAATATTTAAATCAAATGATATAACTTCGAGCTGTTTCTTCTCCAATTATCTTTCCCTATGTGAAATGTTCTGATCACATTTAATTGTATAATGGTAATTCCTCTTTTACTTTTAATATGTCTTTTTTTTGTTTTTCCTCTTCTTTGTTTTTGTAATTGACTCGATGTCATTATCATCGAGGGTCCTGGGAGCACATGACAGAAGAGTTAATCCCAGAGACAAAAGTGCGATTGAGAGGAAAAGGCTTCAGAAACAAGTAGAGGCCAACATAGTAAGGTTAAACTGTTCAATTGGCGGATGCTTTCTTTCTTTTATTTATATCTCTATGGCAAAGATGATAGCTCGAGGTATGTTAAAGCCAGACAAATGTTTCAAACCTTAAAGGAGTTGTTTAACTCTGTGTATTTCATTCAAATCACAACCTTGTTTGTTGCAAGAATGTTCTGGTAGAATCAGTGATATCAAGGAGAGCCTGCGTCGTTGTCATATATTCTTCCCTTTTCTGCTCTGACCTTTTTTCTTTCTTTGACAGGATGAAAAAGAAGGAAAATGAAAAAGACGAAGACGTAAAAGATGAGGAGCGTGAGCCAAAGGACAGACGTTGTTTCCAGTGCGGGGACATGGGTCACGTACGGAGGGACTGTCCTGAGTACCGCCACCTCAAACAGAGGACCGGCGGAGCGCCAGGTAACCACAACAGCTTTGTAATCCAAGGTTAACTTTCCTTACACTTAAAATAATACACAGCTCATCTTCAAAGCTTTATCAAATATGACCGTTTTTATGGCTTCTTCTTCTTCCTCCCCAGCGCCTCACATGGTACGAAGTGTGGTGAGCTCCCAGTCCATCCCCATCCCGAAGACGGCTGCAGACTGTCCCGGGAGGACCAGACAGCCCTCTGAATGTGTGAGTACAATCACTGAAGATAGACACTGCACTAGGGTCAGATCAACCAGATACAAAAATACATATGTGAAAATATTTCTCACCCTTACCCATAAAGATGAATGTCTCCATCTAAAGACGAAGGAGGTGAATGACATTTAATTTGTTGGGCCCCTGAAAGTGAATGATTAGTTTATACCCAAATTAGATTTTATTTTTTTAAATGTCCATCAAGAAACTGAAGCTGTTTCATTTCTCAGAACGTCATCATCACCCGATAGAGGCCTAACGGCCCGTCCACACAGAGCCGTGCGTTGAAGCTTCCAACGCTTCTGCCCATTCACTTTGAATGGGGTGACGTCACTTTTAGCCGAACTGCATTTTGGGAAGCGACGTGGAGCGTTGCTGGCATTGCTCACTTCAAAAGTTGAGCAATGTTCAACTTTTGGCGCCTCGGCAGAAGCGTCAGCCAATGAAATCCCGTTTATGCAAATCTGCCAGTACAAGCGCTAGCCAATCAAACTGCGTGTATGCTGGGAGAGACTACGCAGGTCATTTCCTCATATTCCAAAAAATGGAGGGAAAATTCATTATAGCTGTAGTGAATCACCCGGTGCTGTATGATCAGTCTCTGTTGATCTACCGGGATACAAACCGGAGGAGCGAGGCATGGAGGGAGGTGGCAGAGACAGTGGGTGAAACTGGTAAGTTTTCGCCTGTTTGGGGATTTTATATCCAGTTTACTTCGTTTTAACATTGCTATTGCTTTGTATGTCGGGGGCGGGAGATTCATGTGATTGGTTGTTGGTCGCGTTGCTCGCAAAAAATCCCCAAGCTTCAGACACGCCAAGCGTCAACGCACGCTGCTGTGTGGACGCTCCGTAAGACGTCAGTTAAATGTTATGTTGTGCTTCTTATAGGGGCCCTATTATGCTAATTGGGGTTTTCCCTTTCCTGTAGTGTTAAAGATGTGTTGACAAATCTCAACAGAGCTGCAGCTAACCAGAGCAGACTAGGCTCTGGTTTCAGACAGAGGGTGAAAAGAGGTGCTGCAGCACAGGCAGTATGAGGGGAAAAAAGACCTTAAAGCAAAAAAGTGCAATCCATTTAGCAAAGAAGGCGCGAAAAAAACAAGATGACAAATAATGTATCTGACGGCATTGCTTTTATGATACTGATTCTGATACCATGCCCTGATAATGCCAATAGCTCTTTTTCTTTTTTGAAATGTGTCTTGTAATCATGGCATCAGATTCAAATCAAGTTTGACTGAGCTGGCGCTTTTAATTCTAAGTTAATTCTTGATGCAAGAATGTTTCAATTTGGAAATATTACATCAACGCTTTTTTGAATTGACCACTATTTGAATATGTTTTAATATATTTGAATGATTTCTAATCCTTTCTTTCTTCTCTCTACAGTCTGATAGTCGTCAGACCCCGCCCTACTCCCCTCAGCCCACCGCTGTCCCTCAGAGTTCCTCCCCGCAGCCCTCCCACATGAAGAGCAGTCCTGCTGGTCCCCAGAAGCAGCCCGGAGGCCCCCCTCTCTCTGTTCCCCCTCTCTCTCTGTTCGGCTTTCCCCCCTCCCACCCAGGCCAGTTCCACCCGGCGGCGCTCACCGCCCTGGGGCTCCTTCCCTCGCACCAGTCCCAGGGGCAGCCTCACCACCCTGTCCACCTCTCTTCCCCCTCCTGGCCCATACACGGTCCGGTCCTCTCCACGTCC
The DNA here is from genome assembly GCF_902827175.1 of Gymnodraco acuticeps. Taxonomy (NCBI): domain Eukaryota; kingdom Metazoa; phylum Chordata; class Actinopteri; order Perciformes; family Bathydraconidae; genus Gymnodraco; species Gymnodraco acuticeps. Next base: position 5,782,895 of record NW_022991154.1, on the reverse strand, counting down.
TCTCCCAGCGGCCCCTCCCCGCCCGGCCTCAAATTCGCCCTGCGTTCGGCATCAGGGAACGGGAGTCCCACAGGCTCAGGGGGCAACGCCGGCCCATTGAACCTGAACGACCCCAGCATCATCTTCGCCCAGCCGGCGGTGAGGCAGCTGGGCATGGGGCCGGGCCGGGAGGGGCACTGGCACAACCATCTGGCACAGGCAGGGGCACTCATGGGCAACGGCACTGTGGTCAAGTCAGGTATTCACCGGGTGGTCTGTGGGGGGCACTGTCTGTGTGTGACTCTGTCTTTGTGTCTTCCTGTTTCTCTATCTTTAAAAGCTGATTTTTTTTTTTGTATATTATGTCAATTTGTTTTATTACACTCGCAAAATATTTTGGTCCCAGTCTGTAATATTAATAAAGAAGATAGTTGCCTTCAAGTTGCCAATCAACCTTAAATCAAATGTTTTTTCCCAAACATATTAATGTTAACATTTATAATTCGCATAACATTGTGCCAACTACATCTTCTAAGTGTACTTCAGATCAGCTTATAAATGGACCTTGTAGCAATAAAAATGTGTTGGCCAACATTAATCTAGTTTGCAGTTGTAAAATAGGGATTAAACTTGATGGTAGGTCACAGTAACTTGTGAGTGAACGCAGAGCCTTTGCAGCACTGCTGTAGATATGTTGATTAAAACTAAACCTGAAATATTAAAAAAGTAACTGATGCATCCAGGGTTGGACAGTTTTCAGAAGTTGTAGGGTAGCATCAATTTCTATAAGACTCAGGGAGTTTTTGGTTGTTCAGCTCTATAGTCTTCATTTGTACAGCATCTATTGCCTCAAGATAAGAAGGCTCTTGCGCTTTAAGTCCACTAACAGAAATGTTAGGATAGTCCTCTGCCAAGCCGTATTGCAATTCTACAAAGAACAGCAAAAGAAAGTATGGAGCTATTCAAAATGAATTCAGCACACAGATAGAGCTTTAAAGAGGTAAGTAGCAGTTGTTTGGGGATGAGGGTTTAATACACCACTAGTGATGGGACACTATTGGGTTTACTCAAACTGGGATGTTACCAAAACGAAATAGGTTTTATTTAAATGAACATTGTTTGTTTTGCTAGATACATTCCCAGTGGGAAAATGGGTTTGTGACAGTTTCTCCATTTTAAGAATGAAATAAATAAATGTTATAGAAACGGATAGTAATAGTAAGAATGTGCACCAAACATTTTGATAAATGTAACTCTATAAACAAGTGGAATTCTACTTCAACATTCAAAGTTGAAGTAGAATCTGGCACGTTAACTACTATATTTAACGTATATTACAGGATGTACAGTGGAGTAATGGTATTAATGCTGAATTACACAGTTTGAGAGGGTTTGCCTGCTAAAGGTGAAATCTGTCCTCATAATGTGCTTTGATCTTGTCTCCACAGAGTCAGGCCACCCCGGCCAGTTTGTGGGTGTGAACCCGGGCCCTCGGATATGGGAGCACAATAAAACTCCGCAGTACGCCCTGTCCCCATCCTGGCCCTACAGGATGCCCCAGAACTTCATCCAGCAGGGCAACGGAGGCTTCCAGCCCGGGAAACCCTTCGGCCAAGGTCAGACATGATACACATTTATTTTACTGTGGCTTACATACATATATTTATTCCCTGAGTTATCTTTTGGTTCTGATTTCTGTTGTCTTACCTTCTTTCTACAGGGTCCATGGTGCTTCCAAATCCAAACTTCCCAATGGTCCCCCACGTTCGACATCCAGTCAATCTGAACTTCCTCCAACAAAAGAAGTAATCTTGGGTTTCCTTTTTAATTAGTTTTATGGTCGGTAACAAAACAAAGACAAATTATGGACCCATCCCATGGATTTTTCAAAAGAAATAGATTTTTTCTCATTTTTGTACTGTTTTTATTTCCTGTCTCATTACATTGATTTGTGATACAAATGTCAAATATTTTAATACCCCCATTTTTGAGGGGGTCCAAAAAAGTCTTTTTATTTTATGTGTAAAGTAAGGAGGAAAAATATAAACCTTTATTTTTATTAGCTGTATTCATACTTTGCTTGCAATATGAAGGCTTTGAATAGACGTTTGTTTTAAAAACAATCTTAACTTGTCACCCTAAGTATGTAGTGCCAAAAGCAGGGATAGCAAGAAAAAAGGGAACAAAAAATAAAGAAAAAAGCAAACAACTATTTTGTGTTGTGTGTGTTCATTTCTTCATTGTTGTGTTTCTATGTAATGCTTCAGATGCACATAACCTACACTTACATGGCTATGCTATGTGCGCACTTAGTCCGACATGCTATTAAAGGACTTCAATTATGATAATGGTTATACAATTGTAGATTAGCAGGTTAATTCTAATAGTTGTGATCTTGAACATCTGCCATTGTAACAACCTTGTTGCATGTCACCTAAGATTCATGATGTTAACACTGTGAATGAGTCCTTCTTCAGCTTAACTGAAACTGCAGAGGGGTAAAAAAGAGAACAAATTGCATCATAAGCTCATTTGCATAGAGCAGATACAGCATCTGAAATGTTGGTTTCATCATGCACCTTATAATCTGGATTTACTGGACTTTGCTCGTGGAGTTCCTCAGGGAATACAGAGTTTACCTACTTGCACAAAGTAGGCAAGTGTGATCAAGGCCATATAAAACCATCAAAACTAAATGTGTTGGCACTTCGCTTTGATTTATTGTATTCAGTTTTTTGGGGTACCTTTCTACCACAAACTTGCTCGTTGGTGACCAACGTTACATAAGTAGCGTGATTACAACTTGGACAATTCCATCTGCTGAGGAAGACTTGATTAAAAGCTCTGGCAAGCATTTGTGGGATGAAGAGCAGAGTATGTGGGGTGCGCCCATGTAAAATGTGACAAGTGTTATTTGGTGGATTTGATGATTGAAGTCTGATAAATAAAGACATATTGGCAACAATTTATTGATTAACAATTGATTCATTTAACAAGCAGCCTCAGTAGTGTGTGGAAGAACCATACACAGCCACAACAGCCTCTCCTCCTCATGCTGTCACCAGCCTGCTCACACTGCTGTGGGATGGCATCCCATTCTTCAACCAGCATTTGTCCCAAGTCACCCAACGTGGTTGTGTTGGTCACTCTGGAACGGACAGCAGCCCGAGCTGATCCCACAAGTGTTCAATGGGTTTGAGGTCAGGACTGCAGGCAGTTCATTCCATCTTCTCCACTCCTACTCTATCGGTGCAGCAAAGCCTTCTCTGCGTCTTCTCCACACTGTGACCCTACGATCCATGTGCTGTAGGCATAATCTGGACTCATGGCTGAGCATAATGATCCTCCACTTGTTGAGGTTCCAGTTCTCTGAACATAATGATCCTCCACATGTTGAGGTTCCAGTTTAAGTGGGCCTGATGGTGAAGGGCAGTCATGGAAGGCCTCCTGGCATCCGTACGAGACCGGAGAGTGGCTGCTGTTTGGCATTGGCAGAGGAGATTTGTCACATTTTTCATGGGCGCACCCCACATACTCAGCTCTACTGCTCATCCCACAAATGCTTGTTCCTCACAAATTTGGTACCATTGGAAAGGTAAGAAAACAGGCTTTCCAACAGTATAAGATGTATTGCCAAAATGCATTGTTACAACATAGAAATCATCTACCAAACACAAATTGCCTTTTTGGGTTAAGTTTATTTTCCACCACTTATCTTAGTCAGTTAACAGGGGGATGAGTTTGAGCAGACTGCATCAACCAGATCTGACTGGAGGATTCCAAGGCGCTCCCAGGCCAGCGTGGAGATGTAACCCCTCCACCTGGTCCTGGCTCTGCCCCTCGGTCTCCTAACAGCTGGTATTGACTGGAACCCCTCCCTTGGGGCCAGGTTGCATCCTTACCAGAGGCCTGAGCCACCTCAACTGGCTTCTTTCTACAGGTAAGTTCACTTTTTGTTATTACGGAAGTACATTACCTTACATACAGTTAACAATATGAATCTGTTGCAATGCCGCTTTTGGCCACCAGTGGCAGTAGAGTCCTCACTGCTGTTCAGGAGCACTGAAGTCAGTGAGCAAGGAAGAAATCCAGCGCTATCTATGATTTTACACACGTTTGTTTCATTCAAGACACTTCTATCTGTTGTATTTTGTTTAACTTGCATCTTAATACTTCTTTTTTTCTTATTTTATAAATTATGCCATGTTTCCATCTGAAAGCTGTCCAGGATGAATCACATTTACAAATGTTTCATAATAAACTGCAGTGTTAAGAGTCTGTATCAAAAATAAATGTCAATGTTTCTAATAGTTGCCACTATATTAAGCTTTAATTCGTCATAATGGACATTTTTAGGACCCCAACTCTCAAGACTGAACAAATACAACTTTTTGTATCTGTGTAGTCTTACTTTTATTTCTACCTTACCTTGATTTTTGCATCATTAGAAGACTCCCAGAAGCTCAGAAAAAGTTGGTTATATCCAGGGGTTCACATAACTTTTTTGCCCTGGTTCTCAAAGGAGCACCTGGAGATGTTGCTTGGTGCTCATCCATAAAATGAAATAAACCGTAACTTTTGAGGGGGTCTTGACTTTATTTGCCAGACACACGGCACTGAACACACATGCAGAGGTGAACACAGAACACACATGCAGAGGTGAACACAAGACAACATTAGCACGACCAGTAATCCTACAAGCTGTCATCACTACCCTCCTGACTGTTCTCCTCACTGTCAGACATGGTAGCTGATGATGTAGGCCTCCTACTTTCTCTCTGGTTGAGTCTGATTAGCTGCTTGCATCCACAAGTCAACAGCTGGTTTTGGGTCGAAAGTCTCTGTTGTCATCTTAGACAAGTGGATGTAATCAAATAAGTATGTGAACATAACCAATAACCTACCATAGCCAATAACAAATTAATGTAACTTATTTTATTTGTGTTGTTCATTCATATCTTATTTTACCTTAACATTTATTTATTTATGCATTTTTTTTATCTCTCCAGTTTTAAAGGATATTTTTGGTTACTGTCTTATAGTATACATTGAAATGATTTAAAACCTGTTCATCCCAATAATTATAAAGGAGTGCCTTGGAAATATGTGTTTACATAAATTGTGACCAAACCGTTTGAACTTAGACTAAAGTTAACTATCTAAACACTCATAGTCCTTTACCTCACTGAGCTGTAGTATCAGCCTCTCAGTCTGACTGGAGAGGACTCTCCCTCCACATTATTGTAGAAACATCTTCTTCTTATATCCGTTTAGAGCAGCTAGCACCAGATTCTAATAACAACAGCGCCTGTACCGGTGCACCCTCCCTCTCTCCCACGCTCACTCGCACTTTAGCTGTGAGCTGCGGGTGCCAGATAAGCCAACATCCCCCATTTTAATCACTTACAGCGCCCATCGTACAGGGCAAATGAAACGTGTAACCGGGGTGAAAAGGGTGTTACATTTACTTAATTATGAATATTGTTACATCAAGGCCAAAAATTAGGATGAGCACCAACGGTCAAAAAAATGTTTTTCCCTCCCAGAACTGCCAGCGCAGCGCCTCCACAGATCTGGCGCCCTAGGCGAACATCTATAACCCTGAGTTCATATGCAACTCACAAATATCTTTCTCTCTTTCTCTCTTCTCTCTCCTCTCTTCTCCGTTCTCTCTCTCCCTCTCTCTCTCAATGTTGGTGCGCAAATGCGCCTTTTTTCAAATGACCCGGTGCTCTTTTTTTGGCGGAGGTGCGCATGCGCACCAGTTATGTGCAGCCCTGGTTATATCAGTAATACACCTGTTGTCCCGATATATGGGCGAGTGGTCTCGGATCGATGAAGGTGTGATGTGGAGCTGCCACAGTTTCTCTGTTGATCTCAGAGGAGAGCAGACAACTCCTCTCTGACAGCCTTATCTCTGTCCTCAGACACATCTTATGGAAGAATATGTGGAGATTTATCTTCAGTTGTGGTACATGTGATGCAGTTTAACAATGAATCTGTGATGTGGATCATAGAGGTGGAAGATGCACTTTAATCTTAAACCTTAAACGCTTCATTATGATTGGATTTCCTTCAAATTAGAAACTTAAACTGCAATTAATCCTTAACAGACCAAAGCAAATCAGTAAGCTCTACATTTAAAGTGGTTAATTTAAAGCCATATGTTCCCTAATATTGTAAATAAAAGGCATGAGATCAAATGTAAAGATTCAGAGAAGCCTGATTTTATATTAAGGACTTGCATGTATTTTTCAATGTTGGCTGATCATTGTTTCTGGCATTTGGTTAACACTCAAACAAATATGTTTTATACATACAGGGCTTTTATTGTTTGCAGTAAAGAAAAATAGAGATCTAACAGCTGCTGAATGACCTTCAGAAAAGTCAGAATCTGCATGTTTGTTCTGTGTTCTAAAGCGACGAGTAATTTACAGCGATAAAGTGTCATTGAGAGCTGTCTTTTAAGGTTACATTTAAATGATAACTTGTTCTGTTGTTACCAGAGCTGGAATCAGAGCTGTGGAGTCTTTGGGGGAATGTAGGACCTGGAGTGATCACACACAGCCTGACACAATTAACACCAGGGAAGTAAAGCCTCCATGTTTCTGTGGTTAAACTCACCTGGAAGTGACCTAAAACAAGCAAAGGTAAGATTATTAACTTCATATATAACATGTAAATTATGAGATTTTTTGGTGTCAAAGTATCCTTTATTTATGGATGCTCTGCTCATAGTGACATTTTTGAGTTTGTGGCACATTTGTGTCCCTTTTTTGAGGGACCGCATTCATTTTTTATTCCGTGAAACTTTTTCTTTATTTTTCTTGTCTTCTCTTCTTCACTCCCTTCTTACAAAAGTGTAAAAACTCCCGAAAGAGGAAAAAAACCGGAACTATAATACAAATATTTTATTTTAGGTACATTTAAATTATTCTGCCTCTAAATATATAAAATAAACACCTTTCTATGTGAGTATTTATTATACATGTTGAAGTGAATTTATCTCGTATTTATATTACTTATTTCATATGGGTTTCCGTTAGCCGGTAATTACCGTTTTTTAGCTGGTAAAATTTATTAAAAATTGGTAAATTCAAAACCTGCCGGTCAAAATGTCTGGTAATAATTAGGGAGGCTCCGATAGATCGGCCGCCGGTCATTATCGGCCGATATTCACTCTTAATAGTTTGATCGGTGCTCTCTATAAAGGCCGATCAGGAGAGCTGGATCTGATCGATATGGACATAAACGCGAGTGAAGATGAGAGTAACACCTACGTCACTTCCGGGCAAAATGTACGGCCCCGCCCACTTTTGGGGGAAAACAACGCTGTCATTTGAATGGCGGTCAATACAAATTCTGAAGTTTTTGCCAATCCGATCACATTTTTTTGAAAACCGTCGATTTTTGGATCTTCAAAGAGCCCGATTACGATGGCCAGACAGGCAAACAATTACATTTGATCATTGGTAATCGACAATCAGTCTTGATATATGGTTAAATTAAAATCAGTAGGCGAGGCTGTAATTTCTCCAGCTGTTACTCTCATGAGCGAGGCGGAACATAATAGTTGTATCATGCCAACAAGCTGCCGTGTCGTTTATTGCACATCAAACATTAAAAATAATCCAGAGTTCAGTGTTTCTGTACTTCCTCTAAGAAGAAAGGACAGTAAAAGAAGAGCTCTGTGGCTTCAGGCTCGATCGCCATTCAAATGACAGCGTTGTTTCCCCCAAAAGTGGGCGGGGCCGTAAAGTGACGTCGATGTTACTCTCATCTATGAAAATCGATAGCCTACTGCTATATTTAACCATATATCGAGCCCGATCGTCGATTTATAATGGCTTAATCAATGCAATTGTTTGCCTGTCTGGCCATTGGAATCGGGCTCTTTGATGATCCAAAAATCTCCGGTTTTCTTAAATTTCTGATCGGATTGGCAAAAACTTCAGAATTTGTATTGACCGCCGTTCAACTGACAGCGTTGTTTTCCCCCAAAAGTGTGCGGAGACGTTATTTTTGCCCGGAAGTGACGCATTTGTTACTCTCATCTATAACCGGACACGCGAGAGAGATCAGATCAGCTGCTGAGTCAGACCGAGGCTGCTTCTCAGGTCGACTATTTTCATTTCCTCGCTCCTCGGTCCTCGGTCTCACCGGAAGTTGATTTGCCTGCACCATCTTGAGTACCGTCCCATGGCTCTTATTTCTGCCGGAGGACCGAGGATCGAGGAGCGAGGAGCGATCATGGAGGAGCGATAACCGAGGAACCACCAGACCATCCTCCGATGAAATCCTCAGATACTCACCCCGCCCCCTTACTGTGTATCGCTCACTGATTGGACGAGGCAGTGCATGCACTGATCTGATGCTTCTTGACATGAGAGCAATACCCCAGCGGAGTGAAGAAAATACATGAACCTCACGGGACTCACTCCTCAGTTTATACTGTGTTTTGTTTCAATTAATGTATCATTTAGTTACAAATATGTGATATATCTGAACAACAAAGTGGTCAAACATTTTTTTATTCATTTATTGGAAACATTTTCATGATCGCTTTTTTCGTTTATACATTTTAAGAATGGCGTTTATCTTTTTTGAGAATGACTTCTTATTTTATTTCATGTATTTGGATCTACAACAGATGATACTAATGTTTATGTCAGTAAATGTGCACTAACAGAGGCGGGGGTGTTTGTGGAAATAACGGGTACAGAGCTGGCTGCTGCCAGACGAACAGCTGTGCAGCGTCATCACTAACGGACGTCGCTTCACGTGACGCTCCGGAGGAAAGGACGTCCCATTGCTCTTAAAACTCATTTCCCTGCTTCTCGTGGTTTCCTTGCGTCCCTCCATGCTTCCCTGGTGGGAGGGACTAAACGCAGGGAAACGACGCAAGTGAGGGAAGCAAGGATTTAATTTAATCGACCTGAGAAGCAGCCACACGCAGCTCTGCATAATCACCTGAAGCCCCGCCTCTGTTTAGCGAGCTGCAGGAGCTGCATGAGAAACTGACGGGCTGTCAGGAGATAGAGGGAGGGAGAGGGGAAAAGAGAGGATCCGTTTCTCCCGTGTTATTATTCAAAGTTAATGTAAACTTTTGAATAATGTACGTTATCTACTACAAGTAGTTTGTTTGAATGTAATAATTATGTTGTTTGTGGAATCATTTATTGGAAAATGAATCTGAATTTTTCGATCTGTTACGATTATAAACTGAAGCAATATAAAAATGAGCCCATTAACTGTGTTTTAAACATCAGCATATCCGGTCATAGTCCGGTAATTACCTGCTAACGGAAACTCTGCTACACAACTCTTATTATTATTATTATTGAAATATGACCGGTAAGTTTCAAATTTGTCCGATAAAATAAATTCTGCCCGGACATTTGACCGGCGAGAAAAAATCCTAGCGGATACCCTGATATATATATATATATATATATATATTATCTGTAGACATGAACTATCCCATATTGTTTTTGGTTGCTCAAAATCATCACAGACGACAGTTTGACTCAACCAAATTCAAGTCAACTCCATGTATGCATCCCATAATCCCAGTTACAACCTCAAAGGGCTTCAAAATGACACGATAAACAGAATACAATAAGAACAATTCTGTGACAAGTATAAGATCACGTATTATTATTTTACGTTGCAGGTGATCTCTTAAAAATACATGTTAAAAACCAAAAGCCGTTGAAAGTGATGTCATTGAACATATTCGTGTTAGTTTCCTAAATAGTTAAAGGTGGGGTATGTAATTTTGTGCACTAGAATTTGAAAATACACAACCGTAAAAAATCTGCCACTTCCTTACAGAGCCCCTCCTCCAACACACACGAACGCGCACATGACCAATGAGGGCACGAGATAAGTTTGTGCACAGTCAATCAATGTTTATTTATATAGCCCAATATCACAAATGTTACATTTGTCTCAGTGGACTTCACAGTTTGTACAGAATATCAGTATGACAATACGACACCCTCTGTCCTTAGCTTAGACCCTCACATCATACAAGGAAAAACTTCCGGAGAAAACCCACAGTTTAAAAGAGAAAATGGGAGAAACCTCAGGGAGAGCAACAGAGGAGGGATCCCTCTCCCAGGACAGACAGACGTGCAATAGATGCCGTGTGTAAATTGAAAAGATAATACATTTGCAACATAGGTAGTCCAAATGTTTGGAAATGCATGTGTCTATAATAGGAAGATGAATCCACGAGGATATCCATTCAGGACTTATGATCCAGGACCACAGCAACAGGATCAACCATGACTCCGGGTCCCAGCATATATAGACACCAAAAAGAAATGTGGGGAAGCTGGGTTATTCGGAACATGAGAGTACACAGGTATAGACAGAGAGAAGGAAGAAGTAAGGTGTCCCCTGACAAACTAAGCTTATAGCAGCAAAACTAGGGGCTGAATCTAATCAGCCCTAACTATAAGCTTCATCAAAAAGGAAGGTCTTAAGCGCACTCTTAAAAACGGATATGTCTGCCGCCCGAACACAAACTGGAAACTGATTCCACAAATGTGGAGCTTGATAAGAAAAGGCTCTGGCTCCCATTGTACTTTTAGAGACTCTAGGAACAACCAACAACCCTGCATTCTTGGAACGCAATGCCCTAGTAGGACAGTAGGGTATAATGAGTTCTTTAAGGTAAGATGGCGCCTGCCCATTAAGGGCTTTGTAGGCGAGAAGAAGAATTTTAAATGCTATCCTGTGTTCTATAGGGAGCCAGTGTAAGGCAGCCAGAACAGGAGTAATGTGGTCCCTTTTCCTAACTCTGGTTAGTACACGAACTGCAGCATTTTGAATCAGCTGAAGCGACTTAACTGACTTCTTGGTACACCCTGATAATAAGGAGTTACAATAATCCAGCCTTGAAGTAACAAATGCATGGACTAGTTTCTCTGCATCGTTTTGAGGCAAGATATGCCTGATTTTTTGCAATGTTACGTAGATGGAAGTAGGCGGTCCTTGAAATTGATTTTATGTGGGCGTTAAAGGATAAATCCTGATCAAATATAACACCAAGATTCCTTACAGTCTCACTGGAGGCCAAATTAATGCCATCCATAGTTAGTATATCTTTAGATAATTTGTTTCGTAGATTCTTTGGGCCGAGTACAATAACTTCAGTTTTGGTCGTGTTTAACATCAAAAAGTTTAATGTCATCCACGTTTTTAAGTCCTTGAGGCAGTCTGAAATTTTATTTAGATGATTGGTTTCATCAGGCTTGATGGATAAATATAGTTGAGCATCATTCGAATAAAAATGAAAATGTACAGAATGATTCCTTATAATATAGCCTAACGGAAGCATATATAATGTGAACAAAATAGGTCCGAGCACTGAGCCCTGTGGCACTCCATGGCTAACTTTGGTTTGCATGGAAGATTCATCGTTGACACGTACAAACTGAGAGCGTTCAGACAAATAGGACCTAAACCAGTCTAAAGCAGTTCCCTGTATGCCAACTAAGTGCTCTAATCTTTGCAATAGGACTTCATGGTCGATAGTATCACTGAGATCAAGCAAGACAAGAATAGAGACAAGTCCTTTGTCTGAGGCTATTAGAAGGTCATTTGAGACTTTAACCAGAGCTGTCTCTTTGCTATGATGTGTTCTAAAGCCAGACTGAAAATCTTCAAATAAATAATTGTTTTTTAAGTAATCACACAAATGTTTTGCGAATTTTTGAGAGGAACGGAAAATTAGAAATAGGTCTATAGTTGGCTAAAACCTCTGGATCGAGGTTGTGCTTTTTAAGAAGCGGTTTTACCAATTAATGGAAAAACTTCCTTCAACAGCTTAGTTGGAATCGGATCTAAGATACACGTTGATGGTTTAGAAGAGAGAATCATTGAATTTAATTGTGCAAGGTTTATGGCTGAAAAGCATTCTAATTTACTATCTAGTGTAACATTAGAACTTAGGTTTCCGGGAGCTGTTGATAACACTATACTGGTCAAAGGCAAGAGGTCATTAATTTTGTTTCTAAGAGTAACAATTTTATCATTAAAAAAAGCACATAAATTCATTACTACTGAGTGCTATGGGAATAGAAGGCACAATCGAGATGTGGCTCTCTGTCAGCCTGGCTACAGTGCTGAAAAGAAATCTTGCATTATTCTTATTCTCATCTATTAATGAAGAGTAGTAGGCTGCTCTCGCTTTACGCAGTGCTTTCTTATATTCATTGAGAGCAATATGCCAAATTAAACAAGATTCTTCAAGTTTAGTGGAACGCCATATCCTTTCAAGTTGTCTCGACTTTTGCTTTATTTTGTGACAGATGGAAAGCTGACAGGCAGGTAGGCCATCCAGTTATTTTAGCCAGGCCGGCTAAAATGATTGGTCATGCTTTTTACAGTACTACGGCTTCCACAGATGAAATTTGATGCAAGCATTTAATATATTCATTGCTCTCGGGATATTAAGAGCATTCCATGGAATATAACAAAAAAGTGTTTATGAAATAAATTACATACCCCACATTTAAAGGTGGGGTATGTAATTTTGGAGAACCCAGCTCGAGTGGGCTAGAATTTGAAAATACACAACCGGAAAAAAATCTGCCACTTCCTTACAGAGCCCCTCCTCCAACACACACGAATGCGCACATGATCAATGAGGGCACAAGATACATTTGTGCACAGATGGAAGGCTGACAGGCAGGTAGGCCATCTAATCATTTTAGCCGGCTAAAATGATTGGTCGTGCTTTTTACAGTACAGTTAATCTTCCACAGATTACATTTTTTTATGGATTTTTTGTCAAAGCACTTAGGATATTCATTGCCATCGGGATGTTTAGAGCATTCCATGGAATATAACAAAAAGTGTATTTCTGTCGGTTTCTCAAACTTACCTACCCCACCTTTAACTTGCACTATGAGATGCTTAAATAAAGTATTTTAAAGCTTAACGCCTGCACTTCCTAATAATAGTAATTATATTAATAAAGACACAATGGAATAACACAGGAGGAAGAGTTATTTTGTCAGGTACAAAAAAAGCCTCAGAGAAAGAATATTGACTTATGGGAGAAAAAAGGCAAAGCAGGCGATGAAAAAAAACGTACTGTAAGCAGGCATCACTTAAATGTCTTAATTGCAGTTTATGACATTTTGGGAGCCAATAAATAAACCAGCCTTGTTATTATTCTCACTCCTGAGGCCTCTCAATAAACCACTTGACTTGTTTGCTGCGTGTGATCTTGACAACAAGGCCAGGGATTGAATTTGCTGCCGACATGTTTTTCTTGAGCCATGCAGCGTGTGATGTGATAGGGATTCGCTGGAGGACGAGTCAGAGAGACAGAGAGAAAAACAAGTTCCCTTCACTTTGCTACATTACTGACATGTCCAATTATAACACTTTTTATAATATTGTTTTACATTTTACTGAGTAAGTAAGGGTTTTTAGTACAATTCAAGAAGTTCGGGGTTTTTTCTTAAATAATAAATGAATACAAATAAATATTTAAGAAAAGGGTCCCTATTATGCACATTTTCAGTTTCATATTTGTATTTTATGCCTCTACTGAGACATGTTACCATGCTTTAATGTTAAATAATGCTTTATTTTTCTCATACTGCCTCTGCTGCAGCACCTCTTTTCACCCTTCAGCCCAGTCTGCTCTGATTGGCTAGCTGGCCGGCTCTATTGTGATTGGTCAACCGCTTAGAGATGTCCCACCACTTAGTGATTGTGTTCTCTGGAAAATACTTATTTGGTATATTCAACTAAACTGGCTAAAACAGGATATTCAGGGAGGCATATCACACTCCAAAATGTAGGAACAAAGTACAAATAGGAAGGAAACTTTTAAAAGCTTTGACTAAAATCAATAAAAAGCCATCTTAAAAAAAAAATGAAGCGAAGAAAGAAAATATATGTATGGATATAGGGAGTTTTTGGGGTATATTTATTGTAATATACTTCGTTTTCTTTTAACAATATATTGATCCAGTAGTTTGCCATGACCATCATCATGTCCTTTTCTGTAGGAGAACTATTAGGCTAATTCTGAGCTACATATTTGTATGTTGTGCCTCTACTGTCACATGTTTACTTTAATGTTCAAAAAGCTCTTTATCTTTCTCACACTGCCTGTGCTGCAGCACCTCTTTTCACCCTCTGTCTGAAACCAGAGCCCAGTCTGCTCTGATTGGTTAGCTGGTCAGCTCTGTTGTGATTGATCAACCGCTTAGAGATGTCCCGCTCCTTAGCATATAACGTACAATGTGTTTAGCCCAATAGAAGAGCAAGTGTTACATAGTGATGTAATTATGTTATGGAAGTAAACAAAGGAGTTCAATAGAGAGGCGAAGTCCCTCCCCTTCCGAAAGCCTCCATGGGACCCCGGAAGCGGAAAATTATACATTGAAGTCAATGGAGAGAGAAAGGTTATCTTTTGATCCCGTTTGAATTGTGCCACGAATGACACATATGATGTTTGTCAATTTAAAAGAACATTTTGCAAGTCAAAAAAATAAAAATGTGTCGTAAAACTGTGAAGTTACACATTTTTTCGTGTGAAACCGCTCAGTGAACTACAGGTCTCTCGTCTCGCACAATACGCGTCACCAACATAAAGATGGCCGTCACGTTAGCACATTTCACCACATTCTTTCAGAATGAGAATAAAAGTATTTTACGAGGTGAAAATCACTACAAGTCTGGGCACGTTGAGAGCTGTACCTATATGAAAGGGGAGTTAGTCGGTTCTGTAAGAGCCAGCATGCGGGACCGGCTTTACAAGGTTTCGGTGAGTAATATGAGTGCAATGTGTAACATTAATGTCAGCTAGCTAACATTAGCTAACAAGGTACACTAACGTGTTTTGTTTTAGCAACTAGTTTTCTCCTTAAGAACTTCGTGGTCTCTGTGTATGCTGTGGATAACATTAGTGTTCACAAGAACAAGGTACACTCCCGTGTTTTGTTTTAGTTGCTCTTCAGATTGAAGCGGCCAGTTTTATATCGACTATACTGTATGTGTGATCTCCTTTTTCTCGTTGTGTCATTTGACTTTTTTTGCTGTGTGTCGATTCAAGGATTTTGGTTATCTAGTCACAGCTGTGTGTGACTCCCTCTGGTACACCGGTATGTGTTTTCCTAATGTAGAGAGCATTGATTAATTAATAAACTACACACTGAGTCTAGATCCTGACCAAATCCTTTTTTATTGTTGATCAAATGTTTTTCAAAAATGTATTCATACACATTTAGAAAAATACAATGTACAATCACAACCAATACAACACAAATTACAAAAAATACAGAAAAAACAAACAATAACAACAATCAGACAAGAGGACAAAACTATGGAAAAATAAACCCTCCCACCCCCAGATCCGGACCATCCTTGTATTATTGCTCATTCAATCTATTATAGCATGCTAACAAATGGTACTTACTTTATTTTTACAGATCTGCATGGGAGACGATGGCGCGATGCAGAGCGCTGTCTGTGATTGTGCACAGGAGATGTACAAATGCAGCCACGCTGCAGCATTGGCAATATTTGCCATGTGGCAGATCAGCTCCACAGATGTTGAGTGCCAGTGGAGGAAGCCTGGCACTTCCAAAGTAGTCCAGTCGGTGTCTCAACTTTACCAACAGCGAGAGGAGACATACAACCCACTGGCCAGAGACATCGCCAACTGTCAACTGGGGGTTGTAAACGAGGCCGAAGGGGTGAAGGCTTTTGTGCAGGCCTATCAAGTGACAGTGTTCGAATCGAGTCTGGTCTCTTTGTGAGTGAGTCGGGTGTTCTGGGAGCATCACCCGATGGACTTGTGCAGCCATCTGCCCTGCTGGAGGTGAAGTGTCCACACAGCCAGAGGAACATGACCATCACGGAGGCAGTCCAGTTACCATCCTTCTGTCTCCGTGAGGAGGGTGGGTCATATATTCTCAAGGAGAATCACCCATACTGGCACCAGGTCCAAGGGCAGCTGCACATCACAGACCGGAGTCTCTACTACTTTGTTGTGTGGACCACGAAGGAGGCGATCATCATCCCCATCCCCAAAGACCCTGCATGGCATGGAAATCTCCTCCTCCTGGAACAATTCTACACCCAGCATATGCTCCCTGTGTTGGCCAGTAGAGAGGAGGACATTTCAATAAACATACTCTTAACACCCTCGGACTCTGCGTTGTGTTTCGTATGTGTGATGGGGTGTTATGCAGAGGGGAGGTAAACAGGACACAGCAGATTGGGATTGTGGTGGAGATGCTGAGCAGTTATTTAATTGTTGCATGTAATTATTATTATACTGCGTGCTTCTTAGTTATTCCATCTTTTGCTGTAACATGGATCTGTATGTAACTCTATATTTACTTGTTATCTACCACACTTCCTTCTACATCATACACCATCATTATACATGATGGTGTATATAGGATATATATATTTGTATACATATCTGTAAATTGTATAATTTTATTTAAACGTCTTTTTGATCTCTCAAACTGAGTAAGATTGACAATAAAGTTGACTTTGAAAAATATATATATTCTTTATGAAAATAGTTGACTGTTGTCAAATGAATCCAAATGAAACGTTGGACATGCTACACGGACCACTATTGCGGTAAGCATGTTGTAACTTCCGGTTGTTGTCATCTCCGGGTATCCCGTGTGCCTGTTCTGTTGCTGATAGCTTATTATCTTAACTTAATCGATCGTTTTAAAACTCTTGATCACGGCAACTGCCTGACGTTGTAATCACACGTTACTATAACTTAAGCTCTCACAACTCTCCTTCTCTTAGCGACTGTAACTCCACAGTTGCCTACACTCTTTTCGGGTTTGCTAATGGTAGCTACTTTAGCTTGATAGCTAGCCATGGCTCTTTCCCCACCCTCGGGTGCTATTTCCTGCTCTAACTGTCTCATGTTTGGTTACTTCCCTGCCTCCTTTACTGGTACCGGTACATGTGTTAAATGTAGTATAGTTGTTAGGTTGGAGGCGGGAATCATAGCCATAGAAGCCCGGCTCCGCATCTTAGAAAGAAACTCAGCTACAGTAAAGCCCATGTTAGCCGGTGCGGACCGGCAAAAGGTAGCTCCTATTAGCCGTCCCCCGGCAACTCCCGAGCAGCAGGGAGACTGGGTGACTGTTCAGAAGGGGCATAACGCGAAACCCGCAGGTCCCCACCAACCCGTTCACGTATCTAACAGATATTCCCCACTCAGCGAGACACCCGCTGAGAAGCCAACTCTGGTTATTGGTAGCTCTATTATGAGACACGTGAAATTAGAGACCGAAGCCTCCACAGTCACATGCATTCCGGGGGCCAGAGCGGGCGACGTTGAGGCGCATCTTAAACTGCTGGCTAAAAATAAACGTAAATACAGTAGGATTGTTATTCACGTCGGTGGTAATGATGTTCGTATACGCCGATCAGAATGCACCAAACTTAATGTGGAGTCGGTGTGTAGTTATGCTAAAACAATGTCGGACACCGTAATCTTCTCTGGTCCCCTCCCCAATCTGATCAATGATGACATGTATAGCCGCATGTCATCATTTCAGCGCTGGTTGTCTTGGTGGTGCCCAGCAAACAATGTGGGCTTCGTAAATAATTGGACAGCCTTCTGGGGAAAACCTGGTCTGATTAAGAGAGACGGCATTCATCCTACTTTGGAAGGTGCCGATCTCATTTCGGCAAACATTTCAGGGCTTTGTGGACTTAATCCATGACAAACTGGAGTTGAGACCAGGAGGCAGAGTCGCAGTCTTACACGCTTCTCTGCGCTCTCTCCTAGGCAGTCATCCATAGGAATCCCGAACCCAATAAAATACCCAATATTAGCGGTGTGTGTGTCTGCCCAAGGACAAGTTAAGGTAAAACCTAATAGAGGTGTCATACATAATACCTAATCAAAGTAAATGTAACAACTACTACAGTGCAACAAAACAGGAATATTAAATGTGGTCTCTTAAACATAAGATCTCTAGCATCTAAAGCAATATTGGTAAATGATTTAATATCAGATTATAATATTGATATATGCTGTCTCACTGAAACTTGGTTGAGACATGAAGAATATGTCAGCATAAATGAGGCCACTCCACCCAGCCATATCAATACTCATATTGCCCGAGGCACGGGCCGAGGAGGTGGAGTTGCAGCCATCTTTGACTCAAGTTTACTTATCAATACTAAACCAAAATTAAATGATACCTCCTTTGAAAGTCTCGTTTTTAGTCTTACGCATCCGACCTGGAAAACTTTGAGGCCAATCTTATTTGTTACAGTGTACCATGCACCAGGTCCTTATTCAGAATTCTTATCTGAATTCTCTGAGTTTTTATCAACTTTGGTTCTTAAAACAGATAAAGTAATTATCGTAGGTGACTTTAATATTCATGTTGACGATGATAAAAATAGCCTTACTGTTGCATTTAACTCTATATTAGATTCTGTTGGTTTTTGTCAGAGTGTAAATAAACCAACCCACTGCTATAATCACACTCTCGACCTTGTTCTGACTTATGGTATTGAAATTGAGCAACTATTAGTCGAACCGCATAATCCTGCTTTATCCGACCATTTCTTAGTAACTTTTGAAGTACTGTTACGAGACTACAAAGCATTAGTCAAAAGCTCCTGCAGCAGAAACCTATCTGTTAGTGCTATAGCCAAATTTAAGGAAGAGATTCCACCAATACTTAACTCGATAGCATGTCTGCATGTAAGGGAGGAAACGTATACAAAATGTACACCACCCCAAATTGATCATGTTGTTGATAGTGCTACAGATGCGCTGCGAATAAAATTAGACTCTGTTGCTCCTTTGAAAAGAAGAAAATAAAACAACATAGACTAGTTCCATGGCATAATGCCGAAACCCGCAAAATAAAGCAAAAGTCGAGACAACTTGAAAGGATATGGCGTTCTACTAAACTTGAAGAATCTCGTTTAATTTGGCATATTACTCTCAATGAATATAAGAAAGCATTGCGTAAAGCGAGAGCAGCTTACTACTCTTCATTAATAGATGAGAATAAGAATAATGCAAGATTTCTTTTCAGCACTGTAGCCAGGCTGACAGAAAGCCACAGCTCGATTGAGCCTTCTATTCCCATAGCACTCAGTAGTAATGATTTTATGTGCTTTTTTAACGATAAAATTGTTACTCTTAGAAACAAAATTAATGACCTCTTGCCTTTGACCAGTATAGTGTTATCAACAGCTCCCGGAAACGTAAGTTCTAATATTACACTAGATAGTAAACTAGAATGCTTTTCAGCCATAAACCTTGAACAATTAAATTCAATGATTCTCTCTTCTAAACCATCAACGTGCATGTTAGACCCAATTCCAACTAAGCTGTTGAAGGAAGTTTTTCCATTAATTAGCACTTATTTATTAAATATTATGAATATGTCTTTATTATCAGGCTATGTTCCACAATCATTCAAAGTAGCAGTGATAAAACCGCTTCTTAAAAAGCACAACCTCGATCCAGAGGTTTTAGCCAATTATAGACCTATTTCCAATCTTCCGTTCCTCTCAAAAATTCTTGAGAAAGCGGTCGCAAAACAGTTGTGTGATTACTTAAAAAAACAATGATTTATTTGAAGCTTTTCAGTCTGGCTTTAGAACACATCATAGCACAGAGACAGCTCTGGTTAAAGTCACAAATGACATTCTAATAGCCTCTGACAAGGGACGTGTCTCTATTCTTGTTTTGCTCGATCTCAGTGCTGCATTTGATACTATCGACCATGATATCTTATTGCAAAGACTAGAGCACTTAGTTGGCATACAGGGAACTGCTTTAGACTGGTTTAGGTCCTATCTATCTGAACGCTCTCAGTTTGTACGTGTCAATGATGAATCTTCCACGCAAACCAAAGTTAGCCATGGAGTGCCACAGGGCTCAGTGCTCGGACCTATTTTGTTCACATTATATATGCTTCCGTTAGGCAATATTATAAGGAATCATTCTGTAAACTTTCATTGTTATGCGGATGATACTCAACTATATTTATCAATCAAGCCTGATGAAATTAATCATCTAAATAAAATTCAAGACTGCCTTAAGGACTTAAAAACGTGGATGACCTTAAACTTTTTGATGTTAAACACGACCAAAACTGAAGTTATTGTACTTGGCCCGAAGAATCTACGAAACAAATTATCTAAGGATATACTAACTATGGATGGCATTAATTTGGCCTCCAGTGAGACTGTAAGGAATCTTGGTGTTATATTTGATCAGGATTTATCCTTTAACGCCCACATAAAATCAATTTCAAGGACCGCCTACTTCCATCTACGTAACATTGCAAAAAATCAGGCATATCTTGCCTCAAAACGATGCAGAGAAACTAGTCCATGCATTTGTTACTTCAAGGCTGGATTATTGTAACTCTTTATTATCAGGGTGTACCAAGAAGTCAGTCAAGTCGCTTCAGCTGATTCAAAATGCTGCGGCTCGTGTACTAACCAGAGTTAGGAAAGGGACCACATTACTCCTGTTCTGGCTGCCTTACACTGGCTCCCTATAGAACACAGGATAGAATTTAAAATTCTTCTTCTCGCCTACAAAGCCCTTAATGGGCAGGCGCCATCTTACCTTAAAGAACTCATTATACCCTACTGTCCTACTAGGGCATTGCGTTCCAAGAATGCAGGGTTGTTGGTTGTTCCTAGAGTCTCTAAAAGTACAATGGGAGCCAGAGCCTTTTCTTATCAAGCTCCACATTTGTGGAATCAGCTTCCAGTTTGTGTTCGGGCGGCAGACACCCTATCCGTTTTTAAGAGTGCGCTTAAGACCTTCCTTTTTGATAAAGCTTATAGTTAGGGCTGATTAGATCCAGCCCCTAGTTTTGCTGATATAGGCTTAGTTTGTCGGGGGACATCTTACTTCTTCCTTCTCTCTGTCTATACCTGTGTACTCTCATGTTCCGATTAACCCAGCTTCCCCAAATGTCTTTCTTTTTGGTGTCTATATACGCCGGGATTCGGAGTCATGGATGATCCTGCGCTCCTCTGTCCTGGATCGCGAGCCCTGGATCTTGAGTCGTGGCTGTGGTCCTGGATCATAGGTCCTGGATGGATATCCTCGTGGATTCATCTTACTATTATACACACATGCATTTCCAAACATTTGGACTACCTATGTTGCAAATGTATTATCTTTTCAATTTACACACGGCATCTATTGCACGTCTGTCCGTCCTGGGAGAGGGATCCCTCCTCTGTTGCTCTCCCTGAGGTTTCTCCCATTTTTCCCTTTAAACTGTGGGTTTTCTCCGGAAGTTTTTCCTTGTACGATGTGAGGGTCTAAGGACAGAGGGTGTCGTATTGTCATACTGATATTTTGTACAAACTGTAAAGTCCACTGAGACAAATGTAACATTTGTGATATTGGGCTATATAAATAAACATTGATTGATTGATTGATTGACTGAACTACAACTACGCCTTTAAATCTCTACGGACTGTTTTTCAGTGGGATGGCAAGTTCCTATCTTTAAACATTTATTAGTTTTTTCTCAGAACAGATTTGATTTTCTGAAGTTAATTTAACTTTGCCGACCATGTAAGGTCATCATTAAAAGGTACAATCAATTTGTTTAGGGTTGACTAAAATAATGAAAAACGTTCATTTGGATACTTTACTGACAGAATAAGAAACTCAATGATGCTTTACTCACCTGTTCCCTTTTTATAAAGTGAAACAGTTGAAACGATAGATTTTAGTAAACTTAAAAACAACCTTCTCCAAAAGCTATCAAGGAATATACCGAATACTTGTTTTAGAACTTTATTACATATTTTTATATAAATAGTTTGAATGATCCATAATTGACAGAAGCTTGTGTTTACACTGACCTGTTACTCATATATTAATGTATTTGTAACTTCAGTAAACCACTACCTCACTCATTTCTTTCATTCATCACGGTTCAGTAAACTAAGTGATACATGAACCAGTTTAATCATTATAATAACGTAGGATTGCAACTCTTTGAAAATGTATGTGGCTCTTAAAAGAGCTGTTGTGTTTGGGTGTGCTGGTCTCAGGTCAGTCTAAGCCCTCTCTCCGCGGATGCAGCGGGCCAGCTGGATGTCCTTGGGCATGATGGTGACCCTCTTTGCTTGGTTCATCTTACTGGGGGGCAGCTACATGGATGTCGGTGCAGTCCACAATCATTGCGCAGTTGAAGGCAGAATGAATTTATTATTGACTCCGAATGAAGCACAACTTCATGTCATACAATACAATGACTTTATTTGTAATTGTGTAAAAAAATATGAGCATTGATTAGCAAGCAGGACCTGCAGGAACAGAGAATGGTGATGGATGGAGCTGGGAAGAGAGAAGAATAAAGAAAACAGATCAACTTTATTATCGGATATTAAAATTCAATTTCAAAACAAGTTGCCGCTCCTACAGTTTTCTAGTATGTAAAGATGATTTCACATGACCTATGCAAAATATCACACTCAATACATGTGTGTCTCTGGGGGTGCATTGTGCCTTTGATGTATATAAATAATATACCATAACCAAATACTATTACGTACAGTGGAAATCAGGTTGCCAGAGCAGGTCAGTGTGCATGTTCCTCAACGTCTCAGCAGTTTACAGGTGAGGTAAATAAAATAAAAGAGAAAAAGGTCAGTAACAACACTTTAAAGTAACAACACTTTGAATAATTATCTCTTCTAACAATTTTCTCTCAATAAGCACACAACGACTGTCTTTCCAACAAACAGATTGTCATCACAATGAAACACGTCCAGAAGAATGTCATGCAAAGCTCCATGCCTGCCTTCGACTCTCCCTGAACTGCTTCCTTAGCACCCGGTGGAGGGCGCAGTAGGCTACTCTTCAAAAGTTTCACGAAATACTTACCATCATGTTTGGTTACTGTTTAACATTTTGGTTTACTTCATGTAATAAAATAATAACTTCATGGTAAGGCTACTAAAAATGACAAGGCTAAGTAATGTAATGCTAACTAACGTGCTCGCTACTCGTCGCTACTAGCTAGGTAGCTAACTTGACTATGTTCCATGCACAACATGTATATTACCTATGATATTACCTGATATGTCTGATCCAGCGACTCCTGGTCCTTTCATCAACGGGAAGCGATAGAAGGAGCAAGTGGTATGATCACTTTATGACTACAACCTGGTACAAATCACACAGGCATCTTGTAAAAGTGAATTTATTTTTAGGCGATCTATAATTTATTGGAGGGAATAAATCAGTTATGAGATCTTCTTCTTCTTCGCTTTAATTACGAGTCTTATTATAAATCACCCGAGCATGCCTGTGACATCACTTACGCGACCCAGAATGGGATTTGGGATTTGTAGTCTTTGTAGTAGCGTATTTTTCATAGTCTTATATTTCAGCAGTTTTACGACAAAATGTGACTTTTTTGACATGGAAATTATTGTTTAAGATTGACAAACATCATATGTGTAGTTCGTGGCACAATTCAAACGGGATCAAAAGATACGTGTTCTCTCTCCATTGAATTCAATGTAAATTTTTCGCTTCCGGGGTCCCATGGTCCGGAAGTAGATGGGCGTGACTTCGCCTCTCCATAGATGCGTTTCAGGCAGGGGGGGTGGGAGTGTGTGTGAGAGAAACTCCCTCTGTAGGGAACTTTGGGATTTTCGCCTTTGCAGACCATTTACATGCACAAAAACCTATATAACACACTACAGGAGAGGGAAAACCACAAAAGCATAATAGGGCCCATTTAAAACTTTGCCAAAATGTCAGCAATATTTAGGTGGAGGCTTCAAATAAGCGGGGTTGGTTTTCTTCCTTCCTGAATTGATTAACTTTGCTATGTAAGTGTTATTTAAATTGTGCAAAATGAACCCTAACTCAACCCATTACCCAAGTGCAGCACTTTGGTAATGTACATACAGTTATTGCTTTCTAGCTCTGTCCATGTGTCCAACTCTTCCCTTTATATGCCTCTAGCCAACAGTGAACAAGGGTTGAAGTTAACTTTAATTTTGCGAAATCATTAATTAGAAAGATTATTCTAATTAAATTTCCACGAGCGATAAGGAAACAGCTTTGATAAGAGGCCTGAGCGGAGATAGAGGGCCTAATTACATTAATTACTCTATACCTGGAGGAGAAACCTGAGTCAATATGTTCTGCAGCCCTCTAATCTTTTCATAGAATAAAGCCGGAGGTGGACCATTGTACGGCTTTAGCCCGGGGTCTGGCACACTGCCAGGCACAGCTCGGCTACTCTCCGTTTGATTTGCAAGAATTAAGTTATTAAACGCTCTTAATAACTTTGGAAATGGCCGCTCATTTCTCATGGCATTGTCAGTCCCTCCACGTCACAGACTTTTTTAAATGACCTGCTGCAGCTCAAGTGTGAAAGTCACACATAACATCTCGATCCTTCTGATCAAACGAACAGCAACAAAACAGCTGTAGGAGGTTTGCTGCTGTGAGAAAAGAGGCTGATAGAAGAATCCCCAAAGGTCCATCTGCTGATTCTGTGAAATTAACATTAAAATGCCGCTCTGTCATACTGACAGCAGCCCAGACAAGCAGAGCACTAAGAAATACAATGAATACTATTTTCTTACATATCAAGTCCTTATTACATAATTATTTCAACACACGTAGGTGTAAATGTAAGTACAGTGGTTTTTCAATATAGCCTACCTTGCACCCGCCAATCTTCCCGTTACTGCAACTGTGGATTTAAGTAATAATTTGTAACAGTTTCGCATTTCCACTAGATACATATGCTATCAGTGGGTTGTGTACTAAGTATGCCAAATGTTTCAAATCTGTACTTTTAATCAAGATAATGGCCTCTAGGTTTCTGTAATGGCGATGTATCCCTAAGCACATGCGTCAGTGGCTGCTTCTCAGGTCGACTATTTTCATTCCTCGCTCCTCGGTCCTCGGTCTCACCGGAAGTTGATTTGCCTGCGCCATCTTGAGTACCGTCCCATGGCTCTTATTTCTGCCGGAGGACCGAGGATCGAGGAGCGAGGAGCGAGGAGCGAGGAGCGATCATGGAGGAGCGATAACCGAGGAACCACCAGACCATCCTCCGATGAAATCCTCAGATACTCACCCCGCCCCCTTACTGTGTATCGCTCACTGATTGGACGAAGCAGTGCATGCACTGATCTGATGCTTCTTGACATGAGAGCAATACCCCAGCGGAGTGAAGAAAATACATGAACCTCACGGGACTCACTCCTCAGTTTATACTGTGTTTTGTTTCAATTCATGTATAATTTAGTTACAAATATGTGATATATCTGAACAACAAAGTGGTCAAACATTTTTTTATTCATTTATTGGAAACATTTTCATGATCGCTTTTTTTCATTTATACATTTTAAGAATGGCGTTATCTTTTTTGAGAATGACTTCTTATTTTATTTCATGTATTTGGATCTACAACAGATGATACTAATGTTTATGTCAGTAAATGTGCACTAACAGAGGCGGGGGTGTTTGTGGAAATAACGGGTACAGAGCTGGCTGCTGCCAGATGAACAGCTGTGCAGCGTCATCACAAACGGACGTCGCTTCACGTGACGCTCCGGAGGAAAGGACGTCCCATTGCTCTTAAAACTCATTTCCCTGCTTCTCGTGGTTTCCTTGCGTCCCTCCATGCTTCCCTGGTGGGAGGGACTAAACGCAGGGAAACGACGCAAGTGAGGGAAGCAAGGATTTCATTTAATCGACCTGAGAAGCAGAGCGACGTTTGGTCAAGGTAGCACGGCACGGCATTCGTTTGTGTCGGCTACCCTTAAAGGCAATGTGAGCGTCCATTCTCATTGGATAACGGAGAATTGTACACCCGGAAGTAAGTATTCCCCTTGCTGTCGATTGATTTTACAGTGATATCTGCACTACTCATCGACTAAAAAACACCAGATTATCCTTGTTAATTACACAACATTGATTGGTTTAAATTGTGTGCAATGCTTTTGTATTTTTCCCTTTCGATTCGGAGAAACAAATATTTTTTCGGAGTAAAGGGATGGCAGAAGACACTACACTACCCAAATCACCAGCTATCGTTTTAGGACTACACCATGTGCTTCTGTTTGACAAACCACCCGTTTTTTTTTCACCATTCATTCCAATGGATGGCGACTTTGTCACGTGATCTTCAAATTTCTCCCTGCAGAAAAAAAAACATGGCCGAACTTCGTTTTATTCTCGGTGGAAAATGCCTATTTTAAAGTTAGTTTGGCCATTAAAATGCGTTTTGATGTCATTTGATGCGAGAAATATGAGTTGTTATTTCAGATTATGTGTGCAGTGGATGTACATGATCTTTAGTTTGATAGTTATTACGAAGATTACTTCAGGAAATTTCGTCCATAGAACGTTTTCATTGTTACCAAGGTGGTTTGCTAGGGACGCTGCTATCGATATTATTTTCTGTTATGTTGTGTAACTTTTTAATGGTGTTAACTTTATTGTTACCCCCCTTCCCCGTCAATGTATAGTGTTGATTCACAGCGCAAACGTATTAGTTTAACAAAATCCGCATCTAAAGATACGTTATTTTCCCCTGTGCAATTCCAGTCTCACATCTCACAGCACATCGTCATTAACAAATACCGGAAACAGACCGAAAACATTTAAAAAAATAAAATAATACTTTATTCCGAGTGTGCTTGCTTTTCTCTTTGAAAGTCATCACATACCGGCATTGTAATACATGGTTCGGCTGCATTAAATATTACATATCTGCCGTAGTTCTCTATTTATAGACTTCTAGACAAACATGAGGAACTGAAAACGTGACGTGGATCATAAATATATCAGCAATTAAACAACATCTTACATTTCTTTTCACACAATACGTCTCCTTGCAGTATCAACACTAATTCGGCTGACTTTTATATTTGATCCAATTGGTAGATAGGCTGTATTTACACCATAAAGGTGCACAGCTGATATAAAGTGACACCTAGTGGTTAAAGCATGTTATTGAATTTCATTATTTTTATTATTAGATATTAATAAGATCCCTATAAATTCATTACTTGTTATTCTCTACTAATAGTTAATTAAAGACTGTATATAATGACTATTTTGCACCATCCCTTTCAAGATTTCAAGATTTTCTAAGGTTATTGACATATCATATACACAACTATGTGTAGTTCTGCATTGAATGAAAAACTTGGGTCGCAGGTTCCTCAATAGTGCATTACAAGACATCTATCAATATTTGTGCATACCTCCCAGCAATGTTAACTATGTTGAAGCACTTATTTTAACTGATATTATACATATGTATTATACTCTTATAAGATGTATGTAGATATTTCATCTCCGGCCTTGTCAGGTATTGAATAATCAATAAATAAAGAACACAGAATTGTTAAATATAAAACACATAATTTGTGTGATTATACTAAATGATTTACAAATAAACACCACTGCCTATTTACAACTGTTACACATGCTGATGTAACGCAAATGTTTCCAACTTGGGATCAATAAAGTATATCTTATCTTAAGCTGATCGATGGCTATACTGCCATATTTGCTAAATGTGCCTCTGAACCTTGACAAGTGCATGTTTCAGGCTTATCAATTAATGTAATGTAATGTAATGTTATCAATTAACAACAGGGGTCACAAACGTAAGACCAGCTGTTAAATAAAGCTCTTCTGACCTTAGCTGGCATGTGGGTATATATATTAATGCTGCCCATTGTGGGCACAAGCAATTTTCACCCATTTATTAATTATTATGTTTTAAATGTGAGTGTTTCCTATCCCCTAAACCTCCAGGGATGTACACAGTTTAATACTGGCAACTTCTTATTATGGGAAATACGAAAACGTATTTTAAAACTACAACTCCTAGTAGAGACGTGCCATAGATAGAGAACATGTTGCGAAACACAATAGCCAGCATGTGTAGTTCTGGGGGCGGGGGGGGGGGGGGGGGGGACGCGGTGGATTTAAAAGTAGTCAGAGTTGCAGCGGACCTGCAGGTTTCTGGGAGTTTGTTCCAGATATTTGGAGCATAATAACTGAACGCTGCTTCTCCATGTTTAGTTCTGACTCTGGGGACAGAAAGCTGACCAGTCCCTGAAGACCTGAGAGATCTGGATGGTTCATAATTTAGCATGGAGGTCAGAAATGTATTTTGGGCCTAAACCATTCAGTGCTTTATAAACCAGCAGCAGTATTTTGAATCTATTCTTTGACACACAGGAAGCCAGTGTAAAGACTTCAGAACAGGAGTGATGTGATCCACTTTCTTAGTGTTAGTGAGGACTCGAGCAGCGGCGTTCTGAATCAGCTGCAGCTTCCTAATAGATTTTTAGTGAGACCTGTGAAGACACCATTGCAGTAGTCGAGTCTACTGAAGATAAAAGCATGGACAAGTTTTTCCAAATCCTGCTGTGACATTAGTCTTTTAATCCTAGATATATTCTTTAGGTGATAGTAGGCTGATTTAGTAACTGTTTTAATGTGACTGTTGAAACTCAGGTCAGAGTCCATGACTACACCTAGATTTCTGGCTTTATCTGTTGTTTTGAACATTGCAGACTGAAGCTCAGCGCCAACTTTTATACGTTCTGACTTGGCTCCAAAAACCATTACCTCAATTTTATCTTTGTTTAATTGGAGAAAGTTCTGACACATCCAGTCATTGATTTGTTCAATTGCACTTACTCAGTGTTTGAATTGGAGCATAGTCTCCTGGTGAAATTGTTACGTACATTTGTGTGTCATCTGCATAGCTATGGTAACAAAGTTGTTTCTGTCCTTTAAGTAGGATTCAAACCAATTTAGAACTGTTTCCGAAAGTCCCACCCAGTTTTCCAGTCGGTCTAGTAATATGCTGTGGTCAACAGTGTCAAAACGCAGCACTGAGATCTAATATACTAACACTGAAGTTCTGGCCACTGTCTGTGTTTAAGTGGATGTCATTAAAGACCTTTACAAGAGACAGTCTCAGTGCTGTGGTTTGGACGAAAGCCTGACTGGAACACATCGAAACAGTTATTTAAATGCAAGAAATTACTCAACGATGATTTTACCTAGAAATGGGAGGTTTGATATGGGCCTGTAATTGTTCATTACTGAAGCATCTAGATTATTCTTTTTTAAGAGCGGTTTAATGACTGCAGTTTCAGGGCCTGTGGAAAAATCCCTGAGTGAAGAGATTTGTTTACTATATGAAGTAGATCTGAGGCCATGCAAGGCAAAACATCTTTGAAAAATCCTGTTGGAATAATATCAAGGCAGCAGGAGGAGGATTTCAGAAGTTGTATAATGTCCTCTAGGTTTTTATCATTAATCTGATGGAATTGTGTCATGGTGTTTGAATTGATGTAAGTGGATACAGAGACAACACATTTGCTGTTCCTGATGCAGAGGCACTGACTGCTTGTCTGATTTTTCTGAATTTTGTCAGTGAAAAGGAGGCAAAATCATTGCAACGCCCTGGTGGATAGAAATTCAGAGGCTACTGACACTGGGGGGTTAGTTAGTCTGTCGACGGTAGCAAACAAGGCACGTGCGTTGTTTTTGTTTTTGGTAATGATGTCAGAGAAGAACGTTTGTCGTGCGTTTTTCAATTCCAAATTATAAAGGCCAAGTCTCTCTTTATAGATTTCAAAGTGAACCTGGAGATTTGTTTTTCGCCACCTGCGTTCAGCTTTTCGACATTCTCTTTTTTCTGTTTTCACGGTCATGGCCTTTCTCCATGGAGATATTTTCTTGCCAGACACTTCCTTTACCTTAGTTGGAGCAATGGCATCTATAACATTTTTAATTTTTGAATTAAAATGATCTACTAACTCATTTACTGAGATGTTAGCAGGGGCAAGTGTGGAAGAAAAATTCTGAGTAAACATTTCCCTAGTATTTTCAGTTAAATATCGCTTTGTGGTTATCTCTTTTTGAAAAATGTTGTGAACATAAATAGAGCTCTCAAAGAAAACACAGGAATGGGTCAGAGAGTGCAACATCAGTCACCACAACCTTAGAGATATTCAGACCCTTTGAGATAATTAAGTCCAGAGTGTGCCCCTTATTGTGCGTGGGCTCCGTCACATGCTGAGTCAGTCCATAGCTATCAAGAACACAAAACAGTTCTTTAGCCCCTCTGTCCTGGGGGTTGTCAACATGGATGTTAAAATCACCAACAATGACTAGACGGTCAAAGTCAATACACACTATAGACAGCAGTTCAGTAAAGTCATAAAAAAAGCTTGCACAGTATTTGGATGGTCCTATAGATATTTAGGAACAGAGCTCGAGGAGGAGTATTTCAGCTGAAGGGCCACATATTCAAAAGAATCAAAGTTTCCATACGATGTCCTTCCTGCATTGAAGGGAATCATTGAACAGAATAGCACTCACCCCCTTTCTTATGCATTATTTCCTGACTCATAAAACTAAAGTTAGGAGGGGTTTGATTCGATAAGAACAGTGTTGAGGTTTAGGATGGCAGCTTCTTCTTACACTGCACTTGGAGAGAAATATTGGAGACGGAGACGATGAACTGTTTAGCCCTTGAGGCATGATTATTCCTCTGCTTCACAGGTGATTCCTTCGCTCAGCCGAAGCTAACTTAGAAGAGAACAAACATAGACAGTGTACACGTGCATCAGGTGAAACACAACCCTCATTTACATGACGCAAGACTGTTCATTACGTATTGCACGTATACTACAGTGCCTCACACTGGTACAATAACAGTATTACATACAATACTGAGGACATATGTAAACATTTCCCTCAACACCCCCACTTGTTCTCAGGTGCTGTACTCCAAAAATGTAAACAAAATGAAAATGTGGACCTCCTCACACATTTTAAAACTCAAAACCGATTCCTGCAAAACTTCTTCAGTTTCAGCTTAGTTACAGGTTTTGTCATTATGTCTGCCACCATCTCTTCAGTAGGGCAGTACACCAGAGTTAGTTTCCCATCCTTACAGTTGATCTTATGAAGTGGTACTTTATGTCCACGTGCTTAACCTCTGTCTGCTTACAGGGTTTTTGGCTAGGGCAATTGTTCCCTGGTTGTCCTCATACACAACGGTTGTGTATATTTGTAATCATCGATACCCTCCAGTAACTGGTCTTAGATATATACACTCTTGTATAGTTGAGGCTAGAGCCATGTATTCCGCCTCACAGGTGGAAAGTGCCACTGTAGGCTGCTTCTTACTCTTACATGAGACTAAAGAGCTGTTCTTACTGAGGCTTACACAGTATCCCGTGGTACTGCGCCTGTCTGGTGACATCAGCTGCCCCAGTCGGCATCACTGTAGGCTAGTAAGCCTAGCTTCTCACTATCGTTTTCTTCTGAAACACAACTCTTTCTCTATAGTGCCTCTAAGGGTATCTTAAACACATGTTATCACAGTTACCCACTGTTCCTCTGTAGGCTCAGCAAAAATATTGTGATAGTTGCTCACAACAAACTTAAATCTGGCCTTGTACATGTGGTCAGGTATATAAGGCATGCCTAACCGCCTCTCTGTACATCCTGACATCATCCATTTTCACTGCATTTTCTGTATAGTCAAGTTTTTGATCACAGGGTGTTTTCTCTGGGTTTACAGTTTTGCATGTTAAACCTCTCCAGTATCTTGTTAACATATTTTTCCTGTGACATCTTTACCACTCATCCGACTGTTTGAAATCGATACCCAGAAAATGTTTTAGAGGCTGCCTAAAATCTTTCATCTTAAATTTGGCAGAGAGCATCTCTTTCACTTCCTTCATTATTTTTGTCATTGCTAGCTGCAATGATCAGATCATCGCCCAGATGATTATTATCACCTTTCGCACCTCGGTCTCTTTGGCATAGACACAGTGGTCTGCTGGGTTCTGTGCAAAATCGTCTTCAGTTAAACAATCGTGCAAAATCCTGTTCCAATTTCATACCGGATGTTTTAGACCATAGAGAGATTTTTCTAGCTTACACACTAGACCTTCCCCTCTTTCTTCATAACCCTCTGGTTGTTCAGATATAGATTTGATAATCTATAGGAGCGTGTAAGTACGCTGTTTTTACATCCATCTGATGCAGTAGCAAGTCCTCCTGTGCTGCTTTCTGTAACAAACACTCGTCAAGCTGGCCGTGGGGGAAAAAGTCTCTCCATAGTCCCAATCCCCATCCTCTGGCTATAGCCTTTGGCCACAAACCTTGCTTTGTACTTGTCCATTACCTCAATATCACTTTTGATAGAGTAAACCCATTTGCCCCCCACTGTCTTTTTGCCTTTATGCAGATTTGTCAGGGTAAATGTGTTGTTGTCGTTTAATGATTGGATTTCGTCATCCATGGCTTTGACCCACTCTCTTGAGTCAGTTGACGTCATAGCCTGCTTAAATGTCCTGTGGAATGCCACATACTGCTCTGTAGCAGTAGTCTACGGTAGTATGAATTCCCATCACTATCACCAGTTACAAAGTCCTTTAAGTGACTTGGTTTCCTTCTGTCTCTAGTCGGGGTATCTCCCACCCTCAGATTCATCATCTGTCCCACTTGGTTGTGTTTGGCTACTGTCGTCAGACATAGTTACTGGACTGTCACTTTGTGCACTAGTCTCTTTAGCATTCTCTGTGCTCTCATGTATCTCCTGTGTGACCCTGCTAGCCCTAGGCTGCCTCACACTGTATTTGTCATCATTTGGGTCTGACCCAAATGTCTGTGTCTGTTTCTCCACAGTTACCTTGTTTACAAACTTGACTAGTCTGTGCTTTTGTACTTTCTCAGTATCTGGGTGATAGACCAAATACGCGGGCTGTTCTTGTCATAACCCACAAAACGCCCCTGATCACACCTGGAATCAAGTTTTCCTTTGTCCTGTTTGTATGTGTAACATACAGACCCAAACTTCTGCATTGTAGAGACGTTAGGCTTTTTATCTGTCAGCATCTGGTAAGGGGTTTGTCCTGTACGCCTGTTAAAACATCTGTTACGTACTATGGCTGCTGTTTGGACTGCGTAGTTCCATAACTGTTTTGGTAGCTGACTTTCAGTCAGCATACACCTACCCATCTCAAAAGAGTACGCCAGCTTCTCTCAGCTGTACCGTTCTGGTGGGGTGAGTACGGGGCTGACGTCTCATGTCTTATCCTATTTTTCCTTAAAGATCAAATGCAAAGCTTCCAAATATGCTACATTTTTATAGAAATGTTGTTTTAAGACTGCTCTGTCCCGTATGGGGCTGTATCTGCTAGGAATTTTTCCGTTGCCTGTACCGTGTCACTTTTAGTTTTTAGAAATATACAAATATTGCAGTTCTACGAGCTGAGAGATTAGAGACTTAATAAAGAACAAGGAAACAACAGAGACACCAATTGTTATTTCATTAACATAGAACATGCTTCATCATGACATAACTCAGATAACAGCACAGTGACTGTATGATTTCAATTCAATTCAAAACCTTTATTTATCCAGGTAAAATCCCATTGAGATCAATGATCTCTTTTTCAAGGGAGACCTGAGACAATTTGTAATTCTTGTACCGTAAATGTTGTATTAAATAAAGTTCATATTACCGACGTAGATTAACGTTCCTGTAGCTTCTTATTGCACTTGCAATTGTTTTAGTTACTTGTGGGCTACTTAAGATGAATAATCACAGTTACTATCCTTTTACTCCATCACATTTCAAAAAGAAATAGGCTATTGTTATTTTAACTCCACCACAGTAATCCATCATCAGCTTTACTTTTTAGATAAAGTTTTAACTCACAATTGATCATAACAGGCTTCAACATATACATTTTTATATATTACCAAGTGGTTTCATGTACAACCCACACAAGTATCATGCTAAATGAAGCTCTGTTGCTTGGATATCACTAGATCCTGATGTCAGCGTAATATAAAAGTACATAACGATTGATGTGTAATTTAGCATAATTTACTAGCTAGCTGCTAACTGCCGCCTCGTTAATATAAATCCAGTACCATGCTGTCATGAACGCGCGTTGCTGTTACGTGTACGCAAATTCACGTGCTTAATGTGAACGAGCCTTTTGGGCGGCGTGGTTAAAGTTGCGCATGCTCTGAGTGCACATACGGGTACTTCTCAGGCATGCCGGGTAATCTGTGACGTTTTGCTCTCTCAAAATTTGGGCCATTTTGTCATCATGCGCCATTGAGCAACTCTCATAGGAATGAATGAGGCCCCGCCTCCCACGCTGTATCCAGTTCTGCTCCCCTCCCCCATCATTCCTAGTCTCTTGTCCTGCAAACCTGCTCCTTATTTCACACAGTAATGTATAAAACCACACCTATATTAGTGATAACATGATGCAACACACCTCTTATATATGGGTGACATTAAGATGAATATAATCTTCAATTCTCCACACTGTTTATGAAGCACTTTGTAAATCATTAGCAGTGTTGAGCTGTTCATTTTGTTTTCCTTTAAAGATATGATTTGTGACGTCAATGGTTATTGCTAAAAATTAAACTAAAGCAAACAGAATAAACCAAAACAAAAGGAAAAACCTCAAATAATCATATTTTAAAACGTTAACATATTTCACCAGGATGGTTCATAGGTGACGAAGGGAGGATAAGGGTTACGGCCGCCGCCTCCCCAGTCCTATTAACTCTGTCTGTGTTCATTGGCTGTCCCGCCCTCGCCTCCGAAGAGGTGATTGGACCAACGTTCTCCAATCCCAGCACACCTTCCGGGCGAGGATTACAAAGGCCGTGGACTGTGATCATTCGGGAGGCTCTGTGATGTGGAACAGACGCCTCTACCCTCTTGTTGTGTTTACTCGATTGCTTGACGAATTAGTGCCTTCTGTGTTAGAGCTACACTGTTTAACAGCGTGTTAAACTAGTGCTTCTGTGTTTAGAGAGATATTGTAGTGTAATTGTGTAAGTAGTATCCACTGGGTAGCTTAGCTGTTAGCGCTTGTCGATTAGTAGCAGCTGTGTTTCCTACAACCTTTTCAGTTATTAATACCACGTTAAAAGTGAGTTTTTTGTTTCCCTTTTTGTGTACTATTCAATACTTTGTATCATCTTAGACTCTCTTTTGGAGTTCTCTTTCTGTTGGTTGTTTTCAACCGGTATGTTGGCCTTTTGTTTGTGCCAGGCTGCATGCCTTTATTATTTTGTTACCACTTTTATATATAAATAAATACTTATTATACCAATCTTCCATACTGGTGTATGTTGTTTTCCTCTACACCTAGAGGGGGACGTAACAACAGGCATAACCCATTTTAAAAAGAAAAGACTATAAAACCTCAGGGACAAACAGTCCTATTGACTTACAGTAATGTCCCATGGCCCAGAGTGCAATGGCCTGCACTGAAAAAAAGGCTTTTGGATTCACATGCAAAATTAAAATCATGTGTACTTAAAACTATTCCATTATGTTAAAGACACACAATGGGATAATCCAGTCCAGATTTGAGTCTAGGTATAGTGGTTTTAGATCAGGACCTGGTCTTATGTGGTCAAGATGTGAAAAAAGCACTGAAATCTCCCTTTTTTTCATTTTCACAAATAGAATTAAGGTTTCACAAATCTCAAACTGTGTTATAAAGAATCTTTAGACTCTCTGGGATAATCCAGTCCAAATAAATAGGCTATGCAGCGATTTAAGAGGTTCAAACACGGAGGATTGTTCGCTCAGCGCTATAAATTAAATGTACCCTTTACCCTTAACTGCCGAATCGGAAGCTCTGAATCGGAAGCCAACTTCAGCGTCGTGCTCAGTGGGGAGGGGGGAGTCATAGCCGATGGATGAGCTTGCGGCATATTTGCGGTACGTCTTGTTTTAAATTATTGTTTCATGTCTGCTGTCAGGCGGTGTAGAACTTTACTGCGTCGGTCCGGCTCTGCATGTCTACTCTTGTGCCGACTTTTAGGGGCGCTGAGGCAGGTTGTACGGTAGTAGGCTACGTTAAGCAACCATCTTTACCCATTTAAGGTGTTGATTGTTAAAGATATATTACAATATTGTCTGTGGGACCGCAGTGTTCTCCCTAAAAAACGGTGTATATGTATCTGCTTTGATCCGCTCTGTGTTCATGTAAATACCGTACAAGAGCGGATCAAAACAGACACAATATTGTGTGTGGGGGTGTCCCGGAAAGCGATACTGGAAAGTGGAGGATATTAATGATTGTTACATTTTAGCAGGGAAGTTGCTTTTTGTGTGGCAAATTTGGACATTGGGAAAACGACTCCAGAGCAAAGAGGCCACAGGAAGGAACGGAGGACTGGGTGGAGAAGGCATGACTAGAGCCAAGTGCATCTGCAAAATCAGGTCATGTATTATCACACACAAACATAGACCCTGAACAGATGAAAAAGGTTAACGTAGAAAGTCAAACAACAGAAACAACTACAAAACAAGATAACCCAAATAAAGATGACCTAAGACAAAATGACTCAGACCTTGACCGTGACACAGAAGCAAGTTCAGATAACGTGTCAATCAGCTCATCCGATGAGGAAGTGGAGATTTTAGAATTAGGTACAGTAGAATTAATGCTGGCTCACGTAGAGAAACCATTTGTTACCTTAAAAGTAATGGGAATAGATGTAACCAGATTATTCAAAACCGTTTGTTCAAACAGCAGATTGTAAGAATGGATTTATGACGTCAGTACTCACTCAACTACATGGGGGGAAAAATAGACCAGTGGCATTTTACTCTTCACAGTTGGACACCCTAGCTCGAGCAATGCGCATTTGTTTACAAGCAGTAATAGCAGCCTCCATGGCAGTACAGGCATCTGCAACAATAGTGCTTTTTAGATCCTTGACTCTAAAAGTAACTCACGCAGTGTCCGTCCTATTGTTACAAAATAAACAAACCTATATGTCACCAGATAGACATTTAGCATGCATGGCTACGTTGTTATCACAACCAAATCTTACTATCGAGAGATGTACTACTTTGAATCCAGCTACACTACTGCCAGTAGAGATAGATGGGGAGCCACATGACTATCGCAGAAACTGAAAACAGAGTGTTACCAAGGACAGACCTGACGGACATTCCCTTCCCAGATGCAGACATAACGATGTATGTTGACGGTTCATGTAAGAGGAATCTTGATGGAACTAATGCAACAGGTTATGCTGTAGTGACACAGACGAAACTGCTCAAGGGCGCAGCATTGCCGTCTCACTTATCAGCACAGGCAGAAGAACTAATCGCACTAACAGAGGCATGCAAGCTGGGAAAGGGGAAGACAGTTAACATTTATACAGACAGCAACTATGCTTATTCATGTATACATGTGTTTGCACAACAATGGAAAAATTGGGGGATGGTAACATCCACAAACAAACCTATTACACATAAGATTTGATCCTATCACTTTTGGATGCAGTACAACTCCCTAAGAGAGTGGTGGTCTGTAAGTGTGCAGCACACACTACAGGGACGGACCCAATTTCCACAGGGAACCGGAAGGCAGATGAAGAGGCTAAGAAAGCAGCGCAAAGACAGTGACAGGACAATGACCAATATATTTCTGAAAATATGGAACACATTGATCATGACATACTAAAAGACATGCAAGCGAATGCACCTGGCAAAGAAAAGGTATACTGTAAGAAGAAGTTGTGTACACAGAATAAAGAGGGGTTGTGGGAATGTACAGAAGGCAAATTTGTATTACCAAATAGCTTATTTCGATATGCAGCTATATTGAGCCATGGGTTGGACCACGGCTCAACAGTGGGGATGGTGGAAGTAATACAGAAGATATTCACAGCCAATGGCTTTACATATTCTAAAAAAAAATGGTTTAGCATGTTCTGTGTGTGCACAGTATAACCCTCAGGGACAGTTCAAACCAAAGAGAGGTAAAATACCGGAGCCAGTATCCGTTTCAGCACATTTGCATGGACTTTATTGAACTAAATAAATATGAGGGAATTAAATATTGTCTAACAATCATTGACATGTACTCAAAATGGATTGAAGTTTTTCCAACTAGGAATCCGGATGCATTGACAGTGGCTAAAGCATTGACAAATCACATAATCCCACGTTTTGGAATTCCGGAAAAGATCTATAGTGATAATGGCACACACTTTGTAAATAAAGCAATTCAGGATTTGAAAGCTGTATTTGGAATACAATTAAAACGACATTGTTCTTATCATCCACAATCAGCAGGGTTGATAGAAAGAAATAATGGTACAGTAAAAGCTAAACTGAAGAAGATGATGGCCGAGACAGGGAAAACATGGATGAGTTGCTTAGCACCAGTGATGCTAAGCATGCACATCCTACCTAGTGCTAGAGGGCTATCACCTTTGAAATGTTATATGGAAGACCATAATATCTGCCTGAGTTAAAACCATTTGTAAGAGAGGACGAGAGTATAAGTGAAAACACAGCAGAATATATGGCATATATGACGTAAAGAATGAAATAGTCACGTTTCTGAATCGGACACTCTGAGTGGA
This sequence comes from Gymnodraco acuticeps, assembly GCF_902827175.1. NCBI lineage: Eukaryota > Metazoa > Chordata > Actinopteri > Perciformes > Bathydraconidae > Gymnodraco > Gymnodraco acuticeps. Next base: position 5,744,428 of record NW_022991154.1, on the reverse strand, counting down.
TGCAGTCACAGCCAATCGGAGTCTGATTCAGAGGGTTGCCTGTCTGTTCTGATGTTATGTTTACTGAAACGAGAGCCGGTATAATTCCACATGCGAAAACAAAATAAAAGTTGGAATACGTTCTTTTAGTGTTTTGAAAGTAAACTGAGGTATGGCAAGGACGTTTACTACAGCTGAGGCTTTGGAGCAGATTTTTCAAGGGGACAATGTTGATGAAAATTCAGATGAATCTGCTCAGCATGTCATGTGTGATTGTGGACATGATATATCATGTGTACTCTTCAAAATTGGCAGGACAAAAAATGACAATTCCTCGCAAAAAAACGCCCATGGTATGGAAGCAAACAAGAGACAGAAGTATTTGAATTTTCTTAGACACCGAATTTATAGCATTGAAAATAATTACTTTGAAAATCATGTATCTGAATGTTTTTGCTCCGAATTTACCTATGTGAAATAAAAATGTAAAAATTAAAGTGAAAACAATTCAAATGTTCAAATTCAGATCCCAAAAATTCAAGTGAAAAAATTCGACGTCAAAAAATTCGGTGTGTAAAATTCGATGTCCAAAATTGCGATGCAGCATCATCCGGGCTACTCAGACAGGATAAGCAATCGAGCCCTAATGCAATCAAACCGACTTCTGGCCTATCAGAGCAAGGCTTTGTCAGTCATGTGATCACAAACAACCCGGGAAAAATGACGGAGAACAGTGGGGCTCGGCGCTCGGGTAAGTAGTCAGTTTGTGTGTTGAGGTTTAGGATGGCAGCTTCTTCTTACGCTGCACTCGGAGAGAAATATTGGAGACGGAGACGATGAACTGTTTAGCCCTTGAGCATGATTTATTCCTCTGCTTCACAGGTGATTCCTTCGCTCAGCCGAGCTAACTTAGAAGAGAACAAACATAGACAGTGTACACGTGCATCAGGTGAACACACCCTCATTTACATGACGCAAGACTGGTCATTACGTAGCACGTAATACTACAGTGCCTCACAGTGGTACAATAACAGTATTACATACAATAACTGAGGACATATGTAAACATTTCCCTTAACACCCCCACTTGTTCTCAGGTTGCTGTACTCCAAAAATGTAAACAAAATGAAAATGTGGACCTCCTCACACATTTTAAACTCCAAAAACGATTCCTGCAAACTTCTTCAGTTTCAGCTTAGTTACAGGTTTTGTCATTATGTCTGCCACCATCTCTTCAGTAGGGCAGTACACCAGAGTTAGTTTCCCATCCTTTACAGTTGATCTTATGAAGTGGTACTTTATGTCCACGTGCTTACACCTCTGTCTGCTTACAGGGTTTTTGGCTAGGGCAATTGTTCCCTGGTTGTCCTCATACACTACTGTTTGTGTATATTTGTAATCATCGATACCCTCCAGTAACTGGTCTAGATATATACACTCTTGTATAGTTGAGGCTAGAGCCATGTATTCCGCCTCACAGGTGGAAAGTGCCACTGTAGGCTGCTTCTTACTCTTCCATGAGACTAAAGAGCTGTTCTTACTGAGGCTTACACAGTATCCTGTGGTACTGCGCCTGTCGGTGACATCAGCTGCCCAGTCGGCATCACTGTAGGCTAGTAAGCCTAGCTTCTCACTATCGTTTCTTCTGAAACACAACTCTTTCTCTATAGTGCCTCTAAGGTATCTTAACACATGTTTCACAGTTACCCACTGTTCCTCTGTAGGCTCAGCAAAATATTGTGATAGTTTGCTCACAACAAAACTTAAATCTGGCCTTGTACATGTGGTCAGGTATATAAGGCTGCCTACCGCCTCTCTGTACATCCTGACATCATCCATTTTCACTGCATTTTCTGTATAGTCAAGTTTTTGTTCACAGGGTGTTTCTCTGGGTTTACAGTTTTGCATGTTAAACCTCTCCAGTATCTTGTTAACATATTTTTCCTGTGACATCTTTACACATCCATCCGACTGTTTGAAATCGATACCCAGAAAATGTTTTAGGCTGCCTAAATCTTTCATCTTAAATTTGGCAGAGAGCATCTCTTTCACTTCCTTCATTATTTTGTCATTGCTAGCTGCAATGATCAGATCATCGACCCAGATGATTATTATCACCTTTCCACCTTCGGTCTCTTTGGCATAGACACAGTGGTCTGCTGGGTTCTGTGCAAAATCGTCTTCAGTTAAACAATCGTGCAAAATCCTGTTCCAATTTCTACCGGATTGTTTTAGACCATAAGAGATTTTTCTAGCTTACACACTAGACCTTCCCCTCTTTCTTCATAACCCTCTGGTTGTTCGATATAGATTTCATAATCTATAGGAGCGTGTAAGTACGCTGTTTTTACATCCATCTGATGCAGTAGCAAGTCCTCCTGTGCTGCTTTCTGTAACAACACTCTTACACTCGTCAAGCTGGCCGTGGGGGAAAAAGTCTCTCCATAGTCAATCCCCATCCTCTGGCTATAGCCTTTGGCCACAAACCTTGCTTTGTACTTGTCCATTCCCTCAATATCACTTTTGATAGAGTAAACCCATTTGCCCCCCACTGTCTTTTTGCCTTTTGGCAGATTTGTCAGGGTAAATGTGTTGTTGTCGTTTAATGATTGGATTTCGTCATCCATGGCTTTGACCCACTCTTGAGTCAGTTGACGTCATAGCCTGCTTAAATGTCTGTGGAATGCCACATACTGCTCTGTAGCAGTAGTCTACGGTAGTATGAATCCCATCACTATCACCAGTTACAAAGTCCTTTAAGTGACTTGGTTTCCTTCTGTCTCTAGTCGGGTATCTCCCACCCTCAGATTCATCATCTGTCCCACTTGGTTGTGTTTGGCTACTGTCGTCAGACATAGTTACTGGACTGTCACTTTGTGCACTAGTCTCTTTAGCATTCTCTGTGCTCTCATGTATCTCCTGTGTGACCCTGCTAGCCCTAGGCTGCCTCACACTGTATTTGTCATCATTTGGGTCTGACCCAAATGTCTGTGTCTGTTTCTCCACAGTTACCTTGTTTACAAACTTGACTAGTCTGTGCTTTTGTACTTTCTCAGTATCTGGGTGATAGACCAAATACGCGGGGCTGTTCTTGTCATAACCCACAAAACGCCCCTGATCACACCTGGAATCAAGTTTTCCTTTGTCCTGTTTGTATGTGTAACATACAGACCCAAACTTCTGCATTGTAGAGACGTTAGGCATCTGTCAGCATCTGGTAAGGGGTTTGTCCTGTACGCCTGTTAAAACATCCGTTACGTACTATGGCTGCTGTTTGGACTGCGTAGTTCCATAACTGTTTTGGTAGCTGACTTTCAGTTGCATACACCTACCCATCTCAAAAAGAGTACGCCAGCTTCTCTCAGCTGTACCGTTCTGGTGGGGTGAGTACGGGGCCGACGTCTCATGTCTTATCCTATTTTTCCTTAACAACGTTTGGAAATCCCTGCATGTGAACTCTGTGTCTGACCTTATACACTTCACTTTCCCGTATGGGGCTGTATCTGCTAGGAATGTTTCCGTTGCCTGTACCGTGTCACTTTTAGTTTTTAGAAAATATACAAATATTCCACCCAAGTAGCCATCAGTGAATGACTGTACATATTTGTAACCATCTCTTGACTCTGTAGCTACTGGACCGGCTAGGTCCGTGTGTACCATTTGTAATGGAGCCTTTGCTCTACTATCAGGGTTTCTATTTCTGGTTTGTGCAAATTTCCCCTGAATACACACCTCACATTCTTGGTCGGGTCTATCTGTTTTGCCCTTGATCTGCATACCTTCAACCACATTTTGCATTTGTAGCACATCGTCATAATTACAGTGGCCTAGTATTTCATGCCACGTCTGTACATCATGGCAAGCATTGCATTTGTCACTATTCTCACCTTCAGTGTGCAAATAATACAACCTGTTGTACACATGAATGTCAAACCTGGTACCGTCTTTGTGTATCAAAGCGTCTTTTCCCTGCTTGAAAACGACCGTGGCTCAGCTGGCGGTCGCTATCTTCACTGAGAAGATGTCCTGGGGATATGACGGTATAAACAACGCCTTTCTCAGCGTAGTGGTATGTCGCCGTCCTCCGCTGTCGACCAGGCAAACCTCTGCTTCTCTCCTTGCGTTGAGCGACGCCGTTGCACCTGGTACCGTCTGTCAGCTCCACGCAGTGTGTCTCTGGCTTGAACGTGTCATCGAAGTTTTTGAACTTGGTGATGTCCGTGATGATGTGCGAGGTGGCTCCTGTGTCGACCATCAGGCCCTTCTCCTGGATGCTGCGTGCTGGCTGCCGCTGGACCCTGTTTTCTCCGTCTTTGATCCTGAAGACGTAATCTGCGTCGCCGTCATCTTCTTCTGAGACTTTTCTCGCGCCATCTTGTCTGTCTTTACGCCTGCACGTGGCGTCTTTGTGTGTGTCACTTTTGCATTGACTACACCATGTCTTCTGCCGACACACTCTCGCTCTGTGGCCTTTTCTGCCGCACTTAAAACACTCAATATCGGCATTATCACTGTTCCTGTCATATGCACCTTGCTTGGCGGGCCGCCGTCCGGGTCTCGCTTGAGTCTTCATCACGTTATCACTCGACTCTGTCGTGCTTAATTTCTCTGTGTCTTCAAAACTCCTTAGCTTTGTCCTGAACTCTGGAAACGTTTATTATCATCATTATGTGCCACGTGTATTGCAAATGGCCTAAACATCTCAGGCAGTCCTTTTAAGACCATGGCTATCAGTAGGCCGTCGCCTAACGTTTCACCTGCGTTCCGTAGCGCAGTGATGGTGGTTTCTGCCCGTATGACATAGTCTGTGACACTTTCACTGTTCGTCTTCTGAAGCGATGTCAACATGGTATACAAGTTTATTATCCGGGGTTTTCCCCTCCCGGCATAATATCCCCTTAATATCTTTAAGGCTTCTCTTGCATTGTCGGGCGCATCCCTCATAATTAGCGAGAGGCTTTTGTCGTCTAAAAGTTGTATTAGCTCAGCATACGTGTCTGCATTTTTCTTGCCGTCTGCCGCTATCTCGGCTTCACTATTTGGTTCTCTTAGAATCGTGTTCTTTAACCCTAATAAGTGAAGGTGTCCTAACACTTTTGTCTCCCACAGTTCATACTTAGTTTCATCTCCGTCGAACATCAGTCGAGGCAACCTGCTTGTCCCTCGATGATCCATGTTAGCTTATCTTGCTATCCCGTTAGCACGCTGTTCGCCGTGACTTTCTGACGGTGATAAATCTTCAAACTTCTCCCCGAATGACTCCTGGGCCCATAACCTGTTGAGGTTTAGGGTGGCAGCTTCTTCTTACGCTGCACTCGGAGAGAAATATTGGAGACGGAGACGATGAACTGTTTAGCCCTTGAGCATGATTTATTCCTCTGCTTCACAGGTGATTCCTTCGCTCAGCCGAGCTAACTTAGAAGAGAACAAACATAGACAGTGTACACGTGCATCAGGTGAACACACCCTCATTTACATGACGCAAGACTGGTCATTACGTAGCACGTAATACTACAGTGCCTCACAGTGGTACAGAGATGGGGACTGGAGTCTGTGACTCGGACTCGAGTCGCACTTAAGTCGCACACACAGAGACTTCAGACTTGACTTGGACTCCTGCTCAAAAGACTTCGGACTCGACTTGGACTCGTGTTTTGGGACTCGTGAACAATCATTGTGTTTTCTATTTTTGGCGTATTAAAGGTGGGGTAGGTAAGTTTGAGAAACCGGCTCGAGATCGCTAGAATTTGAAAATACACAACCGGAGAAAATTTGCCACTTCCTCACAGAGCCCCTCCTCCAACACATACGAACGCGCACATGACCAATGAGGGCACGAGATACGTTTGTGCCCCGATGGAAGGCTGACAGGCAGGTAGGCCATCCAGTTACTTTAGCCGGGCCGGCTATGGGGATGTTAAGAGCATTCCATGGAATATAACAAAAAGTGTATCTCGAGCCGGTTTCTCAAACTTACCTACCCCACCTTTAACATTAACATTAACATCATGGTAACACCATGGCGACCGGCGGCACACCTGCAGCTGTACCGCTTGTAATTAGGTTCAACTATAAAAACTTCGAACAAAACGCCGGCGGCACCAACAAAAGGAGCGCACACTGCAAAGTCTGCAATATTAAAATCAAGGATGCTGGTGCAACAACGTCAAATTTCATCAGGCACTTGAAAACTCACCCGGAGAGGTCAGTCACATTAACGCATATGGACGGTTAGCAAACATGTTTAGCTCAGCATCAGCTATGTAATGTTAACTTAGCTTGCTACTAGCTTTGTAACTGAATATTTGAAAAGATGAGTGAATGTTTGCTTGTCACACTTGTTTGCGTTGAGTGGCGTTGACATCCAACTCTTGACATGACATAAAAAAGGTCGGTAACGTTAATCATTACGTTCCGCTGCCACCATCTACTGGCTAACGTTAAACGTAGAAAAATACATAGTTACATACATAAATACATCTGTCGGTTTATAGGCAGGTTACAGGTTTATTGTTGACCACGTAACGTTAATGTTACAGGTTTATCAGGTTACCATTACACTGGGTTTGAGTGAGAGGATAGAGGAATATGTTTATTTATAGTAGACTTAAAATATGTAATTAGAGACCCAGTGTAATTAAACAATACGGTTGCAGAGGTCAAATTTTAACATTTTTGTCCACTGGCCAAATGGCTAGCCTAGTGAATGTTGAAATGTTACCAGCCACTCAATAGATTGCCATTGTTATTTTTGGCTGGTGCGTGCAAAATACAGTACCAGCCACTTGCATGATTTACCAGCATTTGGCTGGTAAATGGTGTTAATGGTAGATATCTCTTTTGGAACAGGTCATGTTTTAATATCACCAGTTCAGTATATTTCAGATAATATTGCAGCAATAGTTTTTTAGTTGTAAATGGCACAGAACAAATGTTTACTTTGAAGTACTTTTAACACAGTTTCCCTGCGGGGGATTAATAAAGTATTTGTGATACTGATTTCTGATTCTGAAGTGTTTTGCTTATAAGTTGTTTGCATTTAGCTAAACTGTGATGTTTTTCCTCATATTGCATTGCAATAGCCTGTTTAAAGTGATCATATAACAAACAACTAATCAGTACTGATACTGTATGCTAATAGATATAGGAGTGATAATAATACAGTAAATGCTTTGAATTTCTTAGATATAGCTGTGCAGTATTCTTAACAGACTGGATAGTAGCAGACAATAGAAGGCTTATTACAAACAGAAGAGACATGAGACTTTTATTTTTTAGAGACTTGAGACTTGACTTGGACTCGTGACCAAAGACTTGAGACTTGACTTGGACTGGCAAAAAAAGACTTGTGAACATCTCTGCAGTGGTACAATAACAGTATTACATACAATAACTGAGGACATATGTAAACATTTCCCTTAACATTGTGCTCTTTATTTTACAAGCAGTGAGGGCTCGACAGCATTTGTATCTTACATTAGCTATAGCTAAATTATTGAAGTAGCCTTGTGCCTTGCTGTTAGCAAGCTCCGTAGTTATCATTAATTGAAGTGAATCACAACGTTAATGTCCTTTTGTGTGTGTGTGGGGTGGGTGGGGGGTGACGGTTTGCAAAGTAACGTTACGATCACTTCGGTTTGATAAGTCAAGTAGACCATGCTACACTATACAAATACTCACTTACAAAAGCCCTGCATTTAAACATGTTAATGTTACTTTAGTCAAAGTATGCTAGTATAATTAGGAAAGTGTTGTTAAAGTAGACACAAGTTATACTATTATATTATATCATTTGCTTTATTGTTATTACCGATGCAAGAGTTGACTTAACTGTTGTAGTTGGTCGAACAATGAGTTAACTGATTACTTTCATAATTGTTTAATGTGCTGATTATTTTCTACATTAATAGATGCAGGTCTGGTTTGTTCAAACTCTCAAAATAGTAGGACATGCTGTCATAATTACCCAGAGAAAAAATGTTACTAAAACAATATCTCTTGTTTTGGACTAACAGTAATGATTCAAGAAATAGTAGATAAATAAATACACACACCTCAATCTGTGTGCATTTGTTGTGGATGGAACACAACAAATGGTGCTCTTACCTGTGATGCCTCCTCCAAACATTATAACCAGACTGTATCATTCAAACTACAAGTAACAGTTCTAGCTACTTGACTTTAGACAAACAATTCAAAAGACAAAATCAACACAATTTATTGAAAGACCAATCTTTATATTACGGTGCCTCTCCTTTTGTTTGTATTATTAAACCCTGTCAATCTAAAAAACTGAGCAACTCAACAGTTAACTTTATATTTCTTATTGTCCAAAGCATCTATTACACTATTTGTTCCCCTCTCATATTCACAGGATGGATGATTAGAGACTTTGGGGGAGACCTCAGCTTTATGAACGTCCTGTCTGTTGCTTTGGCCAGAGAGGGCTGAGGGTATTTCCCTGCGAGGAGGTCCAGGCCTGAGGGAGAAGGACCAGGCCTGAGGGAGGAGGACCAGGCCTGATGGAGGAGGACCAGGCCTGAGAGAGGAGGACCAGGCCTGAGAGAGGAGGACCAGGCCTGAGGGAGGAGGACCAGGCCTGAGGGAGGAGGACCAGGCCTGAGGGAGGAGGACCAGGCCTGAGGGAGAGGACCTGCACCAGCTGCACCTACAGAACTTAGCCCATGCTGGGCATAGCTGTTACCACCTGCACAGGCCTAGCCTGTCACTTTATTTGACAAAATGTGTTTACTTAATCATTAACAGATTAACATTTAGTGTAACTTATGTATATTATTTCGTTTTTATTTAAAAAAAAATGGTGATGGTTCATGCTTGATAACTTTTAGTTCACATTTCAATAAATTGTATTTGCACTTTTGTCCGTTATTCTTACTGAAAATGTTAGATTACACATTAAGATCCGACTGAAGATTGGCATCATTTATTTGTGACGTTGCAAACTCTGCGGTACAAGGCACAAGTATTGTGAAGCTCAAAGTGAGGCAAATGCATTTGATCAGCTGACTTTTTTTTCTTGCCAAACTTTATAGGCCTGACAATAATCACTCTGTCTCTGAGGTGCAACGTAAAACACAAAAATTAAGTTCCTGTTAGACTACAAAACTAGTCAGTGTGCAGGCCTTTGTGTGGGCCCTTTCTCATTTAATCAAATCCCCCTCCTCGACTCCTCGGTCCTCCGGTAGTGACCCGGAAATGAATTTCAGCGTGCCATGTTGAAGGACATCTCATTTCTCTAAATGCACTTCGAGGACCAAGGATCGAGCGTCGAGAGGCTCTCTGGAGGAGCTATGATCGAGGATACACTGATGGGTCCTCCACGGCTCCTTCGTGGATGTATTTCCGGGAACAGAGATGTTGCAAAGAGTCGTGACGCACGGCTGGACTTATCTCAGCCAATGACAGCTCTGCATGCATCCCCTGGATATTATTTTAGAAACTACTTTCATCACAACGCGATGTTTACAGAGAGAACAGCTGTGAGGTCCGTGCAGAAAGCAGAGCAGTGTGTATAATATATATATCACTCAGTATAACAGGCCTACTCTCTTTATTTGCTGTAGTTTAGTAGATAACTACAAACAAAGAGTCGATATTTTTCTAAGGCCATTTAGTGCTTCACATAATAAAATACACAACGGCTGTAGCCTGATTATGCTTTAGGAGCTGTAGGTGTGTGGGGTACAGCGTGTAGGTGTGTGTGTGCTACAGTGTGTGTGTGTGTGTGTGGTACAGTGTGTAGGTGGTACAGCGTGTAGGTGTGTGTGGTACAGCGTGTAGGTGTGTGTGTGGTACAATGTGTGTGTGTGGTACAGTGTGTGCGTAGATACAGCGGACAGACAGGTCTTGGTTTGGTGTCCTCTGCTTACTTTTAATACTTGTAAATACAACTTTTGGCCCGTAATTTCATTCCCCATTTCAGCGACCAGAGAGAGAGGGGGGGATATATCCAGTCTCTGATAGTGTTACGTTATTATGAGAGTGCTCTGTTTGATTCTGAAATTGTATATTTATATAAATATATACATAGGCTATATATGTGTGTGTGTGTGTGTGTGTGTGTGTATGTGTGTGTCCGCATCTGTAGCCTGTTATTGTCTCATTATACCTCACTGTCAATGAATCAAAGTAAATATATAAGTCATCATGAACACATCTGTCCATCAGACAGAGGGCTGCTGTGCCTCCTGTCATCATTAATGGACGTCTCTTTAAAATGACCGCTCAGAGGAGAGGAGTTCTCATTTATCTAACCGCCTGCTGCTTCCACTGCTCTCTCCTCGGTTCCCCTCCTTGGCTCCTCCGCTCGCATCTCCTGTGGGCGGGACCAAGTCTCGAGGAGGGGAGTCGAGGAGGGGAGTTAGAGAAATGAGAAAGGGCCTAAGTGTCTCTTAGTGTCCTGTACTGCTCTTAAATCTCATCACATCAGCTTTTCCTTTCCCTCTTGGATGTTCTTCTGGACCCTCAGAGAAAGAGAACATGGTGAAGCAGTCCTGTCTCTCAGGCCTGTCCTTTCCTAACAGAAATATCAAAAAACATATTATTGCAGAGCAAGTGTGTTATTTAAGATAGAGGTGTGTTTGTTTGTTCAGGGGCTATAAATATAATGATTTTTTTATTTGAATGTGTTTTTTATATCCAACAGTGTGCGACAAAGATAATCAGATTATGAATAAACCGTTCTAAATTCATCAACATTGAAATAAATGTATTATTAAAATAATACATTTAACTGTTATCAAAACTTAGTGCAACTGTAGAAGCTTGCTCTGTGCAGTCTCACTGAAAGAATCACTTTTAACATGTTGTTTTATAGTCGGTATGCAAAGACAAAGGGTCGCAGCTCTCACTATGTTTAATATTTCAATACATTGAAATGTGAAAGTTGAACAAAAAAGTGATTGGTAAAATGTAAATGTAACCTTTTTCTAAGAAAGTACACTCAACATCACTGATGTGTAGGTGATCTAGAGTAGTATTACCAATCCCCTTTCAATTACATTAGTATGCATGAAAAGTGACATATGACACGCCCCCAATTATGCAAATGAGCTAAGTCCCGCCATTGTTCGAGATCCTTTGATGTGTGTTATCAGATAGGTGTGAAAAGCCCCCCCCCCCCCCTGTGTAGTGCCTTTGTTGTTTAGTTTTGATGTATTGATTAAGATAGTCTCTTTGAAGTTATGTTGTCTGGCCCCTGCCCCCTCACACCCCTTTGTAGTCTAGTCCTTTGATGTGTGTTATAACAGGTAGGTGTGAAAAGCCCCCTGTGTAGTGCCTTTGATGTTAATCTAGGTGTTGATTAAGGCAGACTCTTTGAAGTTATGATGTCTGGCCCCTGCCCATCAGAGTTGAATAATTAGCCTTTGGTGTTTGCCCTTTGATGTGAGGTGTTATAACAGGCAGGTGTGATTTTCACACTGGTGTGCTATAAACCTTTGATGTTAATCTAGGTGTCTCTTTGAAGTTATGCTGAGACTGTCTACCCGCACCCGCCCCCCTCCCAGCCCCAGGCCTCTCCCCCTTTTCTCCACCCCTTCCTGTGGCTATGACGCCAGCAGATAGTGGGGGATGGAATTAGGTGAAAATTGGAATATGCGCAAACTAAATAAAAAGACAGTCATTTCCACTTACCAAGTCACCTTTTTAAAAAAAAAATGGCGTTTTTAATCAGCCTGTGCCAACTTGCCGCCATCCGTCCAGAGCACCAGTCAAGAAACGAATGCAGCATCAGTGAGGGGTTCAGACGCCTACAGCCTGTGCACAAACTTATCTCGTGCCTTCTTTTGGTCATGTGCGCGTGTTTCATGCGTGTTGGAGGAGGGGCTCTGTGAGGAAATACGCTCAATCTAAATATTTTGTCCGAAGGAATCGAACTCGTCCTTATTGGGACTTTGGGAGGGGTCTTTTTCTTTCTTTTAATGGGTGATCTGTCAAAGGGTATGCTGTCAATCATTCTTAAATCTCTTGAACTAGGAATCTTAGAAATGCGTCTTAATCCTCCCAATCCTAGCTCTTCCTCCTCCTCCTCATCGTCATCATCCCACTCAGCATGACTCCGCCTCCCCCTCAAAAAACAAGTCCCGCCCTCCTCACCAGATCATTTAAAAGTAAGGGGATGGAAATAGATGAAAAAAGAAATACGCTCAAACTAAATAACAAGCCAGTCATTTCCACTCATCAAGTCACCTTTCAAAAAAGAAAAATGGCCAAGAGACGCCTCGATATGGGTTTAATCAGTGAGACGCTTGTAACAACTTACCGCCATCCGTCCGGAGCGCCAATCAAGAAACGAATGCAGTATCTGGGCCGGGTTCAGACGCCTCCAGCCGAAGAACTTCATGAAGAATGGACTCTGAAAAATGGCGATGTTTGGGGTTATGTATTCAACTATATGGCGAATGAACTGCATTTCTACAATCTGAAGAATGGAGAAACGTATGGACCCCGTAGTGTTAAAGCGACACTGACCTCAACAGATTGGGCTGTGTTAACTCTGGTGTCCTCCAGAGATCTCCACGCAACCACTGTATCGGAAGAAGTAGTGCATCAAGAACAGGCGTGGAACCAGCGGTGTACAAGATATTTGCAAAGAAAAGCAAAGAAACGCAGACAGCATGCAAGACCAAGAAGAGTTTGCACCGCTGCCCCTCAAGGTGGAGGAAGAAGAAGGAGATATTTCCCCCCCGCCGCCAGAAGTGAGAAGAGTCCTGACAAGCACCGTCTGGGAAACTAAAAGCGGACCATCGGGGCGATGGTATTAACGCGCAAGCCGTATGGTGACGCTGGGGAAGTACCCCTCTGATGTTTTGTTTTGGAGTATTTCAACTCTACATGCAGGGTTTTTCAGACATCCTTGCGGGTGCCTCTGACTGCTTGGCTGAAAATGATTGATGGAAAAGCTACAAAGCTTAAAGAACTTTTTAAACAGAGTCAGACATCGATCAACATTATACTGGTGAAAAGACTCTCACTTTTGCAGAGGACTCCGCCTCCCAATCAACATAACAAGTCACACCCTCCTCACCAGATTTAAAACTAAGGACCCCTCAAAGAAAAGCATTGTGTTTTCTACCTATGTAAAAGAGCGTCGGGGTTGTCTTACGAAAATGTGTTATCTCTGTATCAAGATGATGTGTTTAAAAAGGAATTTTGTGAAAAATACCAACTGTGTGAGAGACGTCATAAAGACACTCATTTTAACCACAGTGTTTGTTCTCTACAAATGTTTAAAGATTGTTACAAAATGTAAAAATAAAAATAAAAGGTCTGGAGACTAAATTAATTCAGGTGACTCTGTCTTTATTAGGAAAACAAAAATATAATACAAATGGTTTAGGGGGTAAATGTAACCATCTTGGACTTAATAGTCTAACAAAATACTTTATCTGAATACATTTTTTCTTTTTAAGCGCACTTTTTGTTATTTCAGTGGAACAATCCAGTTTTTGTTAACATCAATGCTTTTTTCTCTTTTCTTGTGTTACTAAGATACTTTTAGACACACTTTGGCGTATGCAACACTTGTTCAGTTAAACAAGGTTTTTTCTTTTCTGATAACCTTACATATTTGAGTTATTTTCTGCTACCAAGATACTTTAAGATACACCTTGATGTACGCAACACTTAACAAAAGGGTATAATATGAAGTACTTGGTAAGGAATGGGTTTTTCTTTAAGGGGTGCAAAACTTTAGAACAGGGTAAAATATTCGTTAATTTGTAATGAATTGAGTTTTCTTTCTTTTGATTTTCAACATACTATTTGTACACAATGACTTTTCCATATTTCTGACAAACTATACTTTTTTTTGACTTTTTCCGTAAAATCTTGACAAACTATTACTTATTCTTAAATGTTGACCTATTGCTGCTTGGTTGGAGATGATAGATGAAAAAGCTACAACGCTTAAAGAACTTTTTTTTTTTTAAACTCTCAATTCTATAAATGACTCCCCCCATTCAACGCAATAAGCCCCACCCTCCACTCAGCAAATCATCTAAAACGAAGGACCCCACTAAGACGACCGTTGTAAACTAGCCATGGAGCTGAGAAAAACCAAGACTTCCCCCTGCGAGTTGCAGCCAGGAACAGACTCCTGGACTACCATCATCACCACCATTTTGGACACCCGAATCTTGCAATACTACTGCTGCTGATTTTGCTCCCTGGGCCAAAACGTCTCTGTTTATGGACACAGTGAAATCGGTGTTGGTTGATATTGTGGAGAGGGTGATACATCGGTACAGAGAAGAAATATGCAACGGGTGCCGAGTCAGTCACCCCGGCCAGAGGCAACACGATTTTCTGAATGACATGTCCGATTTTTACTTCAGAAACAATTACAACGCGTTAATGAAAAGACTCTGGCTCACCGACTTCATTACTGAGATCCACCAGACTCTTATTGATAAAGACATTTTCACGGATGATTGGAGGATCCAAGGCGCTTCGGAGGCTTTTCTTCACAATCTCAAAATGTCAGACGCCTCAAGGAGAGACTTGAAAAGATCCATGCCGAGTTGGATGGAGAAGAAGAAGCCTAATAACCAGCAGTTGACTGAAGCCAGGGACTTGTTCGATACATTGACTTTTTTTTCTTTAAAGTAAAATAAACATGGGAAACTACTATGCAAAACGCTCTGTATATATTGATCAGAATGTAGTCAATACCCTTTTAATAAGTGTGGTGATGAGGACGATTGAAAACAGAACGAGTAGTGACCCCTGTGTAAAAAGAATGGCTGAAGTTTGTAAACTGGAAGACATTTTGGATATCGTTCGTTCTGGCAGTACTATTCCGGGTATTGGGAAACGATTGTAAACGAAACATTTAAAGTGGTCCTGGAATCTTCATTTTCCGAAACATTCTGTAACATTATCTCAGAAATGAAACAAATATCAAAAGTGTATCATGTGCTCTCATTGTATGCTCTGTTTGTAGATGTAATGCATATTTGTGTCGAAAGCAGCATACACATGAATATTCTGACTGAAGTGAAAAAACTCCATCACGATATTTCCAGTAATATGGGGAATTCTAAGCTGGAGACAGTCCTGGGGATGTTACAATCAGTATAACTATTTGATTTTTGTGTGTGAAAAAATAAAAAAAGGGTTTTTTTTACATTTAAAAACTGTTGTCTTCATTATAGCAAGGGGAGCGTGTCTGATACATGTGTATTACAGTCCTTCTTTTTGGTTTTTCAGTGTTTTCTGTGTGTCTGTACACACAAAGCACAAATCATTTAAAACAAACCCCTGAATCAAATTTAGAGAGAACCATTAAGAGTCAGATGCTTGACGAAATCTACTAATACAAAGTACTTCATTATCTACTTTTCAGCTTTTTAAACACAAAAGTGTATCTTTCAGTAACTTTCTCAGAGAATTTAAGCATAAATCTGTCAAATGTTCAAAACAGCCTTGTTTGACTGAAATAGCCTCAAAATCACAAACTGCCATTAGAGTCAGATGCTTACGAAATCTATAAAACAGTGCTTCATTATCTACTTTTCAGCTTTTATAACATAAAGTGTATCTTTCATATCTTTTTGAGAGAATTTAAGCATAATCTGTCAAATGTTAAAACAGCCTTGTTTTACTGAAATAGCCTCAAAATCACAAACTGCCATTAAGAGTCAGATCCTAACGAAATCTACTCAAACAGAGTACTTTCATGGTAGTGGTCAGCT
Source organism: Gymnodraco acuticeps (assembly GCF_902827175.1). Lineage (NCBI taxonomy): Eukaryota > Metazoa > Chordata > Actinopteri > Perciformes > Bathydraconidae > Gymnodraco > Gymnodraco acuticeps. Next base: position 5,728,733 of record NW_022991154.1, on the reverse strand, counting down.
TTTTTATACAAAAGTGTATCTTTCAGTAACTTTTTGAGAGAATTAAGCAAATCTGTCAAATGTTAAAAAGCCTTGTTTTACTGAAATAGCCTCAAAATCACAAACTGCCATTAAGAGTCGAATGCTAACGAAATCTAATAAACAGAGTGCTTTCATGGTAGTGTCAGCTTTTAAACAAACAAGTGTATCTTTCAGTACTTTTTGAGAGAATTAAGC